>NC_035173.2:25086521-25409979 GCF_001659605.2 Manihot esculenta | reverse complement strand
GCCGAAGTGCCTCCGCACGCATGCCATGTTCGACGGCCGAACTTCACTTTCGGCGGCCGAACCTGAACTTCCCTCACTCATGCTTTCGGGGGCCTAACGTGCCTCCAAAACGCATGCATGTTCGGCGGCCGAACTTGACTTTCGGCGGCCGAACCTGGGTTTTCCTCCAAGGACTTTTCATGTAAAAACTCATTTAATTTCATACTTAAAATCATAAAACACCTTAAAACATTTTTATAAAACATGATTCTACCCTCCTAGAGGTTTCCGACATCCGAGATTCCACCGGACGGTAGGAATTCCGATACCGGAGTCTAGCCGGGTATTACAAACCAGTCCATCCCTAGAATGACGTCAAAATCTGTCAAATCTAGAACCACAAGGTCGGCGGATAGGCATCTTCCCTCTATGAAAACTGGACTGTACTGGCAGACTGACTCTGCCACTGACGGGTCACATTTGGGTCCACTGACCCATAGGGGACACTCTAACCCAGAGACCATCAAACCCAACCTCTCGACCGCTCTCGGAGAAACAAAAGAATGGGATGCACCCGGGTCCATTAAGGCATAAGCATCTGAACAACCAATGATGATATTACCTGACACCACGGTGTTGGATGCGTTTGCCTCCTGCTGTGTCATTGTGAAGATCCGTGCTGGAGCTGACGGACCTTCCGCTCTGTAAACTGATGAAGAAGAGGCTGACCCTCTCCCTCGGCCTCTGCCACTAGCCTGTGTTGCGGCTGAAGCTGCTGGCTGTGCCACACTACCTGGTTCTATGATCGATTACTGCTGCACCACGTGTGAGTCGTCTTGCCTCCATATCGGTCACTAAGACCTTGCTGGACTGCCCCACTTCTTACTAGCTGAACTCAAGGATGAAGGGTCTATCCTTCCCCCACCCGGGGTCTTAGAACCTGAAGGCTGTGTCACTGACTGTTTAACTGTCCCCTCGATGATTGCACTAGCCTCCATTCTCCTGGCCATGTCTACAATGGCATGGAAACTTTCTCTATCAGCTGACTGAATCAAGGAGGAATACCTGGAATGGAGCCTCATGATATACCTCCTTGACTTCTTCGGATCTGTGTCCAGATGTTGCCCAGCAAACGGCAACAACTCTAAGAACTTGTCGGTGTACTCATCGACACCCATTTCATCTGTCTACCTCAGCTGTTCAAACTCAATCATCTTCAGCTCCCTTGAACTGTCAGGGAAAGCCCATCCTGCGAACTCATTCGCAAACTCCTCCCATGAAAGACTGTCCACCCTCGGTTTCACGTAGCCCTTGAACCACTCACGGGCCTTTTTGCATTTCAGGGTGAAACCAGCCATCTGAATGGCTCTGCTGTCATCAGCCCCTATCTCATCTGTAATTGTTTTGACCTTCTCCAGGTACACAAACGGATCATCACCGGTATCAAACTGGGGAGCACCCAACTTCATATAGTCGGTCATCTTGGCCTTGCTCCCTCCAGATGAGGTAGGTTGAGGTCTTTGGGTTTCTGTAACTGCGGTTTCTGCTGGTGGTGGAGGTGCGGCATCCCCTGGGATAGGGTTTGCTGTGCCTGGATGGAAGGATGGAGGTGGGTACATAGGGTACTGTGGATACTGTGGGTAGAAAGGTGGGTATGGCATGTGAGAAGGGTAAGGATTAAAACTGGGGTAATCCGATGTACCTCCCATCGAATACCCGGGGTATGGTGAAAAAGGTGGGTACTGGGGTGGTGGAACAAACCCCGAGGCCTGAGTGCCTCCCTGAGACTCACCCATGCCCTCTTCTGGCATGCTTACACCAAGGCTACCGTCCCTCCTCTGCTCCACATCCATCTCTTCTTCTCCATCAACTGACATTCTTTCCTGAACTGTACCCCTTACTGATCTGCTTCTACCCAGATCCAAAGACCTTCTAGGGTCCCTCACTGCTCTGTCCCTGTTGGACCTGCTCGACATTGCCCTTGGCAATGCTGGAGGACGGGCGCTCGTGCCCTCATCCTCCGGTGGTACTCTAGTCAATCTAGCTGATCGACGAGTTCCTCGCATTCTGTTTACTGAAAAACAGCACACATCACATAAACATTAGCATCGAATGGTTCATGTGGAAACACATGAACCCTCATCACATACATATCACATTCATAGCATATCTCATGGCATACATACTTTCATTCTAGACAGGACTCTACATCCTATCCTAGTGGACATGATTTCCTATTGTGCTTGACCTTTCTATCACATCTATGAGCCCAACACTCTAGGTCCGACCATATGAACCTAGGGCTCTGATACCACTCTGTAACGACCCGGAAATCGGACCACTACCGGCGCTAGGATTCAGGTCGGCTTAAGGCCGCCAGAACCCGTAGCAAGCCAAACATACATCCTGTGAACCTGTTTAATCCCATACATGATCAACAACATACATAAAAATTAAAACTTTTCTTTCCAAGCCTAACCTGTGCATACATAACATATCATAAACCCCTCATTGGAGTCCTCATCAAATACTCCAATGGGTAACATAACATGTGATAGGCTTAGATAACATAAACATCATAAAAACATTTTTGGATCATATACACAAGGGATTAAAACAAACTCCAGTCAAGCACATTCTAAACTTTCATTACATTACATAACATACTTTTACATTACAAATAAACCATGTCCACAGCTAAGCTATTACATAAACTTCTCTTACTCTTGCTGACTTCTCTATCTATACTGCACCTGCAAGACTGGGGTTAGGGGAGAGGGGTGAGCTATAAAGCCCAGTGAGCAGAAAGATAAAAACATGTGATTTAGTTTCACCATTTTTATATTTATTATTATTTATTTTATTTTATTCTTATCATATTTATTATTATTATTATTATTCATTTTATTTTATTTCTTATCATCAAATTATTTAACTTTTTCTTTTTCTTATTCATGCTTTCATGAAATGCAACACATCACAGCTAATCACATAAAGGATGGTATTGTCACAATTAGTCCTCAACATCTCCAAATGCCAGGGGCGTAGAATGGGCCTCACTGGTCTTTCTCTTACATAACATAACATAACATTCTAAAGTGCCAGGGGCGTAGAATGGGCCTCGCTGGTCTTTCTCTTACGTAGTGCCAGGGGCGTAGAATGGGCCTCGCTGGTCTTCCATAACGTATCATCATAACATAACATCAGAGGACTATGGATCACCCAACAACCATCCACATCAACATCAAATTATGCAATGCAACATATTCGTGAATTTCTAATGCAAACATCCTGGAATATTTCATGGCATTAATGATGCATGAGTATGCTTTCAGATTCATTCATTTATTCAATTACTTTACTTAGAAACTTAGGGAGTTATCCCACTCACCTGGTGACTGAAGCTTTAACAACGGACTCTGAACGACTATCTCACAACCGGGGGTCTCGGTTCCTCGGGTCCGAACCTACACAGGTGGACTCAAATGAGGCACCAAACAACAAGAACATAACTCTAAACATACCCCCAAAAACCTCCTAAAAACACCTCAAAACATCCCTAGAAAACATGCAAGAAAAGGCTGGGAAGGGCACTTTCGGCGGCACCTTCGGCGGCCGGAAGTCCCTCCAGAGCCGAAAGTCAGGCAGGTTCGGCGGCACCTTCGGCGGCCGAAACTCCCAGACAGAGACGAAACTCATGCATGTTCGGCGGCACCTTCGGCGGCCGAAAGTCTCGGACAGAGCCGAAACTCCCACTTTCGGGGGCAGGCTTCGGCAGCCTAAAGCTGCCTCCCAAGCTGGTTCGGCGGCCGAAAGTGCCTTCGGCTGCCGAACCTGGTTTCTGCCAAAGGGCAGAAACTTGGTTCTTCATGCCCATTTCAACCCCCTACACAACCAATCATGCATAAACTTGTTCTAAAACATGCTTAAACACCATACATCACACCTAGGGGTGAGCATTCGGTCGGTTCGGTTCAAAACCGAACCGAACTGAATAAACCGAAAACCGAAATTTTAGTTTTTATGAAAACCGAACCGAACCGATTTTGGTCAGAAACCGAATCGAACCGAACCAGTCTGATTCGGTTCGATTCGGTTCGGTTTAATCGGTTTCGATTTTTAATATTTTTTTAATTTTTTACACTTTATTTTTAGTATTTTAAAATTTAATTAAAATATTTTAATTTTAATATAATTTAATTTCTCTATATTATTGAAAAAACATATTATTATCCCTAATCGGTTCGGTTCGGTTTTTTCGGTTTTTTTCTGATCAAAACCGAACCGAACCGAAATAACCAAAATTTCTGAAATTTAAAACCGAACCGAACCGAAATATATAAAAAACCGAACCAAATTTTCAAATCGGTTCGGTTCGGTCGGTTTTTTCGGTTTGAACCGGATTCTGCTCGGCCCTAATCACACCTAGGGGTCTCAAACTATCAAATACCCCAACTACAACACTTCAAACACACACAAACAACATACATTGCTCATCAAAACATCAAAACCCATAAACTCATCAACAAGCCTAAACATGCATCTCTACCCATAAAACAACTTAAAACTTACTTAAAACATATAAGGAGCTTAAGATCGGCTCTTACCTCTTAAAGATCGAGAGGGAGACGACCTAAACTTGGAGATCCACGAAAATGAGCTCCTGGGTTCCCAAAGCTCCAAAACTTGTTTAAAAAGTTCAAAACCTTCAATGCAAGCTTAAAACCCAAGAAAAATGGTGGGGATTTGAAGGAAGAACACTAGATTGGGAAGAGGGAGGTCGGAAGCTAGCTGTGGCCGAAAATGGGAGAAAGCTCGCCCATTTCGGCTAAGTGCCCCTTTTATAGTGGCTGGCCAGGCCACGTTCGGGGGCCGAAAGTGCCTCCGCACGCATGCCATGTTCGGCGGCCGAACTTGACTTTCGGCGGCCGAACCTGAACTTCCCTCACTCATGCTTTCGGGGGCCTAACGTGCCTCCAAAACGCATGCATGTTCGGCGGCCGAACTTGACTTTCGGCGGCCGAACCTGGGTTTTCCTCCAAAGACTTTTCATGCAAAAACTCATTTAATTTTCATACTTAAAACCATGAAATGCTTTAAAACATTTTATGAAAACATGTTTCTACCCTACTAGAGGCTTCCGACATCCGAGATTCCACCGGACGGTAGGAATTCCGATACCGGAGTCTAGCCGGGTATTACAGTCGTAGTCTCACTACTCTTCTTCTTCTTGCACTCATCCAAATAGAGTTTGCAATTTCTCTTCCAATGCCCTGGTTCCTTGCAATGGAAGCAAATTCCTTCCTTAGGAACTATTTCCTTAGGAACTTTTGCCTTGGATTGTCATTTAGGCTTGCCTCGTCCCTTAGACCCATTACCACCTTTAGACTTGGGTTTCCCCTTAATTTCCATGGGCTTACCCTTATTGACATTCAAAATTTGGGTAGGCCTTTTCTTGATATTTACCTCAGCTGTTTTTAGCATCCTATGCAGCTCAGGAATAGATTTCTCCATATTGTTCATGTTATAGTTCATGACAAACTGAGAAAAACTGCCAGGTAAAGAATGTAGGATCAAATCCGTGGAGAGTTCTAAACTCAGAGGATAGCCAAGCCTAGCAAGGTGATCAATGTAGCCTTTCATCTTTAAAACATGAGCACTAACTGAATCACCTTCAGCCATTTTGCAATCATGCAATGCGATGGTGGTTTCATACCTGTCCTGCCTAGCTTGTTGTTGGAAAGGCTGTTTGAGATGGACACTCATCTCATAGGCCTCAAGGTGCTCCAGATCCTTCTGAAATTCTGGGCACATAGTTGCCAACATAAGACATCCAATGTCATTAGAATCATCCATATGCTTCTTATGCATGTTCTTAACAGCATTAGTAGCATCAGCAGGAGGTGGTTCAGGGACAGCTTCATCAAGCACGTAGGACTTTTTCTCTTACTTGAGAACAATTCTCAATTTTCTAAACCAGTCAACAAAATTAGTCCCATTTTCTTTCAGTTTATCCTTCTCAAGGATAGATCGCAGTGATAAGGTGGAATTGTTATTAGCAGCCATAATTATCTACAAAAATATGCAAACATAATTAATTTAGTAAACAAATTAATATTGAGGTGATAATAATCTCCCACTAAAATATAACCCTCAAAATAATAATAATATTTTAGTGGGCTAAGATCCATATTTCACCTAACTCTAAGTCAGCTTTGGCATGACGTTTAGAATTAAGTTATTTAGGTAGGTAACCCCTTACCAATTACATCTAATGTAACTCTTAAATTATGAGGTATTGACATCATATATCAAATGCATGTTATACCCCATCTAATGCCTTAGGCCCAAAACCGTTTTGATAGCCTAATTAAGCTCAACCAAAATTAAATAAATGAGTAACCATTACTCATCATATCTTACTAGGATAACCTAATGCACTTTATTTTGGCAAAACCTGCATTTTGGTGATCTTAGTCTTGATAGGTTTTTAATATATGGGTGGCATTAAAACTTAAAATTTTAGAGTGAGGGTTCAACTTTTAATTTTAATTATTTTATCTTGCATATATATATTATAGTATCTCATACTAATATATGATAAAATAATAAAATTATTTTATCTTATATATATATCATAGCATCCAATATGCATACATATATAATATATATAGACAATGATGCATAGTATCCCATACAAATAAAATATAGTCATTTAAATCTGATTTAAAAACTAAAAATAATAATAAAATATAGTCATTTAAATCTAATTTAAAGACTAAAAGAAAATAATATTTTATTATTATTATTATTATTATTATTATTATTATTATTATTTTATTTTCAGAGGTAAAAACGTAATTTTGGGGCATCATCTTCTTCCCCCAGCTTCTGCCCGAAGGTCCAGAAGCCCGCCGGACTCTCCGGCCGTTGCCCCCACCGTCGCGCGACTCACCGGCGGGCGAACCACCGGTGCGCGGCCCACCGGCTCGCGAGGCACTGGTCGCGCGATCCCCGGGCGCGCTACCCCTTGGGTGGCGCGACCCCTGGTTGCGCGACCCACGGGTTGCCGACCACCGGTCGCGCGACTCACTGGGAGGCGCGACCCTCCGGTCGCGCTACCCCTCGGGTTGCGCCACCCACGGGGAGGCGCGATCCTCCGGGGCCGGTCTTCTCAGTCACTGCGTTCCAGGCAGTGACGCCGGCGAGGCTATCGACGGCCGAAGAATCAGTCGTTCCTCGCCGGCGGCGGCAAAGACACTCTCTGCAGGTGGTCACGAGCGTCACACGCCCTCCACGTCCGCCCATCAGCCTCGCCAATTTCTGGGTTCACGATGACTGTTCATCGTGAATCCAGTTGCAAATATTTTTATTTAATTAATTTAATTTTTCTAACAAAATTAAAATTATTTAAATGATCTAATCATTTATCTATAATTATCATGTCATTATAATAAACATATATCACATATATAATATTAATCATGGCATAATTAATTTAAACGAAAAGTACAGGTAAGTTCTGATACCACTGTTGAAAAATTTCGAGATTATTGTAACCCAATTGCGCAGCGGAATAATAAAATCTCTTGCTTGATTTCCTTTCTCAGAATCCGAGTGCTTCGTTTAATTCAAGAAAGTATAGAGACTAACCTGTTAATCTCGTTAAGAAGATATAATGGCGGACTGAAGGTGCTGCCTTTTCAAACGAACACCCTCTATGGTATCCACACGAACGTCTTCTATCCTTCTAGAGTGCTAGCTCTCTCAAGGATGGATAGATTATGTGCTCCACAATCTGCAGCATTTTAGACTGAATTTTCTCAAAAATCATCATCAACTTACTCAATCTGTAGAAGGAGTATTTATATGTCTCAGTCTTTTATTTTCACACAACTCCTTTTCCTAAAAGGAGTTGTATTTTTCCCACAATTATTTTCCTAAAAGAGTTGTGTTCAGAACTCACTATCACAATCTCACAGATACTCAAATATCTTTATGTGATAGAGTCCTTTATCTGTAACAGTTACAGATAGATTGCAGATCTTTTAAATATTATTATCTCATAATAATAAATAATTAATAATAATAATATTTTATTATTAATTAATTAATATTAATATTAATAATAATAACACTTTATTTTTATTATTAATTATACTAATGGGCTTTTAGCCCATTAATATAGCACATCAACAACGTTCTTGTGTGTGACCCAATAGACTCATATTAATTGGCAATAGGCCCAGTCCAACAAGGCCTATAAATCATAAGTGGCCTCTAGCAAGACATTATGACTACCCAACTAATATGAGGATCAATAGTCCGATAAAGCCTATTAAATAGAACATGTATTAATCCCTTTGTCACACGATATCTAGTTTGAACATAAGTCATGGTCAATGTCAAACTTATAATGTTCAAACTTATGATTTCTCGATCTCTAAGTAGACTGATAAATTCAAATGATATTGATCACACTATCAATTCATTTGAACACGGCCATGCATTTCTCAGTCTCACTTATCGAGGGGCTCAAAAGATATTTCTCTCATAGAGAGGAACAAATCCTATCTTGATTGTTCATTTTCCTCTACATAATTTCTATTATGTTCAATCATAACCTTTATGATTGTCCGATTAAATACAACGTTTGGTTATGTCAAAACATAATAGTCCTTATGTTGGAAACTATGACAATCTCAAGTCAAAGGATTAAGACATAACTACTTTGAGATTCACTTATGACAATGACCCATGTAGTGATCTCAATGCGGGTCCATCCAATACTTTGTTCTCTAACAAGTATTTATGATTATTGAATTATATCAACATATACATAATCATCTCATGATTATCAATCAATAATCATACCAGTTATATTTTATTATTATCAACATAATAATAAGTAACCAGGGATGATAATCATTATTATGTAACATGCAAACAAATAATAATGATAAAAACCTCTTTTATTAATGACCAAAACGACATACATAAAGGTCCAAGATAATGGCCTAGGGCATATACACTAACATATCCAACCTCGGGTTCACATAATTTTTAAACCACTCTCGGGCCTTCTTGCACTTCAGTGTGAACCCAGCCATCTGAATGGCTCTACTGTCATCAGCTCATATCTCATCTGTAATTATCTTGACCCTCTCTAGGTATACAAACGGGTCATCACCTGTTTCAAACTGGGGAGCACCCAGCTTCATGTAATCGGTCATCTTGACCTTGCCCCCTCCAGATGAGCTAGGTTTATATATTTGGGTTTCTGGGACAGTAGGTTCTGCTGGTGGTGGAGGAGGTGCAACATTCCCCGAAGTAGGGTTTGCTGTACCTGGGTAGAAAGATGGGGGTGGGTACATAGGGTACTGTGGGTATGGTGGGTAGAAAGGTGGGTATGGCATGTGAGAGTGATAAGGGTTAAAGCTGGGGTAATCCGATGTACCTCCCATCGAATACCCGGGATTCTGTGAAAAGGGTGGGTACTGGGGTGGCTGAACAAATCCCGAGGCTTGAGTGCCTCCCTGAGACTCTCCCATGCCCTCTTCAGACATACTCACTCCAAGACTGCCATCCCTCCTCTGATCCACATCCATTTCATCCCCTACATCCTCTGACATTCCTCCTTGCACTGCTCCTCTTCTGCTCACATCAAAAGACCTTCTAGGGTCCCTTGATGTTCTCTCCCTGCTTGACCTGCAGGACATTGCCCTAGGCAATGCTGGAGGACGGACATCCGTGCCCTCGTCCTGGGGTGGTACTCCAATCAATCGCGCAGATCGACGAGTTCCTCTCATCACGCTTACTGAAAAACAGCACCCATCACATAAAACATTAGCATCAAATGGTTCATGTGCAAACACATGAACCCGCATCACATACATCACATACATAGCATATCATTAATGCACATGCATATAATCATGGCATTTCACATCATTATTCAAGACAGGACTCTACATCCTATCCTAGTGGACATGATTTCCCTATTGTGCTTGACCTTCTAGAACATCTATGAGCCCGATACTCTAGGTCCGACCATATGAACCTAGGGCTCTGATACCAATCTGTAACGACCCAAAAATCGGACTGTTACCGGCGCTAGGATCCAGATTGTCTTAAGGCCGCCGGGACCCGTAGCAAGCCTAACTTACCTTCTGTAAACCTGTTTAATCCCATACATGATCAACAAATTACATAAAAATTTGAACCATTTCATTCATTTACCAAACTCAACCTGTGCATGCACTATTCATATACATAATCATCAACCCCACACTGGAGTCCTCAACAATGCTCCAATGGGGTAACATAACATTTAATAAGTTTGGTTTACATAAACATCATTAAAATCATGTACTCAAGAGGGATTAACAACATACTAGGGTCAAGCACAATTCTATCCTCAATAACACCATTACATTACATAACTGTACTAAATATTACATTTCAATATTTATCATGTCCACCACTAGCTATTACATGACCATGACTTTACTCTAGCTGACCTCCTGGTCTATCCCGTACCTGCAAACCTGGGGGATTAGGGAAATGGGGTGAGCTACTAGAGCCCAGTGAGCAGAATAATAAAACATTATATTTAAAACATATGATATCATGGAATGCATCACATCACAGACAAATCACATCAAGGATGAATTTGTCACTAATAGCCCACTACACATTCCAATAGTGCTAGGGGCGTAGAATGGGCCTCACTGGTCTTTCTCTTACATTAACATAACATAACATTCCAATATGCCAGGGGCGTAGAATGGGCCTCACTGGTCTTTCTCTTACATAGTGCCAGGAGCGTAGAATGGGCCTCACTGGTCTTCCATACCGTAGCATAACCATATCATATCATAGTGAGGGCTAAAGGATCATCCAACATTCATCCACATCAACAACATAATATGCAATGCAACATATTCGTGAATTCTAATGCAAGCACCCTGCTATATATCACATGGCATTCATGATGCGTGAATCATGCTAAAACTTTCATTACTTACTTTAAAACATAAAGAGTCATTCTACTCACCTTAGGCTAGCTCTGACAAGACTCTGAAGCAGCTGACTCACTACTGGGGTCCTCGGTTCCTCGGGCCCGAACCTACACAGGTGGACTCAAATGAGGGACCAAACATACGTGAACATGACTCTAAAATACTCCCCAAAAACCCCTTAAAACACCTTAAAACAATCATAGAAATCATGCAAAGGAAGGCTGGACAGGGCACTTTCGGCGGCAGGTTCGGCAGCCGAAAGGCCCTCCAGAGCCGAAAGTCATGCACCTTCGGCGGCACTTTCGGCGGCCGAAGGTTCCCTCCAGAGACGAAACTCATGCATGTTCGGCGGTCGAATCTCCCCTCCAGAGCCGAAAGTCCACTTTCGGGGGCAGGGTTCGGTAGCCAAAGGCTGGCCTCCACAGGCAGGTTTGGCGGCCGAAAGTCCCTTCGGCTGCCGAACCTGAGTTCTTCCAAAGGGCAGAACTCAGCCTCCATAATGCACAAATGCCTCCCAAATCATTCAAACATGCATTTACTTACTCTACAACATGCATACACACATACATAAGCTCCTAGGGGCTTCAAACTATCCTAAACCCCAACTACAACACATCAAACATACATATACAACTCACATTGCTCCTAAACACAACATAAACCTAAACATGCATTTCTACCCCAAGAAACTTTATGAAACTTAACCAAAATATGAAAAGAAGTGAGGATCTACTCTTACCTCTTGAAGATCGAGAGGGAAGACGATCCAAATCGGAGATGGGGGAGATCTCGCTCCTTGGGTCTCCAAGCTCTACAACTTCACTTCTTTTGCTCAAAAATCTTCAAACCAAGATAAAACTTGTTAAAACTTGAAAGATTGGAGGAAAAACATCAAAAACAAACCATGGGAGAGTAAGAACTCACCGTGGCCGAAAATGGGGAGAAAACTCGCCCGTTTCGGCCATGGAGCCCTTATATAGGGGCTGGCCAGACCACCCTTCGGCAGCCTAAAGTGCCTCCAAAACTCATGCAAGTTCGGCGGCCGAACATGAGATTCGGCGACCGAACCTTTGCCACTTTCGGAAGCCTAACTTGCCCCCCTAAACTATCCAATGTTCGGCGGCCGAACCTGGAAATGCCCCCATAGTCTTTTTCATTCAAAACTCAATTTTATTCTTACTTAAAATCATAAAATACATTAAAACATTTTATAAAAACATGATTTTACCCTTCTAGAGGCTTCCAACATCCGAGATTCCACCGGACGGTAGGAATTTCGATACCGGAGTCTAGCCGGGTATTACATGTTCCTACACTATAGAACAAAAATAGTGAAAGGACTAAAGATCAAGGTGGAGTTACTCAGAGAACAATTGAGAATTTATCAAGATCTAAAGAAAAGGACATCTCTTCAGATTATAAATCTGAGAACACTGAAGATGAAGAATCGGGACAAAAGCTAGAGGAAGAGGTTGAGTCCAAGCAAGAATATCTTAGTGATTATATTCTTGCAAGGGATAGAGGAAGAAAAGAAATCAAACCCCCTTTAAGATATAATGAGGCTAAGACTATGGCTTTTGCCTCCACATCTGCAGAAGAGATTGAAATTGAAGAATCAAAAGTCATATCAGGAAGCCATTAAAGAGGGAGTCTGGTTAAAGGGTATGATGGAGGAGCTCGGATTCAAACAAGAGACAGTAGAGGTGTTTTGTGATTCTCAGAGTGCCATCAGTTTATCAAGGAATAACGTGCAACATAAAAGAACCAAACATATAGATATAAAAATTGCACTTCATCAGAGATTTAATATCTCAAGGCATTATCAAGGTTCTGAAAATCCATACAGAAGAAAACTCTGTTGATGCATTGACCAAGACTTTACCTGTCAATAAGTTCAAAAGGAAGTTGAGCTTATTGAGGCTGACTGAGGAATAAAGAATGTCAAGTTGAAGAAGGAAGGACGATTCACATGTGTAGAAGAAGTGTAAGCAAGGTGGAGAATTAAAGGACTGACGCTCGAATTTTTCAAAGAGCTCGAAGCTTTTAGACAAGAGTTAAAAGAAGGGAAAAAAAAAGGAACGACAACATTTTTATTCCGGTCTCATTAAAAAAACTGAGGAGATTTTCAGTCTTTTTCTTAGGGCAAGGTCGTTGAGTCTGTTATTTAAGGAACATATGTTTCTTTGTTTTTTGTCATTTTTTTTATTTCGAGCTGAATTATCTCTATTGTGTTGATTTGTAATCGATTCTGAGCTCGTGTGATTGTTTGTTCTCTCTCTATAACTCAGCATGAATAAAAGGTTCCTTCTTCTGAGATGTAGGGCAATCTTCCGAGATCAATCTAAACTCGTAAATCTCTGTACCTTTTTCTTCTCTGTTCTTTCCCTCGATTTCTTTTTTGTTTTATCTTGTTTCTGTTCACGCGCTCACAACAAATCGAGTTCGATTTTAGTTCAGAGTTTGAGTTTCAAGTAAAATCTAGTTCGGTTTCAGTTCAGTGTTTAAATTTTTATCAATTTTACTTTTTTACACATATTAAAAAAGATAATTTTTTTCATTAACTTTCTAATTAAACTTATTTTAAAGATATTAAATTTTATTAAATACTAAGAGATATTTTGAATACTCATTTAGAAAATAACAATTAATAATAAGTTATTTTAAAAATAAAATAAAATTAAATAGAGTTATAATAGTTATTTTATCAAGTAAAAAAGGAAAGTGGATAATAATTTTAGAATAATAAGAAAATAAAAATTATAAAACAAATATATAGATATTAAATAATATGTGTAATTAAAATTATACGAACTAAGTAACATGAATATTCAAAATAGATTAATAACTTTTTTAATAAAAGAATTAAAAGTGTAATTTTATAAAAAAAAAAAGATATTCTATAATTTTCAAATAGAATGAGCTAATAATTTTTAAAAAAATTAAGGACTTAATAATAAATTTTATTTTATTTATTGAGAATTAAGGACTTAATAATAAATTTTTTAACGTTTTAAAAATATATTAATTAATTAATTTTAATCGTTAAATATTTTACTATTTAATTTTTATAATTTTAAAAAATTTATTAAATAATTTTTTAATTTTATAAAAAGTTATTAATTAATCAAGTATTTTAAATTTTTTATAATATTTAATCGTTAAAATTAAAAAAAATTAATTAATAAATTTATACCTGAGAGCCCACAGACAAAGAATGTGTGATGATCTGATATTCAATAGAGGTAGAATTAAGGAATGTGTAGGGGTGAGCCTTCGGTCGGTTCGGTTTAAAATCGAACTGAACCGAATAAATCAAAAATTAAAATTTTAGTATTTATAAAAATCGAACCAAACCGATTTTGATCAGAAATTGAATCGAACTGAATTGATCTGATTTGATTCGATTCAGTTCGGTTTGATCGTTTTGATTTTTAATAAATTTTTTATTTTTACACTTTATTTTTAGTATTTTAAAATTTAATTAAAATGTTTTAATCTTAATATGATTTAATTTCTCTATATTATTAAAAAAAATATATTATTATCATTAGTCAGTTCGGTTCGGTTTTTTTTTTTATTTTTTTTTATTAAAATTTAACCGAATCGAAATGAATAAAAAATCAAACTGAATTTTCAAATTAATTTGGTTCGATAAGTTTTTTCGGTTTGAACCGAATACTACTTATCTCTAAGTATGTGTGTGTGAGTTTAGTTTCATTGGCTCCCCTCCCTCTCTTTATTCTTTTCATTTTTTATCGCGACGTATAACTATTATCATATACCCCTATACCTTGTCATTTTCGCACAGAGCATGTACGAACATACGGCCTCCTTTTCCATTATCAAACGACTATTTTATGCTCTTCAATGTCATGCAGATACGATCCTTAACGTTTAGGGTCCGTTGTTCTGCGTATCTGTCACCTCTAATGAGCCGCAACTCTTTCACGTGAACTTATTTCTCGTTTGGTCTAGCCTGTCCGAATAAAATCTGGGCTGCTTGTTAGTGGTCTGGCCTACACATTAAGCTTGGATGGGGTATGGTTTAGCCTTTTAATTTGGGCTCGACTATAGTCCGAATATAAGAACCTAATAATTATCAATACTTTTCAATGTGAACTCGACTTCGACCTGGGTATAAGAATTCAACAATTATCAATATACATGGATGCGTGGTGACCGAAAGGAAGAGCCTTGAGATTTGGTGGTCGTGACAACTAATAATTTAGCATACGATATTTAGTTTTGTTCTTGAAATTCCTAACTTATTTATATTCCTGATAATTAATTAGATCTTTCAATTTAGTTTTGAATTTTAACGATTCACTTTCATACCCTTTGTCTGTTTTAGTCGGTGAATATGTCTAACGTAATAATTCTATTGTTTCGTAAATTTTTTTTTCAAGTAATAATTTTATTTAAATAATGATTATTCTCTTTTTTTTCTCTTTGATGTATTAATTTATAATTTTTTAAGTTATAAATATTTTTTTTAAAATAATGGTGGCGCTAATTTCCTTTTAAAAAAATTATCAAAGATATTATATTTTGTATCGCATTTTGACAATCTTTTAGAAGTGTGTGTTTTAGTCCCTCATGGCCATACATAAAATTGCACAACATTAAAAACAATAAAAAGAGAATGGGGTGAGAGAGGCTCGAACTCTCGACCTCAGGATAACTCAGAAGCTATGAGACCTACGCCCTAGCCAACTGCGCCACCACCCCTTTGTTGTTTTGGAAGTATGTGTTTACTTCCTCACCATTAGTGGCCATATATAATTGCACAAGATTAAAAACAATAAAGAAAATGGGGTGAGAGAGGCTTGAACTCTCGACCTCAGGATAACTCAGGAGCTATGAGACCTACGCGCTAGCCAACTGCGCCACCACCCCTTTGTTGTTGTAGGCTCGCATCTTATAATGTAAACTATCAGGTCTTAAGTTTTGGATAATTTATTAATAAAAGAAGTGAGGCGATTGTTATTTGTTAATAATAATAACAATAGAAATAAAATCTGTACTTTATACCAAATTTTAAATAAATTAATTTTGAACTTTTTAATTCAATTAGCTTTAAAACCTTTTTATTAAAGCTAAAATTCGTTCCAATATCATAAAACATTATTTTCTTAATAATAAATATCATTTTTATTATTTATTAAAAATATTTAATGTTTTCAATTGAAATATAAATTTCAAAGAATTAAAAAATATATCGTATATGTATGTGGAAACTAAGGACAAACTCATAAATTAAAATCAATAATAAAATTCAATTCAATTTAATAATATCAATCAAATAAATTCTTAGAAATTGAAATTTAACCTCGGTTATTCTTTACACTCTTCTTTCTCTAATTTTATTTTAAAAGACCCTTTCTTTTACGGCTAGTGTTAGCTTTCTCCAGTCTTTCTTTCTGAGTAAAGGGAGACCTCCTCCCTCTCTTCTGACTGTGGATTACCCTCCCCATAGTTAGGATAAGATGTATATATGATTTTGCTTCTTTTTTTCTTGCAGTATAGTTTTCCTGATGAGAGTTTTCTATAGATGTATGAGTGATTTCTTAGTATTTGGTTATTTCTTTCTTTTTATTGCAGGTAGCTTGGTCTTTTCACTATTATTTGATACTTTATTATTTCCTTTTCGTCTTTTTTAGCTACGATGGGGTCTTTTAATGGTTGGATTTGAAGCACCTTGAGATCACTAAGCTAATATTGACTGCATGAACAACTGATTTCAAGGCTCTGTTCTAACGAAGGCTTTATCCAGACCCTCCTTCCATTGCCAAAATACTGGTATTGGCTTGGATGTTGTTTCCTTTTACTTTGGCCCTCTTCTGAACTAAGCTTCTGGATCTATATTTTTTAGGCTCCTTCAATCTTCAATAAGTTGTTCAGTCACATTTTCTAGTACTATTGAGGAAGATTTCTTCCATTTTTAGTTTTTCCGTTGACTCATGATTTTTTTGGTTTCTTATGGACGAGGCATGTTCTTAATGTTTGTTTTCCCGGTGCCTAGAGAGTCTTTGCTTCTAAGAAGCATGGTTATATATGGTTGTTGGAGCTCAACAAATGGAGAATCCTCTCTTGGTGCTATTTACTCTCATCAATAGTGGCACTTTCCTTAGAGCTCTATGTTAGGATTGGACTGTAGACTTGGGCTTGTAGCCTTCTTTGGCCTTGTATTAGATGTATTTATTGAGCCTTAGGCTTTATTTTTTCTTTTTATTTTGTACTTTTAAAACATTTTTCAAGTTTGTATCTTCTAGATTATAATTTATAATAATTTTATCCTTTTTCTGTATCGCTATCTTTTAAAAAAGAAAAATTTAATTAAAATAATGAACTAAAAATGAACATTACTCAAGAACACAAAATCTAAATTAAGAACATAAAGCATGATAATCGAGTAAACCCAAAATCAACCGTTGAAATCCAGTAATTCATTCATCACAAATAAAAAAACAACTTCACAATCCTAATTAGATTCTTAGAAGTAATGGTGGCCATCATCCATAAAAGACCCAAAGCAACCGATGATGATACACACTTTATAAAGACCTATAAACCAACAAAAATAACTGATTTGATTCTTTAATTCTCACAGGCTCAAAGGAGCCGATAAAAATACACAAACCAATAAAGACTTTTAAAATTGGTAAAATTCTAACAATCCATTGAAACAACACCAATAATACTTTTAGATCTCATATTAATATACTCGAGGAGGAGGAGGAGGATAGATCATTACAGACCCATACAAATAGATGGTTATTATATGTGAAAAAATTTTTCATACATTTAACTGTATACATTTATTTAATATAATCTTAATACGTAATTTATAATTAAAAGAAATTTTATTTAAAATCTAGTGAAATTCATATGAAATTATATTTTTCCATTTATTTGAGGTATAAATCAACTTATACACTCCAAATATATTCAATAATTTTACATTATATCAAATAAATTTTTATTTATTTTGAGCAATCTAGGATGTTTTGAGATTTGTTCTTTGAAGCAAAGATTTTGGTTATGTAAAAGATCTTCAAAATTCATCATTAATTTTGAAGATTTTGGATTAAGTTTGTCTTCTAATTTTATTAAAATTATTTAATAATTTTAAATTTTAAAAATATAATATAATTTATTATTAAAAAGTAAAAAAAATATTATTTTATTTTTTAAAAAATAGATATATTTTAGAAAGTTATGATTTTATTTAATGAAAATTTTAAAATGATTTGTAGCCTTATAAAATTATGTATAAGTATTTAATGTAACCAAAACTTTAAAACGTTTAAAAATTTTATAGAAATTATAGATACCGGTTTGTATAGGATAATAATAATTTTCAAAATCTAAATTGCAATTCGCTCTATTCATTTTGATAGCCCTCTACTGAGCGGCTCTTGCATGATGTGTCTAAAGCCCATATAGTAAAAAACAAGTCGACTGAGGCCTTTTTCAAGCCCAACATCAATAATTTTTTTTCTCTTAAAAAAAAATTAACATGATTATGTGGAATTTTTAATTTGGGTCTTCGAATTCTCTTTTCCCAATTAGAGGTGAGCATTCAGTCGGTTCGATTTAAAATCAAATCGAACTGAAT
This sequence comes from Manihot esculenta, assembly GCF_001659605.2. Lineage (NCBI taxonomy): Eukaryota > Viridiplantae > Streptophyta > Magnoliopsida > Malpighiales > Euphorbiaceae > Manihot > Manihot esculenta. The sequence goes on along the minus strand of NC_035173.2, from coordinate 25,391,361 downwards.
AAATTAAAAATCGAAATTTTAGTGTTTATGAAAATTGAATCGAACCGATTTTGATCAAAAACCAAATCGAACCGGTCTGATTCGGTTCGATTTGATTTGGTTTGATCGATTTTAATTTTTAATAATTATTTTATTTTTTACACTTTATTTTTAATATTTTAAAATTTAATTAAAATATTTTAATTTTAATATGATTTAATTTCTCTATATTATTCAAAAAACATATTATTATCACTAATCAGTTCGGTTCGATTTTTTTGATTTTTTCTGATTAAAACCGAACTGAACCAAAATAATTAAAATTTCTAAAATTAAAAATCAAACCGAACTGAAATGTATAAAAACCGAACTAAATTTTCAAATTGATTCGATTCGATTGATTTTTTCAGTTTAAACCGAATACTGTTCACCCATATTTTTAACTATCAAAAAATAAAATTTAATTTTTTAAAAATAAATTATTTATGTAAAGTTAACTAACCTTTTTTCAACTTTATATATATAAAAATATTATATTAGCACGTGTAGACTTGAATTATTTTTTCCCCATCCTACTATAGACCTTATTTGATTTTAATTGAATTTAACATAAAGAATGAAAATTAATTCATGAATGGAATGTTGAACATGTTAATATTTCAACACAATAAGTTTCTTATAATCACCTTTTATAAAGAAAATATTTAATTCTAAGATATCAAAAATGTTTTCAATATATGATTTTTTTTAAAAAAAATCAATATATAAATAATTTTGAATATTTTAATTTGTGTACTAATTTAAATATATTAATTGAAATGGAAATTTTATAATTTTATAATTTTATAATGATTAAAATGTATAGTCAATTGACAAATAACAAAAAATGAAGGTTTCTAATTGTGAAGATATAAAATTAAAATATGTTTAAAGGAAAAAAAAAAAAAAGCTATACATCAATGTTAAATAATAATATTTTGAAAAGATGAAATATTTTAAAATCTAAAAGATTCATTTTTGATAGAGATTAAATAACAAATTTTAATAAAATTCATTAAAAATAATAATAAAAACAAGAGCCGCGGAAGGCAGATGGTGCGTGTGCAGTCCAGGTGTTTGAAGAGTGAACCACCGAGAGAGAGAGACTGCGGAATGAAGAGCTACGTGTCCGTACATAAGATGGGCCACGTATCATGAAGACTATCATAAGTAACAACAGCTCAGTGCTTATTTAACCATCTTCCACTTTCCCGCTTCAAATTCCATCTGATATCATCCTGACCTTCAGCTTACGTTAGTCACCCAAACATATTAAATTATAATTTTTTTTTAAAAAAATATAATCATAATTAAAAACCCCAAATTTGAAGATTATACTGTAATTTTTATTCTCCGATTCTTTTAAATTTTTATATAATTTAACAATATAGTTTATATAGGTTGTGTTTTGAATCTTGAAATTTAGACGGGTGGATCATTGATTTTGCGGACATGGCAATAAGTAATTTATAAACAAGCCTGTTTTCATAAAACTGAATGAAAAAATTATATGATTGACTTTAAGTAATTTAAAATTAAAATTTAGTATTATATTTTTTATTTAATAAATAACAATTTTATTTATTTATTTCAGTAATTATGTGAACCATATTCTTTTAAATAAATGACTATATTATTTAAGATTTATAGTATTTGTAAGAGAAAATTAAAAAAAAATGAAAATACATGAAGGCTATTTAGGCTATTAATTTAATGGAGAACAAAATAAAAGTCAAAGAGCAGAAATGGACAAAAAAAGAAAGAATAAGAAAAGAAAGGTCAACGGAGAGGTCTTTTAGGTGAAATAAAATGGGCCCAAAGAGGCTTTTGGAGCCAGTTGGACGTGTCCCACTCTTCTTTTGTCAGTTTCTCTCCATATAGCTGCACGCCAGCCCATTTGCCCTCTTTCCAACTTCTTTTTCCTTTTTTTTTTTTTAATTTATTTTTTAGTCTATATTATCCCAAAATAATATGACTAATTTAAATCAAGCAGTACAGACCTATAGATTTTATTCGTTAATAAATTTAAAATTAATATTTAATATTTAATTCAATTAAAATATTAATATTTAATTACTGAAATAATAAATTATAAAAAAATTATTTTTTATAAAATTTAATTAATCATTATTTAAATAACTATTTATTAAAATAATTAATAATTAATATTATTAAATTAAATAATAAAAACACTCATTTCTAAACTTTAAAAATATTTCATATTTAAAATTTAAACTAAAACTATATATTAAAAAAATTATCCTATTTTATCTTAGATGTTAGATTTCTTTTAGATATTTAAATATCCTAAATTTTAAATAATCTTATATATAATTGGAGAACACCTATTGGAAAATACCCCTTTGGTTAATAATTTAAATCAAAATTAAATATATAAAAAATTATTTGTACGAGTATTTATAGAAAAAGGAAAAAGAAAAAGAAAAAGCAAAACCCTAAGGAGATAGAGTGGGACCCAAGGAATTATGTGGGGTAGTTGGCTGAGTCAGTGAGCATGATTCCCTTAATATGGGCCTGATTGAAATGACATGATGAAGGGTTCGCAACCATCATGATGGAAAAGATGGTTCCCTTTTGATTAGGCTCCCCACCATCTTGTCCTCACTCGACGCATGTGTGTCCCAATGTATATAATTCCATCTTGGAAATTTTATAGTTATTTTGTAGTAAGAGTGAATCAGAGAGGTTCATAATTTTATCAACCGTTAAAAGAAGTGAATATCACGCTCCAATAATAGAAATTAAATTATTATATACTCAAAAAGATAAAAGGGTATTTATTATAAAGATAAAATTAAAGAAAAAGGATTTAAAACCCTAAAGAAATCTATAAGATTGATAAATACTGAATTATTAATTAGTGATTCATACTAATAAACTTGTTGTGATTAGGAGGCAAATCTTTAAAGTTTCAAAGTATGGAGTAATTGATGGTAACAAATGAATGAATCCACTTTCATTATTAGCTAATTATGTGGGAAAAAAAGGAGAGCCATCAAAATTTCAATAATTTTGAAATCTTTTTTTTTTATTAAAATAAAAATCATGCATTGATAATTAATGAAAAAAAGTTTTTGGGTCACTCCAAAATTATTGTACCTTTTCGATCAGTAATTATTATGAGATTTTTTAATTACATGATGAAAATAATTAAAAATGTTGTGTGTGGTTTTAAATATAATTTTAATATTAATGTTAAAGTTCTATTAGATAAAAAATCTAAATATTTTCATTTAAAAAAAATTAAATATTTAATATATTTTATATTTATATTTTAATTTAAAATTTTAAACAATAAAATTAACTTTTTCATATTTATCTCAATTTTAATAATTTATTTTAATTAATTTTAATTAAAAAATTTGTAATTTATGTGCCGTAAATTTATTTTTCAAAAATATTTTTTAAATAAAAAAAATTCAAACGTTTACGTTAATTTATATTTATATTTTAAATTTTAAATAACAAAATTAAATTTTTTTAATTTATTACAATTATAATGAAGAGTACTAAATTAAATATAAAAATATTAATGATAAATTATAATATAGTTTTTAAATTTTTACATTAATAAATATATAGTCCTTTAATTTAAATTTTATATTAAATATATTTATTTTATATTTATCATACGTAATTTTAAATAAATATTTATTACAAATAAATTTTTCAATATATAAAATATCACATATAAATATTATATATTAAAGTATTTTATTGAAAGTTTATATTCATCATTATTATGTATATATTTTTAATTTATGAAAAATTATAATTTATATTAATAATATTAAATATAATAAAATATTATATATTTTAGTATGTAAAATCATTCCTTTATAATTTTTATAAAAATTTAGAAACGTTAACCACTTTTTTATAAATTATTTGAGATATTTAATATTTTTATTTTTTTCATTTATATAAAAATAAATTTATAAGGTATATTAATATATTTGTTGATAGAATAAAAAATAGTATTTCATATAATAACATTAAATGAAATAAAATATTATATATTTTATAATATAATTTTTTATATTTTAAATTTTTTATTAAACTATAATATGTGATTGATAGAATAAAAAATAGTATTTCATATAATAACAATAAATGAAATAAAATATTATATATTTTATAATATAATTTTTTATATTTTAAATTTTTTATTAAACTATAATATGTGAAGAAGGAGAAGTAAATAATGAAATTAATAAAAAAGTTGAAATAAAAATATATATTTTAAGATTATTTTATTAATTAAATGAAACTTTAAAGATCATGTTATAATTTTTTTATAACTTTTCTTATTCAATTTAGTATTCTTGATTATAATTGTTATAAATTGAAAAAGATTTAATTTTTATTTGAAGATTATATTATAATTTTTTTAATAACTTTTCTTATTCAATTTAATACTTTTAATTATAATTATGACAAATTGAAAAAGTTTTAATTTTATCATTTAAAATTTAAAATTTAAAATTTTGGATATAAATATGAATTATAGTAAATATTTAAATTTTTTTATCTAATCAGGTTTTTAAAAATAATTTTATGTAGCATGATATGTGTACAGGGGCGGAGGGACGGTACGGCAAGGGGGGCACGTGCCGTACCGGCGACCGGAAAATGCGCCGCTTGTGGTTGCCACCGCAATTTCCACCGGAAAGTAACGTATAGCAGCAGCAGCAGCCGGCCTGATCAGTCGACTGTGATGGAAATGATGGAATATGTGGATGTGGGTAGTAGGTTGCCGGGAGAAAGAAGCAGTGGAAAGACGAAGAGATTCAGGACAAAGTTTACGGCGGAGCAGAAGGAGAAGATGTTGGGATTTGCAGAGAAGTTAGGGTAGAAGTTGCAGAGGAAAGATGAAGAAGATGAAGTAGAGAGATTTTGTAGAGGAGTTGGAATTAATAGACAAGTTTTTAAAGTTTGGATGCATAATCATAAGAATTCTTCTTCTTCTACTACTTCTACTACTGGAAATGCTTCTTCCCTTACTACTCAGTAAGAGATTGGATTCCTTTGCTTCTTTTTCTCTCTCTATTATCAGTGTATTTTTTTTTATAATTTTACTCTATAACTTTTTGTTTATTGATTTAATTTTAAAATTTTCATATTAGATAACAATAGAGTTTTAAAAAATTAACTTATGAATTAAATCAATAAAAATATTTTTTTTTTCAAAGATTGAAATACTCTTATTTGTTAAGAAAGACGTAGACTAACTAAATATTTTTAAAAATAAAGAGATTAAATAATTAATTTCAAAAGATCAAATATTGATAATTTTTCATATATTTATATTTCCAGCTATAATTAAGTAAACTTGAGTATTTCATATATTATATTAAATTAAATTTGAGTATGAGAAATAAAATTTGATTAATTGAGTTATAATATTAAAGTTAAAACCTATAATTTTGTAAATAAAATTATAAAAAAAAATTTTTGAATGAAATGAGATGGTAATTGATGTTATTTCAATGGAAATGGATAAATATTTCACTGAGCCAAATACAGAGCTACTTAGATGTGTGATGTGTTTGGATCCTTCAAATTCTTTTGCAAATTTTGATATGTCCGCTTATTGTAAATTTTGATCCAATGTTATTGCGACCACTAAAAATTCGTCGATCAAATTCTTGTTAGATGTATAAATAATAAATTTATTTTGTTCGGTGAAAAATATTGAATTTATTATCTATAAAATTATATTGGATCTATTGTGTTAGATAAATATATTAAATTATTTGGAAAATGTCCATATTTTAGGGATGTTTTGCTAAAATTTCGGTAAATTATTAATGTCGCGCTAAGTCAATGGTGCCCTACCAAAGGAATCTCCTGGCTCCGCCACTGTATGTGTACTACAAATTTTTTTTATCAAAATTGATTACGATAAATAGTTAAAATTGAGACAAATATGAAATAATTGACTTTATTATCTAAAATTTTAAAATTACGATATAAATGTAAAAAGTGATAAATATTTGGATTTTTTTTATAATAGTAGTAATGTTAGTTACTTTCTATTTCATTTTTATTTATCTCTTAAAATTTTTACATAATTGAATGATAAATTAAAATTAAGAAATAAGTATTCGGTTGGTCTGATTTAAAATCAAATTAAATTTTAAATTGAATAAATTAAAAATTAAAATTTTAGTATTTATAAAAATTAAATTGAATGCAGAAATCAAACTAAATTAAATTAGTTTGATTAGATTTGATTCGATTTGATTTGATGAATTAGACTTTTTAATAGATTTTTTATTTTTTATACATTAATTTTAGTATTTTAAAATTTAATTGAAATATTTTAATATTAATTATAGTCTAATCTCTTTATATTATTAAAAATAATATACTATTATCATTAATCGATTTGATTTGATTTTTTTATTTTTTTTATTAAAATCGAACGAAAATAACTGAAATTTTTAAAATTAAAAATCAAGCTGAAATAAATAAAAAACTAAACGAAATTTCTGAATTAATTTGGTATCAATTTTTTTATATTTGAACCGAATACTCTCACCTAATTAAAATACTTGATTATAACAAAATACTCATTAATTTAACTAAATTATCTTTTATCTCTCCTAATTATTTAGATTTGTTGCAGTAATCTTCCAATAAAAAAAATTGTGTAATTAAGTGAAATAAAAATAGATGTGAGATGATAAATTTTAGGAAAATTATAGAAATATAATTATTGTTTTTAATAGAAATAAGAGTAAAATTAATAAATAGAAAAATTTAAATATTTTTTTTATAAAAAATTAATAGATGAAAATTAATCAAAGGTAATTGATTTTGGAGATTATGAAGAGGGCAAATGCTTTACATGGAAACTTTCTGAGAGTTTAAGACAATAAGTGGCAGACAAATGTGGACTTCATGAAAATCACCTCTGACCCACTGAGCCAGACAGTTAACAATGTGAAGATTTTAAGCAAGCAGCATCAGCAGCAAAGATTAAAAGGGATTTACTATTAACCCTTCATTTTCTGATTGGCTCACTAATTAATCACATTATTAGTTGCTTTGAAAAAGCCTCCCATGTCAAAGTGGTGAAAATTATTTAATATTTTAACGTTAAGAAAAAAAAAATTCTACCATTTGTCATGGGTGAATTCTAGTGTTTAATTACATCCAAAAAAAACTTGAATTAATAAAAATTAAATATGTTAGAAAGAAATAATCACACTATGTCAGAATATTTGGTGATAAGAAATTTTAATGAAATTCTACTGGCAGGAAAGAAGTCAGAACGCAATGAGAGGCCATTGAGCTATATTGATACCTTTTACAATGCTTTAACTCTTTATGGCTGCATGATATTAGGCATATGGCTTATCCTTACACTTGGGATAATGTACGGCAAGGTAGAGATTTTAGGGAGTGATATTCTGAAATTCAGAGAATAGGATTTATAGTGCAATTGTAAACTTAGATGGAGAGGAAGAAATTCCTCTCTCTTTATTCCTTTCCCTTTGTCTGCTAGTGACGCCTAACGGTTTTTCTGCTACAGTGCTATCTGTTTCTGTCGTTTAGACCCGTATGTACGGAAGCGTCAGAGTTTCTCTCCACGCCAAACGGCCGTTTAATTCCCCCGGCACGCATGCGGGCAGGACTGCGAAGTGATTGGACCTGCTGTCCTTCTTCATATCACGTCACCAGGCTGGACTCCTTCCTACTGGACTTGGACTTGTGAGTGACCCGGCCTGCTTCGCGTGTCTGGATTAGGGCTGAAGGCGTTGGACCGGTCTGCCGGGATAGACTTCGGGAGCTTTGGGCTTGATTCATTTTTTTGAGTTTGACCTTTTTCCGGGTGGTTGCGGCCCAACGGTCATTAGGGAGAGACTAAGAAAAATATATGTTCATATGAGCACTTTTTAGCCATTGATAATATATGAAGATGAGTGAAAGTTTTTTTTTTTTTTAAATATACCTATTTCATGCATAAATAGTGGCTATAAAGTTAATGTTCATATAAGTATATGCCTTTCTTAGTCTCACCTGAGACTTTATAGAAGAGTGCCTAGATAGAGTAGTAGTGCCTATGAGTTAAAAAGTTTTGTTCTATAATGCATCCCTATCACTTATTCTGCATTCAAGCTCTGATCGTTTACATGTTGCTCTAAGCTTGGATGGTCCTGCTTCTATGGTGTGTGGAGGTCACAAGCTTTTTTCATTCAAGGTGATGTGATTGAGAGATCACCTTGTATGGACATTGTTCATTTTACAATCTCCTCCCAATATAGAATTAATTCTATTTCACAGTTTTTTTTATAAATAAATATATTATTAAGAAAGAAACTAGAAAAAATTTAGCATGGAGATCAAACTGCACCCGATCATCAGACCTCCCATTACACCCATCCTAAGATCTAACATGCGGAAAACCTGGCAAAAGTGCAGTGGGTGGGGGTGCTAAGGAACTCGCAAGGCCATATTAAATGCATGTTCTCTTGTCCAATTAGGATAATGGAGTCCAATGAAACTGAATTGTTGGCTACCAACAAAGCATTAGAAATATCAGTATCTAGACTTTGGTGAAAAATGCAGAATCAGCTCTATGGAAGTTATCAAGAGTTGTTAGTAATATTTTGCTTCATCTTCAATCATTGCCTTTGGTTGTTTGAACCCATATCCCAAGGGACGCAAACTCTCTAGCCGACTTTCTAGCAAAGCAGGGTATAAGCAGATATGAAGATTTTGTAGTTTTCCTTTGATCTCAGTTTTTAGTCACTTGGTTCTCTCAGTCAGTTTTTACTGCTTATCTTGTTTGAAATTTTTGTTTATTAAATTGAAGAGAAAGAATTAAGATGAGAAACATTCGGTTAAAAGAATAATTTTAGTTTCTATTAGTTGATCATAGATATAAAATAATCTCAATTTAATTATTGATAAACAAGTTATAAATATCGAAAACGCTTCTGATATCCAATCATTTATTAAATTTTAAACTAATTAAGAGATTCTTGAACAACCGTAGGAGATACTCCTATGATTTAATCCAATTATTGCATTATAAATTAAAAAGACCTAATTTTAACTAACAAATGTGAGATACTCAGTTCATTTAAGTTAGATTATACTATTCCTTAGAAAGACTTTACGCAACTTAATTCACTACTTATTTCAGTTTAACTAAACAATTACGGATTTAATTAACCTGAATAGTAATATATTATTCTATTAATTGAGCAATGAATCCTTAATATAATAACCAATAGAATAATAGTAAGCAATAAATACAAAAATAATATAAATACTAAGAATAATTGAGGAAACAATAGAATCACATAAATCTTACTATCAATTGAACTGAAATTTTAATTATCCTTGAACTGAAAAGAAGAAACTTAGCCACACATATTCACAGTTAAGAATGGGAGATGAAAGATGAGAGAGATGTCAAGTACATTAGAATCTCCTCTTTTTATAGTGCTAAGAGTCCTGATTTAGCCTAGATACAAGTAGCTAAAATCAAAGTTAAGTACATCTTGGCAGATGTGAGTTATCTATTTATTTCTTGGATTTTAAAGCTGGACTCTGCTCGTCAAGTTTGTTATGCCCATAACGTAGTCCATAACACAGCTCGTCTGGAAATTAGTGTTCAAGTATGACTCTGTTCCTTATCCTTCTATGAATTTGGTTGTGATCACGTTTGATCTCAGAATGTAGAATTCAAATTGAATTTTTCTCTTATTATTCTCAAATAATACCAAGATAATAAAATTTAAACGAATCAATTTGTTTTAAACGAAATTAAACTCAATATCTAAATATTTTAGAATTTTAAAACTATATTATTGTGCATATTATCAATTCCCCAACATTTAGATCTGACTTATCCTCAAGTATGTACTCATTAATCCGAAAAGACTTACAAAAGCTACCCATAATCAATGGCTCACAAAATTAACTTAACTTACTTCAAGCAACCAACATACCACAGTAAAATCTCATCAATATATACAAATCATAAAAGAAATACCAACATAATTTTCAAACCTGAAATGCAACAAACTCATTCTTAATATGTGATCATGTAATTAAGTTCAATCAAATTCTTAAGTTAGTGCATAAAGAAACATATACCCAACCAACCAAGAAAGTCTCTTAAAGTTATAATTTTTACCAAGGAACTCTAGGAATCCAATTTTTATTTATTTTATATATATTTTTTTATTTTTATAGTCTTGGTTTGAGATTTTTTTGGCTCTTATGAGGGTATACTCTCCAAACACTGGTTTCCTCCATTCACAAGAGACATTTCTTGCTTAAGAGGAATGGGCCCGAACCACCTAAATCAATCGGTGATGGTAAACCATATCATTAGTAGTATGTTTGGAACTATTGATGGCCCCTACGGGGTATAATTCTCTCAATCACTAGCTTTTTCCATCCACAAGAGACATCCCTCGCTTAAAGGGAACAAATGTCATACCATTTGAACCAATCATTGTTGGTAAACCATTCAATATTATTAACAAATCTTTATCAATATTATCAACTCATAAAGAAGAATGCTAGAATCTCCTAATGATTTGCATAAAAAGATAAGAGAATGTTATTTGTGCTAACTACTTAAAATAATTTAATTTAACTCTGAAAGTCATCATTTAAAAAAAAAAAAAAACAAACCAAACATAACAAAAAAAATAATTAAAACTAAAAATAAATGAACAACATGTATATGGATAGACTCTCCCCCACACTTGGATCACAATGTCCTCAATGTGATAAAAAAATACAAGACAACCAAAGCAGGTATATGTTCAGTTTTCCCCCACACTTGGATCACAATAAAAAGCAAGAAGAGAGTTTAGAATATGATCCGGAAGGATGTCATATCCTCCTACTATCGCTGCCGGTGTTGAGAACGAATTGTAGCCTGCATGTCACTGACGTTATTCACTAGGAGTGCTAGATGAGTATCAACACGCTCCAAGGTATTTTTGAAGCGACTCTCCATCTGATTAATTTTGGTATTGAGGGCTTGAAAAGCTTGCTGGCATCAAATGGAGGATTAGCCATGGATGGGGCAGGGGCAATAGGAGCCATGTGTACAACACCTCCTCTTTTGAACACTCGATCGGGTCGTGGGACGATAAGACCTGGAGGACAAATAGAAAACCCAACACCATTTTTACATAGTAGACCCATTTGATCGAGACTCATTAAATCTAAAGGTGACATGTCACAAGCTTTATGCAAATTATTATTTATTAAGTTAATTAATCTTTCATGTAAAGCAATATGGGTGACTAGAATTAAAGGTCTGCGATGACTAACAACAGTGCGTATTTGTGAAGCAATAAGACAATCCAAATTGACTCTTTTACCCTCAGTCATGCACCAAAGAAAAAATAATTCAATCTTAGATAGGATCCCAAGAGAATCCTTCCTTCCTAAGAAAGAATATGCAAGCAGACGATACAAATAAACCAGTGCAGGTGAATGTAAATATGAATCACTAGATTTTGCAGGATTAAAAGATTCCGATGGTTGGTGTGTGAGTAGTTCATGTACTGCCAGTGGGTTAAAGGCATCGCATATGTCAGGTATGCATTCAAATAGGCTTCTGAGTGTGCGGATTCATCATCAATTAACCCAAGTGCCCTATTAAACTCAGTGAGTGAATATGCAAATCTTTGACCCAATAATCTAAATTTAACAACCCCAGCTGTATTTAATGTGCAACCAGTTAGCAAATCAATAGAGAATGTGGAATAAAATTTCCAAATAAATTCATACTAGATTGGACAGTTAATGGCAAAAAAGTTATCCCAACCAATATTTGCAATCAACACATTCACATTTAAATGTAATTCATGTACAGTAGGATCGTGTAGGATTTTTTCTTGTACAATAGAAAGAGTTGAAACTAAGGCATACCTTGCTTTGTCTTTTGCATTTATAAAATGAAAGTTACCATTTAATGCCCCTCCCAAGGTGTGTTCGTGTACCAGCAAAATAAGCATTTACCATGACGGGGTTATCGACTGGAGAGGCAGGAGACTGATCTTCTAAAGAAGTAAAGGTGGAGTGATGCAACCCATAAAAAATATACTCACCGCCAATGGTGGCTCAGGAGGATAAATCGGTGGAGGGGGAGACTGTTGTGGTGGTCATAGGAGGAGGTTGTTGACGCCAAGCAGTGCGAGTAGGTGGCTCATCGCCAACATCAGCTGCTGCGATGGCTTCACGTGAGGGACCTGCGATGAGAATTACAGGGCGATCCAATGAGGCGTGAGCAGCGGCGATGTGGAGACGACACGATTCTGTGCGTCGGCCGTGGCCAATTGAGGGGAATACGATCTCGCAACGAGAAGGACGTCATGATCCGGTGAGACGCAAGCAGCTTCGCGTGCATCGGCCATGGCTAGCAATAGCAATGGAGGGGTAGCGGCGGTGGTTGCTGGTGCTGACGGGTTGCAACCAGTGAAGGTATAAGCTCGCCGGCCGTCAATGGTGGAGGCGGATTGTCTTTTGGGAGCCATAGGTTCTTTGCTGCTGTATGAGTGTAATACCCGGCTAGACTCCGGTATCGGAATTCCTACCGTCTGGTGGAATCTCGGATGTCGAAAACCTCTAGAAGGGTAAAAATCATGTTTTTATGAAATGTTTTAATGTATTTTATGGTTTTAAGTGAGAAAGAAACTGAATTTTGAATGGAAAAGACCATGGAGGCATTTCCCGGTTCGGCCGCCGAACATGGGATAGTTTAGGGGGTCAAGTTAGGCTTCCGAAAGTGGCCCAGGTTCGGCCGCCGAACTTGCATGAGTTTTGGAGGCACTTTAGGCTTCCGAAGGTGGTATGGCCAGCCCCTATAAAAGGACCCATGGCAAAAAACGGGCGAGCTTTCTCCCCTATCTTCGGCCAACGGTGAGTCTATGCTCTCCCGATGTTGATTTTGATGATTTTCCTCAAATCCTTCAAGTGTTAACCAGTGTTTACTTTGTTTTTTAAGATTTATGAGCTTAGAACAAGTTTTTGGAGTTTGGAGACCCAAGGAGCTAGATCTCTCCCATCTCCAAGTTTAGATCGCCTCCCCTCTCGATCTTCAAGAGGTAAGAGTAGATCCTTAACTCATTTCATGTTTTAAACAAGTTTCATGAGATTTGTGGGGTAGAAATGCATGTTTAGGTTAATGTTGAGTTTGTGGTTAATGTATGCCATTTTGAGTTGTTTTGTGTTTGTGTTGGGGTTTAGGTTAGTTTGAGACCCCTATATGCTTGTTGGTTTGAGTTTGCATGTTGTAGAATAGCTAAATGTGAGATTGGAAGGTTTAGGAGGCAAATGTGCATTGTTTGGCTGAGTTCTGCCACTTTGGAAGAACTCAGGTTTGGTAGCCGAAGGGACTTTCGGCCGCCGAACCTGCCTGTGGAGGCAAGCCTTTGGCTGCCGAACCCTGCCCCCGAAAGTGGACTTTCGGCCCTGGAAGGAAGTTTCGGCCGCCGAAGGTGCCGCCGAACATGCATGAGCTTCAGATCTGGAAGCAAACTTCGGCCGCCGAAAGTGCCGCCGAAGGTGCATGACTTTCGGCTCTGGAGGGACTTTCGGCTGCCGAACCTGCCACCGAAAGTGCCCTGTTCAGCCTTCCTTTGCATGATTTCTATGATTGTTTTAAGGTGTTTTAGGGAGTTTTTGGGGAATAGTTTAGAGTCATGTTCATGTATGTTTGGTCCCTCATTTGAGTCCACCTGTGTAGGTTCGGACCCGAGGAACCGAGGACCCCAGCAGTGAGTTAGCTGCTTCAGTGTCTTTCAGAGCTAGCCTGAGGTGAGTAGAATGACTCTTTATGTTTCAAAGTAAATAATGAAAGTTTTAGCATGATTCACGCATCATGAATGCCAAGAGATATATTAGGGTGCTTGCATTAGAATTCACGAATATGTTGCATTGCATATTATGTTGTTGATGTGGATGAATGTTGGATGATCCTTTAGCCTGCACTATGATATGATATGATATGAGATAGTGATGATACGGTATGAAAGACCAGTGAGGCCCATTCTACGCCCCTGGCACTATGTAAGAGAAATACCAGTGAGGCCCATTCTACGCCCCTGGCATATTGGAATGTTATGTTATGTTAATGTAAGAGAAAGACCAGTGAGGCCCATTCTACGCCCCTGGCACTATTGGAATGTGTAGAGGGCTATTGGTGACAAGTTCATCCTTGATGTGATTTGTCTGTGATGTGATGCATTCCATGATAGCATATGTTTTAAATATTTTTATTATTCTGCTCACTGGGCTCTAGTAGCTCACCCCATTCCCTTAATCCCCCAGGTTTGCAGGTGCAGGCTAGTCCAGGAGGTCAGCAGGAATAGAAGTGTTTTATATAATAGTTAGTTGTGGACATGAGAATATTGTGATGTAATGTATTGAATAGTCATGTAATGTTAAGAATTGTATTGAAGATAGAATTGTGCTTGGCCCTAGTGTATGTTAATCCCTTTTTGGTACATGATCTCTCTTTAATGAAATGTTTAATGATGTTTATGTAAACCAAGCTTATTGTATGATATGTTACCCCATTGGAGCATTTGATGAGGGCTCCAGTGTGGGGTTTATGATTATGAGTTGTGCATGCACAGGGTAAGCTTGGTGAATGAAAGAAAAGTTTAAATTTTTATGTAATGGTATGGTCATGTATGGGAATTAACAGGTATACAGGATAAATGTAAGGCTTGCTACGGGTCCCGGCGACCTTATGTCGATCTGGATCCTAGCGCCGGTAGCGGTTCGATTTCCAGGTCATTACAATGAGAGAGAAGACAAAATGGGAGTTAGGTTTAGAAAGAGTAAAAATAAAGAGTAAAAAGGAAAGAAAAAAAATTAACCCTAATACCACCTCCTATACCCAAAACACACTGTTTTGTAAGAAAAAATATAAAACCACAGACCTGTAAATTACTTAAGGTAAAATGCTCAAACCTGTAAAACACTTACTACAAGAGAAGATGACTGAGGATAAAAAAATTGAATGAGACCAAATAAAGATAAAAAAAGGGGACATTCTTGTTACCTGTCATAGGGTTGGTTATGGGCATAACCAAGAACATAAACATACCTCTGTAATTTTTTTTTAATTATTATTTTAATATTTTTTAATAAAATAATTAAAATTTAGCTAGAGAATGGCAGGAGTAGTTCTAATTTATAGTTGTAGCTAGACTTTATTTGAATATCATGGCTATCAGATATTTGGTATTGGATCATTGAAAGTAATCTCCTTAATTGGTTCCACCTTGAACCCTTTATAAAATGGCTTGAGAAATACTTGTTGAAATGGTAATTTCAAACTGTATGAAGTGCGATTCTCATTTATAAATGGAGGTGGTTGACCGGACAGTAATTTATGTTCCACTTTTATTTCTTGCACAATAGAAGGTAAAAATTTAGTATGAATATTAGTTGATTGCTCAATAGAAGCAATATGATGTAATGGTTTATTTGCTTTTAATTCATATACCAATTCTTTTAAACAATCAAAATTTTTCTTTATATTCATTGAGCTGGATTCTTCAAAATTCTCACAAAATTTAGTATTCAACTCATATCCATATTCCAATTTAAGCACTTGCTGAACTAGAGGTTTACCGACATCTATTCTACACACATTAGAAATATTACTAAGGTATTTTTCATTATCATAAATATTAAATTTAATGACTTTCCCATCAAACTCCATGGTGAGTGTGCCATCATAAACATTTATTTTCGTTCTAGCAGTAGATAAAAAGGGTCTCCCTAACAAAATATCAAAAGAATCTGAGGATTTATTATCCTCCATAGGAACCACATAAAAATCAGCAGGAAATATAAAATTATCTACTTGCACTAAAACATCTTCTAACACACCATTAGGATAAATAATAGAGTAGTCAGCCAATTGAATCACTACACCCATTTCTTTTAATGAACAAATATTTAAAGATTGAAAAACTGATAATGGCATGATATTTATTGATTCACCTAAATCACATATTTTTTTTTCTCACACCAACATTATCAATTTTAATAGGAATAGAAAACATACCTTGGTCCTTGCATTTAGTAGGAAGTTTTATTTGAAACACGGCAGAAATATTTTTATCCATACAAACCTTTTGGTAATCTACTAGCTTTTTCTTTTTTGTGCATAATTCCTTTAAGAATTTTTCACAGCGAGGTACCTGTTTAATTGTATCAAGCAATGTTATATTTATCTCTACTTTGTGAAATCTCTTAAGGATCTCCTTCTCTTCTTTCTCTTTCTTTGATTTGGCTAGCTTTTCTGGAAATGGAGGTTTAATTATCCAAGTATCAAGTTCAGTAGATGCAGGTGTTGGAGTTGATTTATTATCTGATTTAGGTACTGTACTTTCAGTCTCTAAATCTGCATTTTCATTGTGCCCACAACTTATCTCACAAGGATTTTGTAGCAACTCTTTTTTATTTCTCAATGTAACAACACTTACATTCTCTTTGGGGTTGACTATGGTCTGAGAGGGTAGTTTATCTTGATTTTTCAGTTTGTTCATTAATATTGCCAATTGACTTATTTGTGTTTTCAAGTTGCAAATACTCGTTCGGGTCTCTTGTTGAAATTGTTGAGTCTTCCGTTGAAATTGTTGTGTGTTAGTTGTCAAAATTTTAACAATATCTTCCAAGGATATACCTGAATTGGATGAAAATGCTGGTGGTTGCTGAGGTTGTTGAGGATTTTGGGAACAGGTCGGCGTTGCTCCATAGTTGAAATTTGAATGATCTCCTCATCCTTAATTATAAGTGTTCAAGCAAACATCATATTATTTTTGAGAAGGATCATAAAATTCACCCATTACATTTACTTGCTGTTGCAAGTTTCTTATAGCAATACCTTGTACCAAAGTGGTCAAATGTGAAAGTTGTGATGCAAGAAAAGAAAAAAAAGGTTCATAACACCTTAGATTTGGATACATCACGTTGCCACAATACATCCCTATAAGCAAATCTAAGATTTAGTTGCAAGATTAAATAAAGTCATTCAAAAGAATTAATAAACAGCTTTAAAACCAATCCCCAACAACGGCACCAAAATTTGATGGGCGTCGAAACCACCAAAAATAAATTTGTACTTAAAAATAAAATTTGTGATAATGGTAAACAGGGTCGATCCCACAGGCTGGTAAGTAAATTAATTATATTGAATAAACAAAAATAAAATAAATAAAATAAAATGGGAGGAGGTTTTGAATGTAGAGAAATAAATAAAATCAATTCAAAGAAAGAAGTAATTAAATTGAAGAGAAAGAATTAAAATGAGAAACATTCAGTTAAAGGAATAATTTTAGTTTCAGTTTTTGTTGGTTGATTATAAATATAAAATAATCTCAATTTAATTATTGATAAACCAGTTATAGATATCGAAGACGCTTCTGGTATCCAATCCTTTCTTAGATTTTAAACTAGTTAAGAGACGTTTGTTAACTAGTTCTAACTCTTGGACAACTGTAGGAGATGCTCCTAGGATTTAATCCAATTATTGCATTAAGAATTAAAAGGACCTGATTCTAACTAACAAACGCGAGACGCTCGGTTCATTTAAGTTAGATTATACTATTCCTTAGGAAGGTCTTACGCAATCTAATCCACTACTTATTTCAGTTTAACTAAATAATTACGGATTTAATTATTATGGATTTAATTAACCTGAATAGCAATATATCATTCTATCAATTGAGCAATGACGCCTTAATGCAACAATCAATAAAATTATAGTAAGCAATAAACACAGGAATAATATAAATACCAAAAATAATTGAGGAAATAAAGAATCATATAAATCTCACAACCAATTGAACTGAAACTTTAATTATTCTTGAACTGAAAAGAAGAAACTTAGCCACACATGTTCATGACTAAGAATGAGAGATGAAATATGAGAGGAGATGTCAGATACATCAGAATGTCCTCTTTTTATAGTGCTAAGAGTCCTAATTTAGTATAAATACAAGTAGCTAAAATCAAAGTTGAGTACATCTTGGCAGATGAGAGTTATCTATTTGTTTCTCGAATTTTGAAGCTGGACACTGTCCGTCAAGTTTGTTATGCCCATAATGTAGTCCATAACACAGCTCATTTGGAAATTAGAGTTCAAGTATGACTATGTTCCTTATCCTTCTATGAATTTAGTTGTGACCATGTTTGATCTCAGAATGTAGAGTCCAAATTGAATTTTCTCTTGTTATTCTCCAATCCTACCAAGATAAAAAAAATTTAAATGAATCAACCTGTTTTAAACGAAATTAAACTCAATATCTAAGTATTTAGAATATTAAAACTACATAACTGTACATATTATCAGTATACATATATCCTTTTTATGAAATGGAGGTATATATATGTTCGATCATAAAATGTGTCTCACTTGCCTTTCATTACATAATTCATATATTATAAATTCATTTAATATTTAGGAGTAAATAGATCATCTAATATTGAGCATGTACCAACACATAGAGATATGCATGAAAGAAATAACTTCGAGTTCTTGAGAAATACACCTAAAATACAAATATGATGTATGAAGATGTTTTATTATGCTTGAATAATTATAATTTAAAAGGTTTTAGTTCTAATTGTCTCTTGCAACCTATCAAACATTTTTTACAAATAACTAGACTGACTCACTATGATTCTCTCAATTATTAAATAGTGGACTTTAATAAAAGAAAAAACCTTTTAAGTATTACATCACTAGAAACTTTTCTTAAACTAACCCAAATAAAAATATTGTAATACCCGGCTAGACTCCAGTGTCGGAATTCCAACTTTCCAACGGAATCTCCGTTGGAAACCGAAATCTCAGATACCGGAACCTCTAGAAGGGTAAAATATGTTTTTACAAAATGATTTTCATGGTTTTATTGTTTGGTTTTGAGTTAAAGTTTTAAAAAATAAAAGAAAAGGAGTTTGAGGGAAAACACCAGGTTCGGCCGCCGAAAGTGGTGCTGCTGCGGGAGCTCTCCTTTTGGCCCGAAGGTTGTCTGGCCAGCCACCTATAAGAGGCCCTCAGCCCGAAAATGAGAGAGTTTTCTCTCTCCATTTTCAGGCAAGGTGAGTCTCCGCCACCCCTTGATGATCTTGTGTTTTATCTTCAAATCTCTCGAGATTTTTATGAGTTTTTATCTTGTTTCTGAAGATTTGAAGCTTAATCCAAGATTTTAGAGTTTGGAGACCGTTTCTCCCCATCTCCAAGTTTGGGTCGCATCTACCCTTGATCTTCAAGAGATAAGTATAGATCCTTGCTTTTTTCTATGTTTTAAGTAAGTTTTAACAAGGGGTAAGGGTTAAAAATGCATGATATGGCTAGATCTAAGGTTATAGGCTTTGAGTTAGATTGTTGATGAATGTATGCTTATGTGATGTTTTTGTTGTTGTTGTTGGGGCTTAAGTTAGTTTTTATACCCATTATGCATGTTGGAGTGAGTATGCATGTTGTAGGAAGTTGGGTGTGAGGATTTGAGAGTTTTGGGGCTGAAATGCTTAGGGCGGAATCGGGTTTTGCCATTCTAGAGAATCCAGGTTCGGCAGCCGAAGCAAGATTCGGTCGCCGAACCTACCTGTGGAGGCAGTCTTTGGCAGCCTAACCTGCCCTCGAAAGAATGGACTTTCGGATCTGGAAGGGAGTTTTTGCCGCCAAACCTGCCCCCGAAAGTGCTTGACTTTTGGATCTGTAGGGACTTTCGGATCTATAGGGACCTTCGGATGTCGAACCTACCGCCGAAAGTCCCCTGCCCAGCTTTCCTTTGCTTGTTTTGTGTGCATGTTTTATGATGTTTAAGGGGTTTTTGGAGAGTTGTTTAGAGTCTTGATAGAGTTATGTTTGGTCCCTCATTTGAGTCCACTTGTGTAGGTTTGGACCCGAGAGACCGTAGAAGCCAGCAGTGAGTCAGCTGCTCCATTGTCAGTAAAGCGTCAGCCAGAGGTGAGTAGAACTGAAATATAATTTAAGGCAACTAAACTTTTAAGCATGTTCATGCATCATGAATGCCATGTTATGTACTAGGTTGTTTTGCATTAGAATCCACGAATATGATGCATTGCATAATTTATTGTTAATGTGGATGGATGTTGGATGACCCACTAGCCCTCGAGCAGGTTATGATATGATACGGATACGGAAGACCAGGGCTGCCCATTCTACGCCCCTGGCATATTTGGATATGTTATGTTATGTTTAAGCGAAAGTCCTGAGGAGCTCCGTCGAGGGCCGAGCACATTGGATATGTAGAGGGTTATTGGTGACAAGTCCATCCTTGGTGTGTATTGTTTGTGTTGTGATGCATTTCATGAGAGCACATGTTTATTAAACTGTTTTTACTGTTCTGCTCACTAGGCTTTTGTAGCTTATTTCTTTCCCCTAACCCTAGATTTGCAGGGTCAAGAATAGCTCGAGAGGTTGGCTAGAGGCTGGTATAGGATCATGTAATAGATTAGTAGTGGACATGTAGTATGTAATGGATTATATTTGTGCTTTGCCCTAGTTTATGCTTGTTTATCCCAATGAACATGTTTTTATGTAAAAGTTTTTATGATGAGTTAAGTTAAACCAAGCTTGATGTATGTGATGATGACCATACTAGAGCATTTGATGAGGGCTCTAGTGTGGGTTTTATGTATACAGTTTATGATGAATGCACAGGTCGAGCTTGATATATGAAAAGTTTAAAATTTTTATGAAAATGTATGTTCATGTATGGGATTTTTTATCAGGTACACAGGATGCATAGTAGGCTTGCTACGGGTTCCGGCGACCTTAAGTTGATCTGAATCCTAGCGCCAGTAGCGGTCCGGTTTTCGGGTCGTTACAAATATATTAAGGAAAAACATACTTGGAAACAAGCAAATGTAATGACCCGAAAATCGGACCGCTACCGGCGCTAGGATCCGGATCGGCTTAAGGCCGCCAAGACCCGTAGCAAGCCTGACATACATCCTGAAAACCTGTTTAATCCCATACATGATCAACAACATACATAAAAATTTAAAACTTTTCTTTCATACACCCAACTCAACCTGAGCATGCACTGTACATAGCCATAATCATAATCATGACCCCTCTGTGGGATCCCATCAATGCCCCAATGGGCGATACATTATAAGATGAGTTGGCTTACATGAACATTATAAAACATCTTTGATCATGTATTAAAAGGGATACCTCATACATAAAGTCAAGCACAATCTCTAATCCTCAATATCATTACATGACTGGAACTGTACTTTTACATAACATTAATACATTTATCATGTCCATACTATCTATTACATACACAAGACTTCATTACTCTTGTAAACCTCCTGGTCTACCCTGTACCTGCAATCCTGGGGAAATTGGGAGAGGGGTGAGCTACTAGAGCCCAGTGAGTAGAATAATAAAACATTTAAAAACATATGATAACATGGAATGCATCACATCACAGCTAATCACATCAAGGATGAACCTGTCACCAATAGCCCTCTACATGGTCCAACTGTGCCAGAACGTAGAATGGGTCCTGGTCTTTCCCTTACATATCATAACATAACAGTGTCCAACTGTGCCAGAACGTAGAATGGGTCCTGGTCTTTCCCTTACATAGTGCCAGCGAACGTAGAATGGGTCCCACTGGTCTTACATTTCGTACCGTACATATCACATCGTCATATCATAGGTCGAGGGCTATGGATCATCCAATATTCATCCATATCAACAATTAAAATATGCAATGCAACATATTCGTGAATTCTAATGCAAGCAACCTAATTCATCACATGGTATTCATGATGCATGATCATGCTCAATCCTTGCAATTGATTTGCTTAAAAACATAAAGGGTTATTCCACTCACCTCTGGATAGCTCTGACCAGACACTGGGGCAACGGACTCACTGCTGGGGTCCTCGGTTCCTCGGGTCCGAACCTACACAGGTGGACTCAAATGAGGGACCAAACATACAAGAACAAAACTCTAAACTATTCCCCAAAAACCCCCTAAAACATCATGGAATAATCATAGAAAAACATGCAAGAAAGGGCTGGACAGGGCACTTTCGGCGGCAGGTTCGGCGGCCGAAAGTCCCTTTAGAGCCGAAAGTCAGGCAGGTTCGGCGGCACCTTCGGCGGCCGAAACTCCCAGACAGAGGCGAAACTCATGCATGTTCGGCGGCACTTTCGGCGGCCGAAACTCCCAGACAGAGACGAAAGTCTCCTTTCGGGGGCAAGCTTCGGCAGCCGAAGGCTGCCTCCATAAGCACGTTCGGCGGCCGAAAGTTCCTTCGGCTGCCGAACCTGGTTTCTCCCAAAATGGCAGAAACTCAGCTCCCTTATGCATTTATGCCTCCACTCTCATCCAAACATGCATAAACCTATTCTACAACACTCATACACAAGCATACAAGTTCCTAGGGGCATCAACTAACTAAAACCCCATCTAAAACACATCAAACATACATTTGCAAGCCACATTGTTCAAAATCACCTCAAAAACCCATAAGCTCAACATAAGCTACACATGCATTTTCTACCCCATGAACTTGCATAAAACTTGCTTAAAACATAAAGTAAGCTAGAGATCGACTCTTACCTCTTGAAGATCGAGGGTAGAGGCGATCTAACTTGGAGTTGGAAGAGATTTGAGTTCTTGAATCTCAAAGCTCCAAAACTTGCTCAAAACTTGGAAATCTTCAAAACAAGATGAAAACTAGTGAAAAACTCGAAAGATCTGAAGGAAAAGACTCAAGATCGGTGAGGGGTGGCGGAGAACTCACCTTGGCCGGAAATGGGGAAAAAGCTCGCCCGTTTTCGGCTAAGGGACCCTTTTATAGTGGCTGGCCAAGCCACGTTCGGGGGCCGAATGTGCCTCCGCATGCATGCCATGTTCGGCGGCCGAACTTGAGGTTCGGCGGCCAAACCTGGACTTTCCTCACTTATGCTTTCGGGGGCCTAAAGGCGCTCCCGAAGGCATGCACGTTCAGTGGCCGAACTTGAGGTTCGGCGGCCGAACCTGAGTTTTCCTTCAAGGTTGTTTTTATGCAAAAACTCATTTCCTCTTTACTTAAAATCATGAAATACCTTAAAACATTTTACGAAAACATGATTCTACCCTACTAGAGGCTTTCGACATCCGAGATTCCACCGGACGGTAGGAATTCCGATACCGGAGTCTAGCCGGGTATTACATTCTCCCCCCCTTAAGAACATTCGTCCCCGAATGTTCGTCAACTAGCACATAGCATAGCATAAAACATAACATACATACATACATACATAGCACATAAACACATAGAGATCTAATCTTAAAAGAGATGAGGGTACTGCTGGAGCATAGACTCCCGTGTCTCCCAAGTGCATTCCTCCAAATTGTGGTGGTTCCACAGGACTTTCACCATCGGGATTTCCTTGTTTCTTAGCTTCCTGATCTGGGTGTCTATGATCCGTACTGGCTGTTCAACATAGGTGAGATCCTCTTGGACCTCCACATCAGGCTCACTAAGAACCTTGCTCGGATCTGACACAAACTTTCTCAACATTGAAACATGGAAAACTGGATGGATTCTTTCCATTGAAGCAGGTAAATCCAGCTTGTACGATACATTCCCAATCTTTTGCAAGATTTCAAAGGGTCTGATGTATCGTGGGGCTAGTTTACCTTTCTTTCCGAAGCGAACCACTCCCTTCATAGGAGACACCTTGAGCAATACCAGATCCCCCTCCTGAAACTCTAACTGCCTTCTGCGGATGTCTGCATAACTCTTCTGTCTGCTTGCAGCAGTCTTGATCCTTTCTCTGATTATGGGTACTACCCTGCTGGTAATCTCTACTAGCTCAGGCCCTGCCAAGGCCTTTTCTCCAACCTCTTCCCAGCAAACAGGTGATCTGCACTTCCTTCCATATAAAGCTTCATATGGAGCCATCCCGATGCTAGCATGATGGCTGTTATTATAGGCAAACTCCACCAAAGGTAGATGCTGCCTCCAAGAACCGCCAAAGTCCAGCACACACATCCTGAGCATATCCTCTATGGTCTGGATGGTCCTTTCTGACTGTCCGTCCGTCTGTGGATGGAAAGTAGTGCTAAAATCCAACCTGGTACCCATGGCGTTCTGCAGACTCTGCCAAAATCTGGAGGTGAACTGGGGCCCTCTATCTGACACTATCGAAATAGGAACCCCATGCAGCCTGACGATCTCATCAACATACACCTGTGCCAACTTGTCCACAGAATAGCCACTCCTGACAAGGATGAAGTGAACAGATTTGGTGAGTCTGTCCACAATCACCCATATGGAGTCCAATCTGTTGGACGCCGCCGGTAACCCCACTACGAAGTCCATAGCTATATTTTCCCATTTCCATTCTGGAATAGGTAGCGGGTTAAGCATTCCAGCCGGCTTCTGATGTTCCAGCTTCACCCTCTGACACACTTCGCAGGCTGACACAAATTGTGCCACTTCTTTCTTCATAGCTGGCCACCAATAAACCTTCTTTAGATCTTGATACATCTTGGTGGCTCCGGGGTGAACGTTGTATCTTGCATTATGAGCCTCTCTCATAATGTCTCCTTTTAGCCCTATGTCGTCTGGTACACATAGTCTGCTCCTATAGCGGAGGATCCGCTTGCTGTCGAATCTGAACTCACTATCATTACCTAACTGAACAGTCCTGGCAATCTTCACTAACTCTGGGTCCTCATGCTGTTTCTGAGCCACCTGCTCCAGAAACACGGGTGCCACTCTCATCTGGGCCACCAAGGCACCTGTACCAGACAACTCCATCTGTAGACCTTCCTCAATGAGCTTGTAAAACTCCTTCACCACTGGCCTCCTCTCTGCCGATATGTGGGATAAACTGCCGAGTGATTTCCGGCTTAAGGCGTCTGCCACAACGTTCGCCTTACCCGGATGGTATTGAATCTTGCAATCATAGTCACTCAGCAGCTCCACCCATCTTCTCTGTCTCAAGTTCAAATCTCTTTGACTCAGGATGTACTGCAGGCTTTTATGATCTGTAAAGATCTCACATTTAACCCCATAGAGGTAGTGCCTCCACATCTTGAGTGCAAAGATTACTGCTGCCATCTCCAGGTCATGTGTGGGGTAATTCAACTCATGCTTCTTCAGCTGCCTAGAAGCATAAGCGATCACCCTCTCATTCTGCATTAGTACACAACCCAGTACCACACGGGATGCATCACAAAAGACTGTAAAGTCCTCATCACTAGATGGCAGAGCTAAGACTGGTGCTGAAGTCAACTTCTTCTTAAGCTCTTCAAAACTCTCTTCGCACTGGTCGGTCCACATAAACTTCTGATTCTTCCTGGTTAGTCTGGTCAGAGGAGTTGCAATCTTCGAGAAGTCCTGAACGAACCTCCTGTAGTAACCTGCCAAACCTAAGAAACTCCTGACTTCTGTCACTGAAGTGGGTCTAGGCCAGTTAGCCACAGCTTCTACCTTCTTGGGGTCTACCTCAATCCCATTCTCTGACACTACATGCCCCAAGAACGAAATGCTCCTCAGCCAGAACTCACATTTAGAGAACTTGGCATACAAGCCATGTTCCCTCAAGGTCTACAAGACCAACCGCAGATGATGGGCATGCTCCTCTGCATTCCTGGAATACACCAAGACATCATCTATGAAGACAATAACAAAGTGATCCAGGTATTGACTAAACACTCTGTTCATGAGGTCCATGAATGCTGCAGGGGCGTTAGTTAACCCGAACGGCATCACAAGGAACTCAAAATGCCCATATCTGGTCCTGAAAGCTGTCTTCGGCACATCTTCATCCCTTATTCTTAGCTGATGGTACCCCGATCTTAGATCTATTTTGGAGAAACAACCCGCTCTGGCTAGCTGGTCGAATAGATCATCGATCCTTGGCAGAGGGTACCTATTCTTGGTAGTGACTTTGTTCAACTTCCTGTAGTCGATACAAAGTCTAAGGGATCCATCCTTCTTTCTCACAAACAAGACCGGAGCACCCCAAGGTGAGGTACTCTATCGGATGAAGCCCTTTTCTACTAGCTCTTGCAACTGCTCTTTCAACTCCTTCAACTCGGCTGGGGCCATCCTGTAGGGAGGGATAGAGATCGGTCTAGTTCCAGACACCAACTCTATCTCGAACTCTATCTCCCTAGCAGGTGGTAAACCTGGAAGCTCGTCTGGAAAGACATCCTGAAATTCTCTGACAACTGGCACCGAGGCTGGCTCCCTGACCTGACTACTAAGCTCTCTCACATGAGCCAAATACCCCTGACATCCCTTCCTAAGCAACCTTCGAGCCTGAAGAGCTGATATCAGACCTCTAGGTGTGCCCCTCTTGTCTCCTCTGAAGACGACCTCTGACCCGTTCTGATCTCTGAACCTGACTACCTTGTCCCTGCAGTCCAAGGTAGCACCATGGGTAGATAGCCAATCCATCCCTAGAATGACGTCAAAGCCTGTCAAATCTAGAACCACAAGGTCGGCGGAGAGGCATCTTCCCTCAACAAAAACTGGACTGTACTGGCAGACTGACACTGCCACTGACGGGTCACACTTGGGTCCACTGACCCATAGGGGACACTCTAACCCAGAGACTATCAGACCCAACCTCTCGACGGCTCTCGGAGCAATAAATGAATGAGATGCACCCGGGTCCATTAATGCATACACATCAGAACACCCAATGACGAGATTACCTGACACCACGGTGTTGGATGTGTTAGCCTCCTGCTGAGTCATGGTGAAGATCCTGGCTGGAGCTGATGGACCTTCACCTCGGGAACCAGAAGAAGAGGCTGCCCCTCTCCCTCTACCTCTGCCACTGCCCTGAGTTGTGGCTGGAGCTGCTGGCTGTGCCACACTACCAGAAGCTGTCTGCTGGGGTTGGCCCATAAAAGGTGCTCTAGGACACTCCCGAGCCATGTGTCCCTCCTGTCCACATCTGAAACATGTATTAGTCCCAGCTCGACACACTCCCCTGTGCGGCCTTCCACATCTCTGGCATTCTGTACCATCTGAGCCTGAGCTCGAGCCTGAGCTCGAGCCACCGCCAAAACCCAGACCGGATTTCAACTTATTCCAAAACTTATTCTTCTTCGGCTTCTTGGTGGTGTTATCCCACCTCTTCTTACTTGAGCTCTGAGAAGAGAGACTTGGCCCTCCTCTGCCTGGGGTCTTAACCCCTGAAGACTGGGTCACTGACTGCTTCACTGACCCCTCAACTATGGCACTCGCCTCCATCCTTCGAGCCATATCCACCACAGTGTGGAAACCTTCTCTCTCAACTGACTGAATCAACGAGGAGTACCTAGAATGCAGCTTCATAACATATCTCTTGGCTTTCTTCGTATCTGTATCTAGAGCTTGCCCTGAAAAAGGCAATAGCTCCAAGAATTTATCCGTGAACTCCTCTACACTCATGTGCTCTGTCTGCCTCAGTTGCTCAAATTCAATCATTTTCAGTTCTCTGGAACTGTCTGGAAAAGCCCATCCAGCGAACTCATTCGCAAATTCCTCCCATGTCATGCCGTCTAGTCTCGGGTCCACATAACACTTGAACCATTCCCGTGCCTTCTTGCACTTTAAGGTGAACCCTGCCATCTGAATGGCCCTGCTATCATCCGCCCCTAGCTCATCAGTTATTGTCTTCACTACTCTCAGATACTCAAAGGGGTCATCCCCTGACTTGTATTTGGGAGCATCCAGCTTAAGGTAATCTGTCATCTTTACCTTGCTCCCACTGGCTGAGCTAGGTCTAGGAGGTTGAGTAACTGGGGCTGCTGGTTCTGTGGGTGGTGGAGGTGGGGGTGCAGCATTCCCCGAGGTGGGGTTTGCTGGGTTAGGATAGAAGGGTGAGGGTGGATAAGCTGGGTATTGTGTATAAGGTGGATAGAAAGGTGGATAAGGCATGTAGGTAGGGTAGGGGTTAAAGCTGGAATAATCCGATGTGCCTCCCATCGGATACCCTGAACCCTGTGGAAAGGGTGGATAATGGGGTGGAAAACCATACCCCGAGGCCTAAACGCCTCCCTGAGACTCCCCTGTCCCCTCTTCCTCCATGCTCACATCCAGGTTCCCATCCCTCCTCTGATCCTCTTCCGTAACCTCCCTCACATCTGAAGAACTTCCTCCTCTATCTGTCCCCCTTCTGCTAGCGTCAAAAGACCTTCTAGGGTCCCTTGACACTCTTTCTCTGTTGGCTCTACAAGACATTGCCCTAGGCAATGTAGGAGGATGGGCGCTCGTGCCCTCATCCTCAGGTGGTACACCAGTCAATCTTGCCGATCGACGGGTTCTTCTCATCCTGTTTTCTAAAAAACAGTACACATCACAAAAACATTAGCATCATATGGTTCATGTGGGCACACATGAACCCTCATCACATATACATCATTCATATCGTAGCATCAATGCACATGTATATAATCATGGCATTACACATCATCATACAAGACAGGACTCCACATCCTATCCTAGTGGACATGATCTTTCCTATTGTGCTTGACCTTCTAGAACATCTATGAGCCCGACACTCTAGGTCCGATCCTATGAACCTAGGGCTCTGATACCATTCTGTAACGACCCGAAAATCGAACCGCTACCGGCGCTAGGATCCGGGTCGGCTTAAGGCCGCCAAGACCCGTAGCAAGCCTGACATACATCCTGAAAACCTGTTTAATCCCATACATGATCAACAACATACATAAAAATTTAAAACTTTTCTTTCATACACCCAACTCAACCTGAGCATGCACTGTACATAGCCATAATCATAATCATGACCCCTCTGTGGGATCCCATCGTCATATCATAGGTCGAGGGCTATGCATCATCCAACATTCATCCATATCAACAATTAAAATATGCAATGCAACATATTCGTGAATTCTAATGCAAGCAACCTAATTCATCACATGGCATTCATGATGCATGATCATGCTCAATCCTTGCAATTGATTTGCTTAAAAACATAAAGGGTTATTCCACTCACCTCTGGATAGCTCTGACCAGACACTGGGGCAACGGACTCACTGCTGGGGTCCTCGGTTTCTCGGGTCCGAACCTACACAGGTGGACTCAAATGAGGGACCAAACATACAAGAACAAAACTCTAAACTATTCCCCAAAAACCCCCTAAAACATCATGGAATAATCATAGAAAAACATGCAAGAAAGGGCTGGACAGGGCACTTTCGGCGGCAGGTTCGGCGGCCGAAAGTCCCTCCAGAGCCGAAAGTCAGGCAGGTTCGGCGGCACCTTCGGCGGCCGAAACTCCCAGACAGAGGCGAAACTCATGCATGTTCGGCGGCACTTTCGGCGGCCGAAACTCCCAGACAGAGACGAAAGTCTCCTTTCGGGGGCAAGCTTCGGCAGCCGAAGGCTGCCTCCACAAGCACGTTCGGCTGCCGAACCTGGTTTCTCCCAAAATGGCAGAAACTCAGCTCCCTTATGCATTTATGCCTCCACTCTCATCCAAACATGCATAAACCTATTCTACAACACTCATACACAAGCATACAAGTTCCTAGGGGCATCAACTAACTAAAACCCCATCTAAAACACATCAAACATACATTTGCAAGCCACATTGTTCAAAATCACCTCAAAAACCCATAAGCTCAACATAAGCTACACATGCATTTTCTACCCCATGAACTTGCATAAAACTTGCTTAAAACATAAAGTAAGCTAGAGATCGACTCTTACCTCTTGAAGATCGAGGGTAGAGGCGATCTAACTTGGAGTTGGAAGAGATTTGAGTTCTTGAACCTCAAAGCTCCAAAACTTGCTCAAAACTTGGAAATCTTCAAAACAAGATGAAAACTAGTGAAAAACTCGAAAGATCTGAAGGAAAAGACTCAAGATCGGTGAGGGGTGGCGGAGAACTCACCTTGGCCGGAAATGGGGAAAAAGCTCGCCCGTTTTCGGCTAAGGGACCCTTTTATAGTGGCTGGCCAGGCCACGTTCGGGGGCCGAATGTGCCTCCGCATGCATGCCATGTTCGGCGGCCGAACTTGAGGTTCGGCGGCCGAACCTGGACTTTCCTCACTTATGCTTTCGGGGGCCTAAAGGCGCTCCCGAAGGCATGCACGTTCGGCGGCCGAACTTGAGGTTCGGCGGCCGAACCTGAGTTTTCCTTCAAGGTTGTTTTTATGCAAAAACTCATTTCTTCTTTACTTAAAATTATGAAATATCTTAAAACATTTTACGAAAACATGATTCTACCCTACTAGAGGCTTCCGACATCCGAGATTCCACCGGACGGTAGGAATTCCGATAGCGGAGTCTAGCCGGGTATTACACAAAAAAGAGTGATTTTCAAAGTGACTTTCAACAACTAAATATGAAATAAAATTATGAGGTAAAACTTAATGTTTTGACATGTAAATGTTTTCAGATAAAGCCAAAATCCAAATTTTGGCTACCAAAACTACCTTACACAAAAAAGATTTTTTAGTGTCTCAAACTTACTGTCAATGGTAAAATCTGGATCTTAAATAAGATTAGAACTAATTCTACAATGAATAATTCCTACCCACATAAACTCATAAAGTCTAGAAAATGTCTAAGTCCATAGAAAAAGGCTTCAACACCAAATTAAGCAACTCAAAACATGATTAAGTATATGTTATGCATTCAAGATTAAGCTCAAATTACTCAAACTGAAATTACAACATCAAAGAACTAAAATGATGAAGGCAATCTCTGCATCAAATATTATTATCGACATGCAATTGATAATTCTAGCTAGGTCCATCCACAAAGCCGAGTTTATCCTTAGCCCTTAGAGCCAGAGTCATGAACATGCTCCAAGAGAGATAAGTTCTCCCAATCAAAGGAGTTTTCATAGGCATCATTGCAAGGTTATCAGAGTTTTACAGGCTGAGGGTATCATTTGATTGCTAGGTAGCTGTTTATTGGGTGGATTGAGTAGTACCATATGATTCTGCCATTATTGTGTAGCTTTAAAGGGCAGGATATTGGTAATAAAAGAATGACAAAGAAAAAAAGGATCAGTAGCACAGGTAGTGCTATGATACCATGAACAAAATAACAGGAAGAAAATTTTGAGAGGTAATAATGACTTTATTCATTCCTTTTTGTGGTTTGCATACACATTGCTGGATTATGCTAGAGCTTTTATAAAGAATATTTACATGCTACCACTTACCAATTTTACACTAGAATTACAACAGAATGTGTGTCTTCTTAGAATTAGAAGATAATAAATTTTTTTCTTGATAGCTATGAGCTTCCGGCTGTGGTATGCTTTATGTATGACCATGTTTTGCACTATCCCTTTTATTTGTGTGCCACATGACTATTGTTCTAGGTCTTTCAGTTCATAGACAACGTTTCAATCCTCCTTTATAGTGTCTTTAATTCAATGTAATATTTTATTATCTAAGAATTTTGATAAATATCTTTCGCCTATACGCCTGCAAAAAAAAAAAAAAAATCTTTCGCTTGTGCAAAAGAATTGTTGAATTAAGTAAATCTATAATTAAAATATAGAATATGCATCATAGTAATGCCATTGATTCATCTATAAACATTATGATATAAAAGCTAATTAACGTGATCGTCATCATCTCTTAATTTAATTGTTGTTTAATTTTAAACAGTGGACCACTCAACAAAAAAGCTACATTTAAAATTCATTATAAAATAAATTAATATCTTCCTATTGTTTATTGGGTTTAGACTTGGACGTATCAAGATCCTTAGCTATTGAGACTAATCAAAGTAAAATTTTTTTTTTAAAAAAAATATAATAACAATAGTCAAAAAGCAATAAAGATATATTTTTCTTTCATTAGGGCTAATAAAATTGAAAACAAAATAATTAATTTATTTTTTTATGAGTTCTAAAGAAATGTATATGCAACACATTAGTTTTTCTTTTTTAAATTACAGAACAAAAAATGAGAGAGTCAAGTTTAGACTTTCTAAGATTTAATATAAGATTTACTATTATTATATTGCCAATATTGGTGCACAATGAGAAAAACACCCAAGCTACTGTAATACCCGGCTAGACTCCGATATCGGAATTCCTACCGTCCGGTGGAATCTCGGATGTCGAAAACCTCTAGAAGGGTAAAACCATGTTTTCATAAGATGTTTTAATGTATTTTATGGTTTTAAGCAAGAAAGGAAATGAGTTTTGTATGAAAATAACCTTGGAGGAAGACCCAGGTTCGGCTGCCGAACATGCATGCATTTCGGGAGTGCTTTAGGCCCCCGAAGGCATGAGAGAGGGAAGTTTAGGTTCGGCCGCCGAACCTTATGTTCGACCGCCGAACATGGCATGCATGCGGAGGCACGTTAGACCCCCGAAAGTGGCCTGGCCAGCCACCTATAAAGGGGTCCCCATGTCCGAACGGGTGAGCTTTTCTCCCCGTTTTCGGCCAAGGTGAGTTCTCCGCTGTCCCTCATCGATTTTGAGCTTCTTCCTTCAAATCTTCATGATTTTCTTATGAGTTTTCACTTGGTTTTTGAAAATTTCGAGCTTAGATCGAAGTTGTGAAGCTTGGAGACCTCAGGAACCCATTCTCCCCAAATCTCCAAGTTAGGTCACACTCTCTCTCGATCTTCAAGAGGTAAGAGTTGATCTTGAGCTCATTCTATGTTTTAAACAAGTTTTAAGAGGGTTCATGGGGTAGAAATGCATGTTTAGGTTAGTTGAACATTGTTAGGTTTTTATGTGAGTTTTGGACAATGTAGGTTGCTGAGTTGCTTGTTTTGTGTTGTTGTTGGGGTTTAGGTTAGTTTGAGACCCCTATGTGTTGATGTATGTGTGTATGCATGATTTGAGAGGGTTGGATGCATGTTTGGAAGTTTGGGAGGCATTTGTGCATGTTAGAGCTGAGTTTCTGCCCCTTTGGGAGAACTCAGGTTCGGTAGCCGAAGGGACTTTCGGCCGCCGAACCTGCCTATGGAGGCTAACTTTCGGCTGCCAAACCCTACCCCGAAAGTGGACTTTCAGCTCTGGAAGGGAGTTTCGGCCACCGAAGGTGCCGCCGAACATGCATGAGTTTCGGCTCGGGAACCCACTTTCGGCCGCCGAAGGTGCCGCCGAAAGTGGCTGAGTTTCAGCTCTAGAGGGACTTTCGGCCGCCGAACCTGCCGTCGAAAGTGCCCTGTTTAGCCTTCCTTTGAATGATTTCTATGGTTGTTCTAAGATGTTTTAGGGGGGTTTTTGGGGGTAGTTTAGAGTTATGTTAGTCTTTGTTTGGTACCTCATTTGAGTCCACCTGTGTAGGTTCAGACCCGAGGAACCAAGGACCTCAGCAGTGAGATAGCTGCTTCAGAGTCATTAGAGCTTCAGCCAGAGGTGAGTGGAATAACTCTTTATGTTTCAAAGCAAATAAATAAATTTTGAGCATGATACATGCATCACGTATGCCATGAGATATACTAGGTTGTTTGCATTAGAATTTACGAATATGTTGCATTGCATAACTTGATGATGATGGGGATGGATGTCGAATGACCCTTTAGTCCTCGTATGTTATGGTATGATGATGATACGGTATGGATAGCCAGTGAGACCCATTCTACGCCCCTGGCACTATGTTAAGAGAAAGACCAGTGAGGCCCATTCTACGCCCCTGGCACTATGGAATGTTTTGCTATGTTATGTTATGTTATGTTAAGAGAAAGACCAGTGAGGCCCATTCTACGCCCCTGGCATGATTGGACTATGTAGAGGACTATTGGTGACAAGTCCATCCTTGATGTGATTTGTTTGTGATGTGTTGCATTTCATGAAAGCATGAAATTTAAATTGAATGTTTATTTATTCTGCTCACTGGGCTTTATAGCTCACCCCTCTCCCTTAACCCCCAGGTTTGCAGGTACAGGGTAGACCAGGAGGTCAGCAGGAGTAGAGTCATGTTTTATGTAATGGATAGATGTGGACATGAATATGATGTAATGTTAAAGTATAGTATAGAAATGTAATGTAATGATGCTTATGGAAGTTTAGAGTTGTGCTTAACCATAGTATGTTGTTAATCCCTCTTTAATACATGATCTTAAATGTTTAATGATGATTATGTAAACCAAGCTTAATGTATGTTTTGATACCCCATTTCTAATACCCGGCTAGACTCCGGTATCAGAATTCCTACCGTCCGGTGGGATCTCGGATGTCGAAAATTTCTAGAAGGGTAAAAGTATGTTTTTATGATATGTTTTCATGTTTTTAATAATTTTAAGTATGTTTTCACATGAATTTTGTATGAAAAGTCTTTGGAGGAAAACCCAAGTTCGGCCGCCGAAAGTCAAGTTCGGCCGCCGAACATGCATGTGTTTTGGAGGCACGTTAGGCCCCCGAAAGCATGAGAAAAGAGGAGTCCAGGTTCGGCCGCCGAAACTCAAGTTCGGCCGCCGAACATGGCATGCATGCGGAGGCACATTCGGCCCCCGAACGTGGCCTGGCCAGCCACCTATAAAAGGGGCACTTAGCCGAAATGGGGGAGCTTTCTCCCATTTCCAGCCACAGCTAGCTTCCGACCTCCCTCTCCCCAAATCTTGTGTTCTTTCTTCAAATCTCCTCCATTTTTCTTGAGTTTTAACCTCACATTGCAAGTTTTGAGTTTTTTAAACAAGTTTTGGAGCTTTGGGAACTCAGGAGCTCATTTGCTTGGATCTCCGAGTTTAGGTCGTCTCTCTCTCGATCTTCAAGAGGTAAGAGCCGATCTTAAGCTTATAGTA
Source organism: Manihot esculenta (assembly GCF_001659605.2). Classification (NCBI taxonomy): domain Eukaryota; kingdom Viridiplantae; phylum Streptophyta; class Magnoliopsida; order Malpighiales; family Euphorbiaceae; genus Manihot; species Manihot esculenta. The sequence continues at coordinate 25,356,576 of NC_035173.2, read as the reverse complement.
TGTTTTAAATAAGTTTTATAAAGTTTTATGGGGTAGAAATGCATGTTTAAGTTAGTTGAGCTATGTTAGGTTTTATGTGATTTGTGAACAATGTGGCATGTTTGAGTATGTTTGAAGTGTTGTAGTTGGGGTATATGTTTGTTTGAGGCCCCTAGGAGCTTGTATGCATGTTTTGGTTGAGTAGTATGCATGATTTGAGCTTGGGAGGCGATATGTGCATAGGAGAGTTGAGTTTCTGCCATTCGGGAGAAGCTCAGGTTCGGCCGCCGAAGGGACTTTCGGCCGCCGAACCCTCTTGTGGAGGCAGCTTTCGGCTGCCGAAGCTTGCCCCCGAAAGAGGACTTTCGGATCTGTCTAGGACTTTCGGCCGCCGAAGGTGCCGCCGAAAGTGCCTGACTTTCGGCTCTGGAGGGACTTTCGGCCGCCGAACCTGCCGCCGAAAGTGCCCTGTTCAGCCATTTCATGCATGTATTTCTATGAGTATTTCATGATGTTTTAGGGGGTTTTTGGGGAGTATATTAGAGTTATGTTTTTGTATGTTTGGTCCCTCATTTGAGTCCACCTGTGTAGGTTTGGACCCGAGGAACCGAGGACCTCAGCAGTGAGTCAACTGCTTCAGTCAGTGTCAGAGCTAGCCAGAGGTGAGTGGAATGACTCTTATGCTTTTAAATAAATAAATCAGTTTTGAGCATGTTCATGCATCACGGATGCCATGTGATATTTTAGGTTGTATGCATTAGAAATCACGAATATGTTGCATTGCATAATATGTTGTTGATGTGGATGAATGTTGAATGATCCGTTAGCCCTCATATGTTATGTCATGATGATATGATATGGAAGTCCAGATGTGGCCTGCACTACGCCCCCGGCACTATGGATTATGTATGTTATGTTATGTTATGTATAAGAGAAAGACCAGATGTGGCCTGCACTACGCCCCTGGCATGATTGGATTATGTAGAGGGCTAAATGGTGACAAGTTCATCCTTGATATGATTAGTTGTGATGTGATGCATTTCATGTTATCATATGTTTTAAATGCTTTACTATTCTGCTCACTAGGCTCTAGTAGCTCACCCCTCTCCCAAATTCCCCAGGTTTGCAGGTACGGGTTAGACAGAGAAGTCAAGAAGAGTAATGAAGTCTTATGTATGTAATAGTTAGAAAGTGGACATGACAGATTGTATAATGATGTATAGATATGTAATGTAATGATATTGAAGTTAGAAGTGTGCTTGACCATAGTTTAATGTAATCCCTTTGAAACATGATCTTAATGTTATTGATGTCTATGTTTTGCCACCCATTGGGGGCGTTGATGAGATCCCACAGAGGGGTCAGGTTTATGTTTATGTATAAGTTCAGTGCATGCACAGGTTGAGTTTGGCATATGATAGAATGTATGAAAGAAAAGTTTTAAATTTTTATGTATGATGTTGATCATGTATGGGATTAAACAGGTTTACAGGTTGCATGTCAGGCTTGCTACGGGTCCCGGCGGCCTTAAGTCGACCTGGATCCTAGCGCCGGTAGCGGTCCGATTTTCGGGTCGTTACACCATTGGAGTATTTGATGAGGACTCCAGTGAGAGATTTTATGTCATGATTTGTGCATGCACAGGTTAAGCTTGGTGAAGGAATGAATGAATGAACGAATGAATGAATAAATGAGAAAGTTTTAAATTTTTATGTAATTATTGATCATGTATGGGATTAAACAGGTATACAGGATGTATGTTAGGCTTGCTACGGGTCCCGGCGGCCTTAAGCCGATCTGGATCCTAGCGCCGGTAGCAGTCCGATTTTCGGGTCATTACAAATTGGTATCAGAGCCCTAGGTTCATATGGTCAGACCTAGAAAGTGTCGGGCTCATAGAGGTTATAGAAGGTCAAGCACAATAGGAAGATCATGTCCACTAGGATAGGATGTAGAGTCCTGTCTTGATTGATGATGTGAAATGCCATGATATTATGCATGTGCATTAATGATATGCTATGTATGTGATGCGGGTTCATGTGTTTTCATATGAACCATTTGATGCTAATGTTGTGCTATGTATGCTATTTTTCAGTAAACAGGATGAGAGGAACTCGTCGATCTACACGATTGACTGGAGTACCACCGGAGGATGAGGGCAAGAGTGCCCGTCCCCCTGCATTGCCAAGGGCAATGTCTAGCAAGTCTAGCAGGGAAAGAGCAGTGAGAGACCCTAGAAGGTCTTTGGATATGAATAGAAGCAGATCAGTAAGGGGAACAATTCAAGGAGGAATGTCAGAAGATGTGGGGGATAATATGGATATGGATCAGAGGAGGGATGGCAACCTTGGAGTGAGTATGTCTGAAGAGGGCATGGGAGAGTCCCAGGGAGGCACTCAGGCCTCGGGATTTGTTCAGCCACCCCAGTACCCGCCCTTTTCTCAGCATCCTGGTATTCGATGGGAGGTACATCGGATTACCCCAGTTTTAACCCTTACCCTTCTCACATGCCATACCCACCTTTTTACCCACCATACCCACAGTACCCTATGTGCCCACCCCCATCCTTCTACCCAGGTACAACAGACCCTAACCCAGGGAATGTTGCACCTCCTCCACCATCAGCAGAACCTAATGTCCCAGAAACCCAAGTACCTAAACCTAGCTCGTCTAGAGGGAGCAAGGTCAAGATGACCGATTACATGAAGCTGGGTGCTCCCCAGTATGAAACAGGTGATGACTCGTTCGAGTACCTCAGAAGGGTCAAGATGATTACAGATGAGATAGGAGCTGATGACAGTAGAGCCATTCAGATGGCTGGGTTCACGCTAAAATGCAAGAAGGCCCGTGAGTGGTTCAAGAACTATGTGAACCCGAGGTTGGATAGTCTTTCATGGGAGGAGTTTGCGAATGAGTTCGCAAGATGGGCTTTCCCTGACACTTCAAGGGAGTTAAAGATGATTGAATTTGAGCAGCTAAGGCAGACAGAAGAGATGAGTGTAGATGAATACACAGATATATTTTTGGAGCTGTTGCCGTTTGCTGGACAGAATCTAGACACAGATCAGAAGAAGTCAAGGAGGTATATCATGAGGCTCCATTCCAGGTATTCCTCCTTGATCCAGTCAGCAGAGAGGGAGAGTTTCCATGCCATAGTGGATATGGCTCGGAGAATGGAGGCTAGTGCAATCATTGAAGGAAAGTTAAACAGTCTGAGGCACAGCCTTCTGGTTCCAAGACCCCTAGTGGGGGCAAGTTAGATCCTTCTACCTTGAATGCAGCAGCTTCAGGCAGCAAGAGGTGGAGTAGTACCACCAAGAAGTCAAAGAAGAACAAGTTCTGGAGCAAGATCAAGTCAGGTCTGGGATTAGGAAGTGGCTCGAGTTCAGGTGTAGTTAATGCAGCTTGTAGGAAGTGTGGGAAGCCGCACAAGGGAGTATATCTGGTTGGGACGACAGCCTGCTTCAGATGTGGGCATGAGGGACACATGGCTCGGGAGTGTCCTAGAGCAGCTTTTATGGCGCAGTCTCAGTAGACAGCCTCTGGTAGTGTGGCTCAACCAGTAGCTCCAGCCGCGACTCAAGCCAGTGGCAGAGGCAGAGGGAGAGGGGCAGCCTCTTCTTCAGCGGGTTTCAGAGGTGAAGGTCCATTAGCCCCAGCACGGATCTTCACAATGACACAGCAGGAGGCAAATGCATCAAACACCATGGTGGCAGGTAATCTCATCATTGGTTGCTCAGATGTTTATGCCTTAATGGGCCCTGGTGCATCTCATTATTTCATTGCTCTGAGGGCCGTCGAGAGGTTGGGATTGATGGTCTCTGGGTTAGAGTGTCCCCTATGGGTCAGTGGACCCAAGTGCGACCCATCAGTGGCAGAGTCAGTCTGCCAGTATAGTCCAGTTTTTGTTGAGGGAAGATGCCTTTCAGCCGACCTTGTGATTCTAGATTTGACAGATTTTAACGTCATTCTAGGGATGGATTGGCTATCTACCCATGGTGCTACCTTGGACTGCAGAGACAAGGTAGTCAAGTTCAGATGTCAGGATGGGTCAGAGGTTGTCTTCAGAGGAAACAGGGGGAGTACACCTAGAGGTTTGATATCAGCCCTTCAGGCTCGTAGGTTGCTCAGGAGGGGTTGTCAGGGTTTTCTGGCTCATGTGAGAGAGCTGGATAGTCATGTTAGAGAGCCCGCCTCAGTGCCCGTGGTCAGAGAGTTTTTAGATGTCTTCCCAGATGATCTTCCAAGACTACCACCTGCTAGGGAGATAGAGTTTAAAATTGAACTAATGCCAAGAGCCAGACCGATCTCTATCCCTCCCTACAGGATGGCGCCAGCAGAACTGAAAGAGCTGAAAGAGCAGTTGCAAGAGCTGGTAGACAAGGGTTTCATTCGACCGAGTACCTCACCTTGGGGTGCCCCGGTACAGTTTGTAAGAAAGAAGGATGGATCCCTTAGACTTTGTATTGACTACAGACAGTTGAACAAAGTCACTACCAAGAACAAGTACCCGTTGCCTAGGATCGATGATCTATTTGACCAGCTAGCCGGAACAGGTTGTTTCTCCAAGATAGATCTGAGATCCGGGTACCATCAGCTGAGGATAAGAGAAGAGGATGTGCCGAAGACGGCGTTCAGAACCAGATATGGGCACTATGAGTTTCTTGTGATGCCGTTCGGGTTAACCAATGCCCCTGCAGCATTCATGGATCTCATGAACAAGGTTTTTAGTCAGTACCTGGATCACTTTGTTATTGTCTTCGTAGATGATATCTTAGTGTACTCCAGGAATGCAGAGGAGCATGCCCATCATCTGAGGTTAGTTCTGCAGACCTTGAGGGAACATGGCTTGTATGCCAAGTTCTCCAAGTGTGAATTCTGGCTGAGGAGCATTTCATTCTTGGGGCATGTGGTGTTAGAAAATGGAATAGAGGTGGACCCCAAGAAGGTGGAAGCTGTAGCTAACTGGTCTAGACCCACTAAAGTGACAGAGATCAAGAGCTTCTTGGGTTTCGCAGGTTACTACAGGAGGTTTTTTCAGGACTTCTCTAAAATTGCCGCTCCTATGACCATATTGACCAAAAAGAACCAGAAGTTTGTGTGGACAAACCAGTGTGACGAGAGCTTTGAGGAGCTAAAGAAGAGGTTGACTTCAGCACCGGTGTTAGCTCTGCCGACCAGTAATGAGGACTTCACAGTCTTTTGCGATGCATCCCGTGTGGGACTGGGTTGTGTGCTGATGCAGAATGAAAGGGTGATTGCTTATGCTTCTAGGCAGCTGAAGAAGCACGAGTTGAATTACCCTACACATGACCTAGAGATGGCAGCTGTAATCTTTGCACTCAAGATGTGGAGGCACTACCTTTATAGGGTAAAATGTGAGATCTTCACAGATCATAAGAGCCTGTAGTACATCTTGAGTCAGAGAGAGTTAAATCTGAGGTAGAGAAGATGGGTAGAACTGCTTAGTGACTATGATAGCAAGATTCAGTACCATCCGGGTAAGGCGAATGTTGTGGCAGACACCTTAAGCCAGAAATCACTTGGCAGTTTGTCCCATATTTCAGCAGAGAGGAGGCCAGTGGTGAGGCAATTCTTCGAGCTCATCAATGAAGGTCTACAGTTGGAGTTGTCTGGTATAGGTGCTTTGATAGCCCAGATGAGAGTGGCATCCGTGTTTCTGGAGCAGGTGGCTTAGAAACAGCATGAGGACCCAGAGTTAGTGAAGATTGCCAGGACTGTTCAGTCAGGAAAGAATGAAGAGTTCAGATTTGACAGCAAAGGGATCCTCCACTATGGGAATAGATTGTGTGTACCAGATGACGTGGGACTGAAGGGAGACATTATGAGGGAGGCTCATAATGCCAGATACAGTGTTCACCCGGGAGCCACCAAAATGTATCAGGATATGAAGAGAGTTTATTGGTGGCCAGCTATGAAGAGAGAAGTGGCACAGTTTGTGTCAGCCTGCGAAATATGTCAGAGAGTGAAGCTGGAACATCAGAAGCCGGCTGGAATGCTTAACCCACTACCTATTCCAGAGTGGAAATGGGAGAATATAGCTATGGACTTCGTGGTGGGGCTACCGGCGGCGTCCAACAGATTGGACTCCATATGGGTGATTGTTGACAGACTGACCAAATCTGCTCACTTCATCCCTGTCAGGAGTGGCTATTCTGTGGACAAGTTGGCACAGTTGTATGTAGATGAGGTTGTCAGGTTGCATGGGGTTCCTATTTCAATAGTGTCTGATAGAGAATTCCAGTTCACCTCCAGGTTTTGGCGGAGTCTGCAGAATGCTATGGGTACCAGGTTGGATTTTAGCACTGCTTTCCATCCACATACTGACAGACAGTCGGAGAGGACCATCCAGACTATAGAAGATATGCTCAGAATGTGTGTGCTAGATTTTGGAGGTTCTTGGAGGTAGCATCTACCTCTGGTCGAGTTTGCCTACAATAACAGCCATCATGCTAGCATAGGGATGGCTCCATATGAGGCTTTATATGGAAGGAAGTGCAGGTCCCCTGTTTGCTGGGAAGAAGTTGGGGAAAGGGCCTTGGCAGGGCCTGAGCTTGTAGAGATCACCAGCAGAGTGGTGCCCATAATCAGAGAAAGGATCAAGACTGCTGCAAGCAGGCAAAAGAGTTATGCAGATATCCGCAGAAGGCAAGTGGAATTTCAGGAGGGGGATTTGGTATTGCTCAAGGTGTCTCCGATGAAAGGGGTGATTCGGTTCGGGAGGAAAGGTAAGCTAGCTCCACGGTACATCGGACCCTTTGAAATCTTGCAAAAGATAGGAAATGTATCGTATAAGCTAGATTTACCTGCTTCAATGGAGAGAATCCATCTGGTTTTCCATGTTTCTATGCTACGAAAGTTTGTGTTAGATCCGGGTAAGATTCTTAGTGAGCCTGATGTGGAGGTCCAAGAGGATCTCACTTATGTTGAGCAGCCAGTGCGGATTCTTGACACTCAGATCAAAAAGTTAAGGAACAAGGAAATCCCGATGGTGAAACTCCTTTGGAATCACCACAACATCGAGGAATGTACCTGGGAGACACGGGAGTCCATGCTCCAGCAATATCCTCATCTCTTTTAAAGTAAGTGTTATGTATTTTATGTGAATGTCTATGTTTTACGCTATGCATGTGTTGTTTGGTGAACATTCGGGGACGAATGTTCTTAGGGGGGGAGAATGTAATACCCGGCTAGACTCCGGTATCGGAATTCCTACCGTCCAGTGGAATCTCGGATGTCGGAAACCTCTAGAAGGGTAAAACCATGTTTTCATAAGATGTTTTAATGTATTTTATGGTTTTAAGCAAGAAAGGAAATGAGTTTTGTATGAAAATAACCTTGGAGGAAGACCCAGGTTCGGCCGCCGAACCTCAAGTTCGGCTGCCGAACATGCATGCATTTCGGGAGTGCTTTAGGCCTCCGAAGGCATGAGAGAGGGAAGTCCAGGTTCGGCTGCCGAACCTTATGTTCGGCCGCTAAACATGGCATGCATGCGAAGGCACGTTAGGCCCCCGAAAGTGGCCTGGCCAGCCACCTATAAAGGGGTCCCCATGTCCGAACGGGTGAGCTTTTCTCCCCGTTTTTGGCCAAGGTGAGTTCTCCGCCGTCCTTCATCGATTTTGAGCTTCTTCCTTCGAATCTTCATGATTTTCTTATGAGTTTTCACTTGGTTTTTGAAGATTTCGAGCTTAGATCGAAGTTGTGAAGCTTGGAGACCTCAGGAACCCATCCTCCCCAAATCTCCAAGTTAGGTCACACTCTCTCTCGATCTTCAAGAGGTAAGAGTCGATCTTGAGCTCATTCTATGTTTTAAACAAGTTTTAAGAGGGTTCATGGGGTAGAAATGCATGTTTAGGTTAGTTGAACATTGTTAGGTTTTTATGTGAGTTTTGGACAATGTAGGTTGCTGAGTTGCTTGTTTTGTGTTGTTTTTGGGGTTTAGGTTAGTTTGAGACCCCTATGTGTTGATGTATGTGTGTATGCATGATTTGAGAGGGTTGGATGCATGTTTGGAAGTTTGGGAGGCATTTGCGCGTGTTGGAGCTGAGTTTCTGCCCCTTTGGGAGAACTCAGGTTCGGCAGCCGAACCTGCCTGTGGAGGCCAACTTTCGGCTGCCAAAGCCTGCCCCCGAAAATGGACTTTCGGCTCTGGAAGGGAGTTTCGGCCGCCGAAGGTGCCGCCGAGCATGCATGAGTTTCGGCTCTAGAACCCACTTTCGGCCGCCGAAGGTGCCGCTGAAAGTGGCTGAGTTTCTGTAATACCCGGCTAGACTCCGGTATCAAAATTCCTACCGTCCAGTGGAATCTCGAATGTCAAAAACCTCTAGAAGGGTAAAATCATGTTTTCATAAAATGTTTTAAGGTATTTTATGGTTTTAAGCAAGAAAGGAATTGAGTTTTGAATGAAAAAGACCAAGGAGGCATTTTCAGGTTCGGCCGCCGAACATTGGATAGTTTAGAGGGGCAAGTTAGGCTTCCAAAAGTTTTAAAGGTTCGGCCGCCGAACCACATGTTCGGCCGCCGAACTTGCATGAGTTTTGGAGGCACTTTAGGCTGCTGAAAGGTGGTCTGGCAGCCCCTATAAAAGGGCTCCATGGCCGAAACGGGCGAGTTTTCTCTCCATTTTCGGCCACGGTGAGTTCCTGCTCTCCCTTGGTTGATCTTTGATGTTTTTCCTCCGATCTTTCATGTTTTAACAAGCTTTATGTTGATTTGAAGATATTTGAACAAAAAAGAGCAAGTTTTGAAGCTTGGAGACCAAAGAGCTGATTTCTCCCCATCTCCGAGCTAGGATCGTCTCTCCTCTCGTTCTTCAAGAGGTAAGAGTAGATCCATAGTTCATTTCATGTTTTAAGCAAGTTTTATGAAGTTCTTGGGGTAGAAATGCATGTGTAGGTTTATGATGAGTTTTCGGTTAAATGTGTGTTTGTGAACAATGTATGTTGAATATGCATGTTTGATGTGTTGTAGTTGGGGTTTAAGATAGTTTGAAGCCCCTAGGAGCTTATATGCTTGAGTATGCATGTTGTAGAATAGGAAAATGTATGATTGAATGAGTTGGGAGGTGTTTATGCATGAGAAAGACTGGGTTCTGCCACTTTGGGAGGACCCAGGTTCGGCAGCCGAAGGCTCTTTCGGCCGCCGAACCTGCCCGTGGAGGCCAACTTTTGGCTACCGAACCCTACCCCCGAAAGTGGACTTTCGGCTCTGGAAGGGACTTTCGGCCGCCAAAGGTGCCGCCGAACATGCATGAGTTTCGTCTCTGGAGGGAACCTTCGGCCGCCGAAAATGTCGCCGAAGCTGCATGACTTTCGGCTCTGGAGGGCCTTTTGGCCGTCGAACCTGCCGCCGAAAGTGCCATGTTCAGCCCTCTTTTGCATGATTTCTATCATTGTTTTATGGTGTTTTAGGGGGGGTTTTTGGGGAGTATTTTAGAGTCATGTTCTTGGATGTTTGGTACCTCATTTGAGTCCACTTGTGTAGGTTCGGACCCGAGGAACCGAGGACCCCAGCAGTGAGTCAGCTGCTTCAGAGTCTTGTCAGAGCTAACCTAAGGTGAGTAGAATGACTCTTTATGTTTCAAAGTAAATAAATCAGTTTTAGAGCATGTTCATGCATCACGAATGCCATGAGATATATTAGGTTGTTTGCATTAGAATTCACGAATATGTTGCATTGTATAATATGATGATGATGTGGATGGGTGTTGGATGATCCTTTAGTCCTCGTATGATATGATGTGATATGATATGGTATGGTATGGAAGTCCAGGTCGAGACCCATTCTACGCTCCTGGCACTATGTTAAGAGAAAGACCAGGTCGAGACCCATTCTACACCCCTGACATTATAGGAATGTTATGTTATGTATGTTATGTTAAGAGAAAGACCAGGTCGAGGCCCATTCTACGCCCCTGGCACTATTGGGTATGTTGAGGACTATTGGTGACAAAACCATCCTTGATATGATTTGTCTGTGATGTGATGCATTCCATTATAGCATATGATTTAAATGTTTTATTATTCTGTTCACTGGGCTCTAGTAGCTCACCCCATTTTCCTAATCCCCCAAGGCTGCAGGTACGGGATAGACTAGGAGGTCAAGAAGAGTAAAGTCATGGTCATGTAATAGCTAGTGGTGGACATGATGAATATTGAAATGTAATGAATAGTATTAATTAGTTATGCAATGTAATGATGTTATTGAGGATTTTAGTTGTGCTTGACCCTAGTTGGATGTTAATCCCTTTGCTTGCATGATCTTTCAAATGTAATGGTTTAATGATGTTTTAAGTAAGCCAAACTCACTATATGTTATGTTACCCCCATTGGAGCTTTGTTGAGGACTCCAGTGTGGGGTTGTTGATTATGTATATGAATAGTGCATGCACAGGTTGAGTTTGGTGAATGAATGAAAAGAAAAAGTTCAAAATTTTTATGTATGTGTTGACCATGTATGGGATTAAACATGTTTTCAGGATGAATGTTTGGCTTGCTACGGGTCCCGGCGGCCTTAAGCCGATTTGGATCCTAGCGCCGGTAGCGGTCCGGTTTCCGGGTTGTTACAGATTGGTATCAGAGCCCTAGGTTCATATGGTCGGACCTAGAGTGTTGGGCTCATAGAGATTATAGAAGGTCAAGCACAATAGGAAGATGATGTCCACTAGGATAGGATGTAGAGTCCTGTCTTGAATGATGATGTGAAATGCCATGATTATATGCATGTGCATTAATGATATGCTATGTATGTGATGTATGTGATGCCGGTTCATGTATTTGCACATGAACCATTTGATGCTAATGTTATGCTATGTGTGCTGTTTTTCAGTAAATAGGATGAGAGGAACTCGTCGATCTGCACGATTGACTGGAGTACCACCGGAGGATGAGGGCATGAGTGCCCGTCCCCCTGCATTGTCAAGGGCAATGTCTAGCAGGTCTAGCAGGGAAAAAGCAGTGAGAGACCCTAGAAGGTCTTTGGATATGAACAGAAGCAGATAAGGGGAATAGTTCAGGGAGGAATGTCAGAGGATATGGGGGATGATATGGATGTGGATCAGAGGAGGGATGGCAGTCTTGGAGTGAGTATGTCGGAGGAGGGTATGGGAGAGTCCTAAGGAGGCACTCAGGCCTCGGGATTTGTTCAGCCACCCCAGTACCCACCCTTTTCTCAGAACCCCGGGTATTCGATGGGAGGTACATCGGATTACCCCAGCTTTAACCCTTACCACTCCCACATGCCATACCCACCTTTCTACCCACCATACCCACAATACCCTATGTACCCACCCCCATCCTTCTACCCAGGTACAGCCAACCCTACCCCAGGGGATGTTGCACCTCCTCCACCACCAGCAGCACCTACTGTCCCAGTAACCCAAATGCCTAAACCTAGCTCATCTGGAGGGAGCAAGGTCAAGATGACCGACTACATGAAGCTGGGTGCTCCCCAGTTTGAAACCGGTGATGACCCATTTGTGTACCTTGAGAGGGTCAAGATGATTACAGATGAGATAGAAGCTTATGACAGTAGAGCCATTCAGATGGCCGGGTTCACACTAAAATGCAAGAAGGCCCGAGAGTGGTTTAAGAACTATGTGAACCCGAGATTGGACAGCCTATCATGGGAGGAGTTTGCAAATGAGTTTGCAGGATGGGCTTTCCCTGACAGTTCAAGGGAGTTGAAGATGATCGAATTTGAGCAGTTAAGGCAGTCAGATGAGATGAGTGTGGATGAATACACAGACAGATTCTTGGAGCTATTACCGTTTGCTGGGCAGAATCTGTATACAGATCAGAAGAAGTCAAGGAGGTATATCATGAGGCTCCATTCCAAGTATTCCTCCTTGATTTAGTCAGCAGAGAGGGAGAGTTTCCATGCCATTGTGGATATGGCTCGGAGGATGGAGGCTAGTGCAATCATCGAAGGGAAAGTTAAGCAGTCAGTAGCACAGCCTTCTGGTTCCAAGACCCCAGGTGGGGGAAGGTTAGACCCTTCTTCTCTGAGTGCAGCAGCTTCAGGCAGTAAAAAGTGGGGTAAGGCCAAGTCTAAGAAGAACAAGTTCTGAAGCAAGATCAAGTCAGGTCTGGGATTAGGGAGTGGCTCGAGCTCAAGTGCAAATAATGCAGTTTGTAGGAAGTGTGGGAAGCCGCACAAGGGTGTATGTCTGGTTGGGACGACAGCCTGCTTCAGGTGTGGGCAGGAGGGACACATGGCTCGGGAGTGTCCTAGAGCAGCTTTTATGGCACAGTCCCAGCAAACAGCTTCGGGTAGTGTGGCTCAGCCAACAGCTCCAACCGCGACTCAGGCTAGTGGCAGAGGCAGAGGGAGAGGGGCAGCCTCTTCTTCAGCGGGTTTCAAAGGTGAAGGTCCATCAGCCCCAGCACGGATCTTCACAATGACACAGCAGGAGGCAAATGCATCGAACACCGTGGTGACAGGTAATCTCATCATTGGTTGCTCAGATGTTTATGCCTTAATGGACCCTGGTGCATCTCATTCTTTCATTGCTCCGAGGGCCGTCGAGAGGTTGGGATTAATGGTCTCTGGGTTAGAGTGTCCCCTATGGGTCAGTGGACCCAAGTGTGACCCGTCAGTGGCAGAGTCAGTCTGCTAGTATAGTCTAGTTTTTGTTGAGGGGAGATGCCTTTCTGCCGACCTTGTGGTTCTAGATTTGACAGATTTTGACGTCATTCTAGGGATGGATTGGCTATCTACCCATGGTGCTACCTTGGACTGCAGAGACAATGTAGTCAAGTTCAGATGTCAGGATGGGTCAGAGGTTGTCTTCAGAGGAGACAGGGGGAGTACACCTAGAGGTTTGATATCAGCCCTTCAGGCTCATAGGCTACTCAGGAGGGGTTGTCAGGGTTTTCTAGCTCATGTGAGAGAGCTGGATAGTCATGTTAGAGAGCCCGCCTCAGTGCCCGTGGTCAGTGAGTTCTTAGACATTTTCCCAGACGAGCTGCCAGGTTTACCACCTGCTAGGGAGATAGAGTTCGAAATTGAGTTGATGCCTGGAACCAGACCGATCTCTATCCCTCCCTACAGGATGGCACCAGCAGAATTGAAGGAGCTTAAGGAGCAGTTGCAAGAGTTGGTAGATAGAGGCTTCATCCGACCGAGTACCTCACCTTGGGGTGCTCCAGTACTATTTGTGAAAAAGAAGGATGGATCCTTCAGACTTTGTATCGACTACAGGCAGTTGAACAAGGTCACTACCAAGAATAAGTACCCGTTGCCAAGGATCGACGATCTATTTGACCAGCTAGCCGGAGCAGGTTGTTTCTCCAAGATAGATCTGAGATCGGGGTACCATCAGCTGAGGATAAGAGAAGAGGATGTGCCGAAGACAACATTCAGAACCAGATATGGGCACTATGAGTTCCTTGTGATGCCGTTCGGGTTAACCAACCCCCCTGCAGCATTCATGGATCTCATGAACAGAGTATTTAGCCAATACCTGGATCACTTTGTTATTGTCTTCATAGATGATATCTTAGTGTATTCCAGGAATGCAGAGGAGCATGCCCATCATCTGAGGTTGGTTTTGTAGACCTTGAGGGAACACGGCTTGTATGCCAAGTTCTCCAAATGTGAGTTCTGGCTGAGGAGCATTTCATTCTTAGGGCATGTGGTGTCAGAAAATGGAATTGAGGTAGACCCCAAGAAAGTGGAAGCTGTAGCTAACTGGCCTAGACCCACTACAGTGACAGAGATCAAGAGCTTATTGGGTTTGGCAGGTTACTACAGGAGGTTCGTTCAGGACTTCTTTAAGATTGCAGCTCCCATGACCAGACTGACTAAGAAGAACCAGAGGTTTGTGTGGATCGACCAGTGTGAAGAGAGCTTTGAGGAGCTAAAGAAGAGGTTGACTTCAGCACCGGTGTTAGCTCTGCCATTTAGTAATGAAGACTTCTCAGTGTATTGTGATGCGTCCCGAGTGGGACTGGGTTGTGTGCTAATGCAGAATGAAAGGGTGATTGCTTATGCTTCTAGGCAGCTGAAGAAGCACGAGTTGAATTACCCTACACATGACCTTGAGATGGCAGCAGTAATCTTTGCACTCAAGATGTGGAGGCATTACCTTTATGGGGTAAAATGTGAGATCTTCACAGATCATAAGAGCCTGCAGTACATCCTGAGTCAGAGAGAGCTGAATTTGAGGCAAAGAAGATGGGTAGAACTGCTCAGTGACTATGATTGCAAGATTCAGTACCATCCGGGTAAGGCGAATGTTGTGGCAGATGCCTTAAGCCGGAAATCACTTGGCAGTTTGTGCCATATTTCGGCAGAGAGGAGGCCAGTAGTGAGGGAGTTCTTCGAGCTCATGAATGAAGGTCTACAGTTGGAGTTGTCTAGTACAGGTGCTTTAATAGCCCAGATGAGAGTGGCACCTATGTGTCTGGAGCAAGTGGCTCAGAAACAGCACGAGGACCCAAAGTTAGTGAAGATTGCCAGGACTGTTCAGTCAGGCAAGAACGAAGAGTTCAGATTTGACAGTAAGGGGATCCTCCGCTATGGGAACAGATTGTGTGTACCAGATGACGTAGGTCTAAAGGGAGACATTATGAGAGAGGCTCATAATGCCAGATACAGTGTTCACCTTGGGGCCACCAAAATGTATCAGGATCTGAAGAGAGTGTATTGGTGGCCAACTATGAAGAGAGAAGTGGCACAGTTTGTGTTAGCCTGCGAGATATGTCAGAGGGTGAAGCTGGAATATCAGAAGCCGGCTGGAATGCTTAACCCACTACCTATTCCAGAGTGGAAATGGGAGAACATAGCTATGGACTTCGTGGTGGGGTTACCGGCAGCGTCCAACATATTAGACTCCATGTGGGTGATTGTGGACAGACTAACCAAATCTGCTCACTTCATTCCTGTCAATAGTAACTACTCTGTGGACAAGTTGGCGCAGGTGTATGTAGATGAGGTTGTCAGGTTGCATGGGGTTCCTGTTTCAATAGTGTCTGATAGAGGACCCCAGTTCACCTCTAGGTTTTGGCGGAGTCTGCAGAACGCTATGGGTACCAGGTTGGATTTTAGCACTGCTTTCCATCCTCAGACGGATGGACAATCAGAGAGGACCATCCAAACAATAGAGGATATGCTCAGAATGTGTGTGCTGGATTTTGGCGGTTCTTGGAGGCAGCATCTACCTTTGGTGGAGTTTGCCTATAATAACAGCCATCATGCTAGCATCGGGATGGCTCCATATGAAGTTTTATATGGAAGGAAGTGCAGGTCGCCAGTCTGTTGGGAAGAAGTTGGAGAAAGGTCCTTGGCAGGACCTGAGCTTGTAGAGATCACCAGCAGAGTGGTGCCCATAATCAGAGAAAGGATCAAGACTGCTGCAAGCAGGCAAAAGAGTTATGCAGATATCCGCAGAAGGCAAGTAGAGTTTTAGGAGGGGGACTTGGTATTGCTCAAGGTGTCTCCAATGAAAGGAGTGATTCGGTTCGGGAAGAAAGGTAAGCTAGCTCCACGGTACATCGGACCCTTTGAGATCTTGCAGAAGATTGGAAATGTATCGTACAAGTTGAACTTACCTGCTTCTATGGAAAGAGTCCATCCGGTTTTCCATGTTTCCTTGTTAAGAAAGTTCGTGTCAGATCCGGGAAAGGTTCTTAGTGAGCCTGATGTGGAGATCCAAGAAGATCTCACCTATGTTGAGCAGCCAGTACGGATCCTAGACACCCAGATCAGAAAGCTAAGGAACAAGGAAATCCTGATGGTGAAAGTCCTTTGGAATCACCACAACATTGAGGAGTGTACCTGGGAGACATGGGAGTCCATGCTCCAGCAATATCCTCATCTCTTTTAAAGTAAGTGTTATGTGAATGTTTATGTTTTATGCCATGCTATGTTTGTTTGTGAACATTCGGGCACGAATGTTCTTAAGGGGGGGAGAATGTAATACCCGGCTAGACTCCGGTATCGGAATTCCTACCGTCCGGTGGAATCTCGGATGTCGGAAACCTCTAGAAGGGTAAAACCATGTTTTCATAAAATGTTTTAAGGTATTTTATGGTTTTAAGCAAGAAAGGAATTGAGTTTTGAATGAAAAAGACCAAGGAGGCATTTCCAGGTTCGGCCGCCGAACATTGGATAGTTTAGGGGGGCAAGTTAGGCTTCCGAAAGTTTCAAAGGTTTGGCCGCCGAACCTCATGTTCGGCCGCCGAACTTGCATGAGTTTTGGAGGCACTTTAGGCTGCCGAAAGGTGGTCTGGCAGCCCCAATAAAAGGGCTCCATGGCCGAAACGGGCGAGTTTTCTCCCCATTTTCGGCCACGGTGAGTTTCTGCTCTCCCTTGGTTGATCTTTGATGTTTTTCCTCCGATCTTTCATGTTTTAATAAGTTTTATGTTGATTTGAAGATATTTGAACAAAAAAGAGCAAGTTTTGAAGCTTGGAGACCAAAGAGCTGATTTCTCCCCATCTCTGAGCTAGGATCGTCTCTCCTCTCGTTCTTTAAGAGGTAAGAGTAGATCCATAGTTCATTTCATGTTTTAAGCAAGTTTTATGAAGTTCTTGGGGTAGAAATGCATGTGTAGGTTTATGATGAGTTTTTGGTTAAATGTGTGTTTGTGAACAATGTATGTTGAATATGCATGTTTGATGTATTGTAGTTGGGGTTTAAGATAGTTTGAAGCCCCTAGGAGCTTATATGCTTGAGTATGCATGTTGTAGAATAGGAAAATGCATGAGAAAGGCTTGGTTCTGCCACTTTGGGAGGACCCAGGTTCGGCAGCCAAAGGCTCTTTCGGCAGCCGAACCTGCCTGTGGAGGCCAACTTTTGGCTGCCGAACCCTACCCCCGAAAGTGGACTTTCGACTCTGGAAGGGACTTTCGACCGCCGAAGGTGCCGCCGAGCATGCATGAGTTTCGTCTCTGGAGGGAACCTTCGGCCGCCGAAAGTGCCGCCGAAGGTGCATGACTTTCGGCTCTGGAGGGCCTTTCGGCCACCGAACCTGCCGCCGAAAGTGCCCTGTTCAGCCCTCTTTTGCATGATTTCTATGATTTTTTTATGGTGTTTTAGGGAGATTTTTGGGGAGTATTTTAGAGTCATGATCTTGGATGTTTGGTCCCTCATTTGAGTCCACCTGTGTAGGTTCGGACCCGAGGAACCGAGGACCCCAGTAGTGAGTCAGCTGCTTCAGAGTCTTGTCAGAGTTAACCTAAGGTGAGTAGAATGACTCTTTATGTCTCAAAGTAAATAAATCAGTTTTAGAGCATGTTCATGAATCACGAATGCCATGAGATATATTAGGTTATTTGCATTAGAATTCACGAATATGTTGCATTGCATAATATGATGATGATGTGGATGGGTGTTGGATGATCCTTTAGTCCTCGTATGATATGATGTGATATGATATGGTATGGTATGGAAGTCCAGGTCGAGGCCCATTCTACGCCCCTGGCACTATGTTAAGAGAAAGACCAGGTCGAGGCCCATTCTACGCCCCTAGCATTATAGGAATGTTATGTTATGTATGTTATATTAAGAGAAAGACTAGGTCGAGGCCCATTCTACGCCCCTGGCACTATTGGGTATGTTGAGGACTATTGGTGACAAAACCGTCCTTGATATGATTTGTCTGTGATGTGATGCATTCCATTATAGCATATGATTTAAATATTTTATTATTTTGCTCACTGGGCTCTAGTAGCTCACCCCATTTCCCTAATCCCCCAGGGCTGCAGGTACGGGATAGACCAGGAGGTCAAGAAGAGTAAAGTCATGGTCATGTAATAGCTAGTGGTGGACATGATGAATATTGAAATGTAATGAATAGTATTAATTAGTTATGCAATGTAATGATGTTATTGAGGATTTTAGTTGTGCTTGACCCTAGTTGGATGTTAATCCCTTTGCTTGCATGATCTTTCAAATGTAATGGTTTAATGATGTTTTAAGTAAGCCAAACTCACTATATGTTATGTTACCCCATTGGAGCTTTGTTGAGGACTCCAGTGTGGGGTTGTTGATTATGTATATGAATAGTGCATGCACAGGTTGAGTTTGGTGAATGAATGAAAAGAAAAAGTTCAAAATTTTTATGTATGTGTTGATCATGTATGGGATTAAACAGGTTTTCAGGATGAATGTTTGGCTTGCTACGGGTCCCGGCGGCCTTAAGCCGATCTGGATCCTAGCGCCGGTAGAGGTCCGGTTTCCGGGTCGTTACAGTTTCGGCTCTGGAGGGACTTTCGGCCACCGAACCTGCCGCCGAAAGTGCCCTGTTCAGCCTTCCTTTGCATGATTTCTATGGTTGTTCTAAGATGTTTTAGGGGGTTTTTGGGGAGTAGTTTAGAGTTATGTTAGTCTTTGTTTGGTACCTCATTTGAGTCCACCTGTGTAGGTTCGGACCCGAGGAAGCAAGGACCTCAGCAGTGAGATAGCTGCTTCAGAGTCATTAGAGCTTCAGCCAGAGGTGAGTGGAATAACTCTTTATGTTTCAAAGCAAATAAATAAATTTTGAGCATGATACATGCGTCACGTATGCCATGAGATATACTAGGTTGTTTGCATTAGAATTCACGAATATGTTGCATTGCATAACTTGATGATGATGTGGATGGATGTCGAATGACCCTTTTGTCCTCGTATGTTATGGTATGATGATGATACGGTATGGATAGCCAGTGAAGCCCATTCTACGCCCCTGGCACTATGTTAAGAGAAAGACCAGTGAGGCCCATTCTACGCCCCTGACACTATGGAATGTTATGCTATATTATGTTATGTTAAGAGAAAGACCAGTGAGGCCCATTCTATGCCCCTGGCACGATTGGACTATGTAAAGGACTATTGGTGAGAAGTCCATCCTTGATGTGATTTGTTTGTGATGTGTTGCATTTCATGAAAGCATGAAATTTAAATTGAATGTTTATTTATTCTGCTCACTGGGCTTTATAGCTCACCCCTCTCCCTTAACCCCCAGGTTTGCAGGTACAGGGTAGACCAGGAGGTCAGCAGGAGTAGAGTCATGTTTTATGTAATAGATAGATGTGGACATGAATATGATGTAATGTTAAAGTATAGTATAGAAATGTAATGTAATGATGCTTATGGAAGTTTAGAGTTGTGCTTGACCATAATATGTTGTTAATCCCTCTTTAGTACATGATCTTAAATGTTTAATGATGATTATGTAAACCAAGCTTAATGTATGTTTTGATACCCCATTGGAGTATTTGATGAGGACTCCAGTGAGAGGTTTTATGTTATGATTTGTGCATGCACAGGTTAAGCTTGGTGAAGGAATGAATGAATGAACGAATGAATGAATAAATGAGAAAGTTTTAAATTTTTATGTAATTGTTGATCATGTATGGGATTAAACAGGTATACAGGATATATGTTAGGCTTGCTACGGGTCCCGGCAGCCTTAAGCCGATCTGGATCCTAGCGCCGGTAGCGGTCCGATTTTCAGGTCGTTACAGCTACTATCAGACACAATTGGAAGAGAAGAGCAAGAGCTTTCGTATCGCCCAACTCGGGGGTAGTCATTCAAGAGCTACATGCTGAAATTTCAAAAGGTGAAAAGGACCTGAGTAACAATGAGTACAATGGAAAAATGAGATGCTTAAGAGAGGAAGAAATGAAAGAAAGCAAAAAACTTTGCACAACAATAATTTTCTCTAAAATGGTGGAGGCTACTAGCCAAAAATGGGCCCACCTGGATAAATAAAAGTATTGAGTTGGAATTGTCAGGGTTTAGGAACCCCTGACATTCCACCATCTTAAATGGATGTGTCTCTCCCATTCCCTAAATGTTTTGTTTCTCATAAAGACAAAGAAGAACAATGATTTTGTGAAGAAACGTATCAGAAGATGTAGTTTTGATGATTCTACTTTTATTGAACTTAGAGGCACAACTAGCGGCCTTTGTATATCCTGGTAAAATGATTGTGAGCTATCCAGGATTTATTTTTTCATACTTGTATTACCTCTTTATTTATAAATATGACTTAGGATGTGCTTTTTGTGTATATGAGTAGTAAGAACGACTTGCGGTTTGCACAATTTAATTTTCTTAATAGTTATCATTTGAATCTCTCTCAAATTTTCATCATTCTTGGAGACTTTAACTCTATTCTCAAGTTGAAAGAGAAACAAGGAGGAAATTACAACTTCACCTCAAAAATTAGACCCTTCAGACATTTTTGGACCATATAGGGATAGTAAATTTAGGTTTCAACGGGATCCTTATATAACTTGGTGCAATCGCATGGATAGATATCACCATATTAAGGAAAGACTAGATAGAGTTTTGGTCTCAATTGCTTGGAACCTTTCCTTTTCTAATGATTTGGTTTGTCATTGAAAGGACAATAGTTCCAACCATAGACCAATATTGCTCAATATTAATTTATCTTTTCGAAAAGCCAAAAAGAGGTTAATCTTTGATGCCAGATGGAAGGGGGTTGTAGAAGTGGAGCAAGTAGTGCATTAAGCGTGGCTCAAGACTGTGCAAGGCTATAATATGTTCAATGTCTCTTAAAAACTAAAAGAGTGCATGCATGGTTTATTCCTTTGGGATCAAACTCATAAGCAAAATGCTCAACGAAAAATTCAGGAACTCATTGATAATTTGACCAGAATAAAGAATTCAATAGAATGGGATGGAAACACCATTAGATAGATTGAGAAGGAGCTTGAAACAGAACTTTTTAGGGAGAAAAATTTATGGGCACAAAAGGCAAGGCTTGACTGGTTGCAAGTTGGTGATAAAAACACTAGCTTTTTTCATTCTAAGGTGCAGCAACACAGACGCAGAAATGTAATTCATTGCATCCAAGATGAGCATGGGGGTTTGAAAGTATTCTTTGGATGAAACAAAAAAGGTAGCTATGAATTATTTTTTCCATATTTACACTTCAATATTACCAAATAATTTCGGTGCCATCATGACACATTTTCATCCAAGGATCACCCAAGATATGAACGACCAGTTGATAAGACCCATCATTAGAGAGAAGATTCAGCAGGCAGTTTTCTCCATAAATCTAAAGAAAGCCTAGGGGAATGATAGATTAATAGGTCTGTTCTTCTAATCTTATTGGCATATAATTGGTAATGATATTTTGAGGCTATTTTGGATTTTTTTAGAAATGGCAAGATGTTGTGAAACATAAATCACACGGTGATAACTTTTATCCTGAAAATTAACAGTGTTCAAACTATGAGAGATTTGAGGTCAATTGGTTTATGTAATGTGATTTATAAGATTATTTCCAAGATTCTCATAAATAGACTCTAATCGATCAGGAATATAATTATTGGATCGGAATATAGTGCTTTCACTAAAGGGCATCTTATTTCGGATAATATTTTTCTTTGCCATGTAGTGATACATTATCTCAATAATAGGAGAAAGAGTAAAGCATACAATATGGTTTTGAAATTGGATATTAGTAAAGCATATGAGCGCGTGGAATGGACCTATCTCAAGCATATGCTACACTATTTTGGCTTTCATGATACATGGACGAACTGAATTCTAGAATGTGTTACCACGGTCTCCTACTTAGTGGGCACAAATTGGGTCTTATTAAACCGATTCGTGGGTTGAGGTAAGGTGACCCATTGTCACCCTATCTTTTCCTCCTTTGTGTTGAGGGACTATCTCACTGCATTAATTAGTCATCCCTTCAGGGTATCTTCATTTCACAGCGAGGACCACAAATCTCTCATTTGCTTTTTGTTGATGACTCTATTATTTTCTCTAAGGCCTCCTTTGAAGATGCGGAGTTGATCAAGCAAATTCTCCATCAGTATGCTGAAGCTTGTGGGCAAACAATTAACCTGAATAAATCCTCTCTGGTTTTCAATAAAAACGCGCCAAGGGATATTCGTAAGGGGCATCTTTACTATTCTTTGACTACCAAATATGAATGGGAAAGATAAATTTCTAGGGTTATCTTCAGTTATCCCCTACTAAAAAATGCAGGCTTTTGCCCAATTTCAGGATCAAATACAGCACAAATTAGTAGGTTGGAAGAAACAACTTCTTTCAGAAAGGGGGAGAGAGGTTTTTCTAAAAGCAGTAGTTATAGCCTTACCAGTTTATGCAATGAATTATTTTAAACTACCAAAATCTTTATATACCGATATTAATTCTATGATGTCTCAGTTTTGGAGGAGACAAAAGAGAGATGAAAGGAAGCTCTATTGGATCTCCTGAGATAAAATGTGGCTTCTTAAATATAAAGGAGCTTTGGATTTTAGAGATTTTGAAACTTTTAATATATCTCTCCTAGCTAAGCAGGATTGGTGGATTTTAACAAGACTAGACTCTCTTTTATCAAGAGTTCTGATGGGCAAATACTTCCCCTCCACATCCTTCCTCAATGCAAATCTTGGTAGCAACCCATCTTAGGGTTGGAGAAGAATCCTTTAAGGGAGGAGAGTTCTGGAGAAGGGCTTAAGGTGGCAGATCAATAATGGAAAATCAGTTCTTTATAAAGAGAATGGTTAGGTTCTGATAGAGCATATTTTAGTCCATTTTATCATGATATTCTTGATGTTTATTTACACCATTTCTGCCTAATTTTATAGTTTTAATCATGTTTTGCAGATATTAGGTGTAAAGAGACAAACTGAAGAAAATGCTCTTAAAACTGCCAAAAAGTGCCAAATATGAAAAGTGCCAAAAAAGGAAAATTTTCAAATAAGGAAAGTTTTCAGAAAAGGAAAGTTTTCAAATAAGAAAAGTGAAGAAGCAAAAGCAAATAAGGAAAGCTCAGTCATAAGATTATTTGAAATTCAAATCACAGATCTTTCTTTCCTTGATCAAAGATGTGCACACACTGCAGCAGTCAGATCTTCCTATTTAGGCAGCAAGATTTCAAGAAGACACACTTGCCTCTTCTGCATTCAGCATTCAAAATTTAAACGAAGGCTCCACCTAAAAAGGAAAGACTGGACATAATATCTTTCCCTTCTGCACATCCATCTGCGCACACACCTTCCTTCTGAAGAGCATGCCGCGCGCCACCTTCCTTCTGAAGAGCTTGCAACGCGATTCTTTCCTTTTCAGACACAACTTGGGCAGCAAGTACCTCTAGGGCAGCAAGGTCAGCCTCTAATCTTATTTAAGAAGCACATAACCAGCCGAGAACACTTCTTCCATCTTCTGAACATCATCTTCACGCCTCATCTCTTCGGATTGCACAAGGCCAATGCCTACCTCTTCTTCTTCTTCTACCTTTCTTCTTGTCTTTTATTTTTGGTTTTGGTTCAGCCATGAGTGGCTAAAACCTTTTAATCTAGTTAAAGATTGATTGAAACTTAAGTTGTTTTATGGATTGTGAGATCTGAATATAAGTTGTTTGTCTTTGATTTGTTCAATATTCATATAGTTTCATGCTTGATTATATTATTTCTTTATTGTTTTGATCAAATTGGCCACTTGATTCTTAATTACAAGGTAATATATTGTTAGTTTGGATAATTTTAAGTCCGTAATTGCTTGGATTATTCAAACATAAGAACACTTGGTGTAAAAATTAAGGAAATTGTATGATCTAGTAACATCTCATGCGTTTGAGTAGCTAGGATTGGATCTCTCTATCTCTTCATGCAATTAACAATTATTTTGATGCCTAAGGTGTAATATCCGGCTAGACTCCGGTATCAGAATTCCTACCGTCCGGTGGAATCTCGGATGTCGGAAACCTCTAGAAGGGTAAAATCATATTTTCATAAAATGTTTTAATGTATTTTATGGTTTTAAGCAAGAAAGGAAATGAGTTTTGTATGAAAATAACCTTGGAGGAAGACCCAAGTTCGGCCGCCGAACCTCAAGTTCGGCTGCCGAACATGCATGCGCTTTGGGAGTGCTTTAGGCCCCCGAAGGCATAAATGAGGGAAGTCCAGGTTCGGCCGCCGAACATGGCATGCATGCGGAGGCACGTTAGACCGTCGAAAGTGGCCTGGCCAGCCACCTATAAAGGGGTCCCCATGTCCGAACGGGTGAGCTTTTCTCCCCGTTTTCGGCCAAGGTGAGTTCTCTGCCGTCCCTCATCGATTTTGAGCTTCTTCCTTCGAATCTTCATGATTTTCTTATGAGTTTTCACTTGGTTTGAAGATATTTGAGCTAAAGAGCAAGTTTTGAAGCTTGGAGACCAAAGAGGTGATTTCTCTCCATCTCCAAGCTAGGATCATCTTTCCTCTCGATCTTCAAGAGGTAAGCTTAGATCCAACCTTCCTTGTATGTTTTAAACAAGTTTTATGAAGATCTATGGGGTAGAAATGCATGTTAGGTTATTTTTGAGTTTATGGGTTTATGATATGTTTATGAGCAATGTGGGTTGTTTAGGCATGTTTGGTGTGCTTTGGTTGGGGTTTAGGTTAGTTTGAGATCCCTTTATGCTTGTTGGCTTGGGTGGCTTGTTGTAGAATAGGTAAATGCTTGATGGAATGGATTGGGAGGCATTTGTGCATGAAAGAGGCTGAGTTCTGCCCTTTGAAAGAACTCAGGTTCGGTAGCCGAAGGAACTTTTGGCCGCCGAACCTGCCTGTGGAGGCCAACTTTTGGCTGTCGAACCCTGCCCCCGAAAGTGGACTTTCGGCTCTGGAAGGGAGTTTCGGCCGCCGAAGGTGCCGCCGAACATGCATGAGTTTCGTCTCTGGAGGGAACCTTCGGTCGCCGAAAGTGCCGCCGAAGGTGCATGACTTTCGGCTCTGGAGGGACTTTCGGCCGCCGAACCTACCACCGAAAGTGCCCTGTTCAGCCTTCCTTTGCATGATTTATGTGATTGTTTTAAGGTGTTTTAGGGAGTTTTTGGAGAATATTTTAGAGTCATGTTCATAGATGTTTGGTCCCTCATTTGAATCCACCTATGTAGGTTCAGACCCGAGGAACCGAGGACCCCAGCAGTGAGCTAGCAGCTTTAGAGTCAGCCTGAGGTGAGTAGAATAAACCTTTATGTTTTAATTTAATGAAAGTTTTGGCATAACTCATGCATCACGAATGCCATGTGATATTCTAGGTTGTTGCATTAGAAATTCATGAATATGTTGCATTGCATATTATGTTGTTGATGTGGATGAACATTGAATAATCCATTAGCCCTTGTATGGTATGTTATGGCATGATGATGATATGGTATGGAAGTCCAGGAAGACCCATTCTACGTCCCTGTCACCTTGGAATGTTATGATATGTTATGTAAGAGAAAGACCAGAACACATTCTACGTTCTAGCACTATGGAATATGTAGAGGGCTATTGGTGACAAGTTCATCCTTGATGTGATTTATCTGTGATGTGATGCATTCCATGATAGCATGTATTTTAAATGTTTTATTATTTTGCTCACTAGGCTCTAGTAGCTCACCCCATTTCCCTAATCCCCCAGGTATGCAGGTTCGGGATAGGCCATGAGGTCAAGAAGAGTAAAGTTATGTCTATGTAATAGTTAGATGTGAACATGATATATTGTAAAGTATTAAACAGTTATGTAATGTAATGATGAGTATTGAGGTTTAGAATTGTGCTTGACCCTAGTATATTGTTAATCCCTTTTTGGTTACATGATCTTTTAATGAAATGTTTTATGATGTTTAAGTTTAACCAAACTTTTATGATATTATGTTACCCTATTGGAGCATTGATGAGGACTCCAATGTGGGGTTGATGATTATGATCATTAGTTGTGCATGCACAGGTTGAGTTTGGTAAGTGAATGAGAAAAGTTCAAAATTTTTATGTTTATGTTGATCATGTATGGGATTAAACAGGTGTACAGGATGTATGTCAGGCTTGCTACGGGTCCCGGCGGCCTTATGCCGATCTGGATCCTAGCGCCGGTAACGGTCCGGATTCTGGGTCGTTATATAAGGCCTAAGGACGTTCATTGGCAACTTGTTAATTAGTAATTAATTAGAGGACATTCCCTAATTGGTTTAATCTTAAGGAGAGACATGGTGGTGAGAAGCGTCTTCCAACTCCATAACTAATCTATTGAATCAATCAAAAGAACATAAGTTTCAATGATCAATCCAAACAACTGAAGTGGATCCAACTCTTCAACTAGACCTTTCTCATTATTGATTTTCCTTTTATTTTTATTATTCGCTTATTTAATTGCTTTCAGTAGTTGTTTAATTGAATCAATCTCAAAACCCCCCTATTTTACTTTCAGTCTGTTTGCTTTCAGCTTTATCTCGTTTCAATTTATTTTGCTTTCAGTTGTGCTTTCAATTAATTCTCTTGGTCTTATTGAGAAAAATAGATAAGTTTTCAATTTTCTGTGGATTCGATCCTTTACCACTATCTGCAGTAGTAATATTGTTGATAATCGGAAATGTTATTTTTGACCGGGTTCGACAACCGCGAGTCAGATTCCAAAATCTTTTCCTAACCCTCCTAGAGTTAAAGAATCACATGATAGGATAGTAGTATGGGTATCATAGCTTCTAAATGAGAATTGAAAATGTTGGGACGTCAATACTCTTCGACGGAACTTTATTAAAGAAGATATACAACACATACGAGCCATTCCAGTCTCATTGGTTGAGTGTGAAGATAAACTTATATGGAATTTTACATGTCATGTTGATTATGTTGTTAACTCGGGGTACTCTATAGTAAGGGAATTGCTCAACAACAGTCACAACACTTAGATTTTCAAACCTGAACCTTCTTCCAATGCAAATATGGACAACTTTTGGAAAAGTGTTTGGAGACTTACTCTCTCCAAAAAACTTGCCACTTTTCTTTGAAAACTATTGCATGAGAGACTCCCCACGAAAAAGTTGCTGAATAGAAGATTGGGCAACGTCTCCATCAATTGCTTTTTTTATGTTGAGATTGTAACGACCCGAAAATCGGACCACTACCGGCGCTAGGATTCAGGTCGACTTAAGGTCGCCAGAACCCGTAGCAAGCCTACTATGAACTCTGTGTACCTGATAAATCCCATACATGATCATACATTTCCATAAAAAATTTTGAACTTTTTTATTACCAAGCTTAACCTGTGCATGCACTATCTCTATAAACATAAAACCACATGCTAGAGCTCTCATCAAATGCTCTAGAGGGGTTATCATCATATATCAAGCTTGGTTCTCATCATAAGATCATAAAACATAACATACTGATCATGTGCCAAAGGGATTAACCATACACTAGAGCCAAGCACCATACTATACTCAATATACATTACATAGCCTTTACATTACATCATCTCTATACTTTACATCATCTCTATACTTTACATCATGTCCACTACTCTATACTGTTACATAAACCTTTACCCTTGTTGTTACCCTGTCTTCTCTGAGACCCTGAAAACATGGGGGTTAGGGAAAGGGGTGAGCTACTAGAGCCCAGTGAGCAGAACAATAAAAAACATTTAAAACATGCTATCATGAAATGCGTCACATCACAACCAAATCACATCACGGATGGACTGACCCAAAAATCCCTTTGCTCTGTGCCCGGCCCTCAAAGGAGCTCCTCAGGACTTCTGTTACATACAATAAACTCTGTGCCCGGCCCTCGGTGGGGCTCCTCAGGACTTCTGTTACATAAACATAAACATTAGAGGGCTAAAGGGTCCTACACTGTGTCCGTCCCCATCGACAAGTAGTAATGCAATGCGTCATCTTCGTGAACACTAATGCAAATACACCCTAATATAACATGGCATTTATGATGCATGAATCATGCTAAAAGCTTTCATTAATTTTCAACCATATTTCAGTTCCACTCACCTCTAGCAACTGCTGTATCACCTCTGAACAACTAACTCTGTGGGCCTCCCTGGTTCCTCGGGTCCGTACCTACATAGGTGGACTCAAATGAGGACCAAACATACTCTATCATAGCTAGAAACATCTCCCCAAAAACCCCCTAAAACATCATAAACATGCATGGCAAAATGGGCAAAGGAAGGCTGGACAGGGCACCTTCGACGGCCGAACACCCTCTCCAGATCCGAAAGTCAGGCACTTTCGGCGGCACCTTCGGCGATCGAAAGTCCCTTCCAGATCCGAAAGTCCAAACTTTCGGGGGCAAGATTCGGGGGCTGAAAGACCTTCCAGAGCCGAAAGTCACCCACCTTCGGCGACATGTTCGGCGGTCGAAACTTCTCTCTAGAGCCGAAAGTCCAAACTTTCGGGGGCGAGTTTAAGCGGCCAAAACAGCCTCCTCAAGGGGTTCAGCGGCTAAACCTTGCTTCGGCGGTCGAACCTGAGTTCGCTAAGAAGGCAGAACTCGGGTCAAACATGCATACTCAGCCTCCAAAATCAAACCAAACATTCTCAACATGCAACCAACCTCTCATAACCATACATATACCCTTATCCATGCATATAGGAGCTTAAAAACTAGTTTAAACTTCAAAAATATCATAAAAGCATCAAATATGGCATATGAGCAATATATCCTTTAAACCTCTATATCCACTTAAACCCTACCATAAAACTCCCTTATACTCTTTAAAACTTGCTTAAAACATAAGGGGAGGTGAGGATCCATGCTTACCTCTTGAAGATCGAGAGGATCGATGGTCCTAACTCGGAGATGTGGAGGAAAACGATCCAAAATCTCCAAAACTCTCAACTTTGTCTTCTTTTGCACAAAACTTCAAAACACAAGTTAAAAACTCATTAACGCTTGCATGATTTGGAAGAACAAGAGGAAAACAACCAAAGGATGACAAAAACCTACCCTTGTACGAAAAGAGAGTGAAAACACACTCCATTTCCAGTCAACGGGGCTTTTATAGGTGGCCAACCGACTCTCCTTCGGCGGTCAAAGCTGCATGCAAACCTCCACCACCTTCGACAGCCGAAGTAATTTATTAAATAAAAAATAAGTAATTTATTAAAATTATTTAATTATAATTTTATTAAATAAAAAATAAGTAATTTATTATTATTATTATAATAGAGAATAAAAAACTAAATAATCTTACAATGATTTAAATTGCTGCTAAATTATTATTTTATGAAATAATAATTTTATGCATTCTGTTAAGATAATACTATCTAAAGTATTAAATGTAGTATATATATATATATATATATATATATATATATATATATATATTAATTAGTATGAAATTGACATGTTTAGAGATAATAATAATAATAAAGAAATAAGAAAGCTTGACATGTTGCAGAAAAGGGTATGCTTGGGATTGGAAATAATTGGTGCTTTTTCAAATGAGAGGGAATGTTATAATGTGAGGAGGGAATGGAAATGGAGCGAGCCAGCCTTTTTGTGAGGAAGCCAAAAAGTTGTAAAACTTTTTAGAGTTTGGCTCAAAATTGTAGGGCA
Source organism: Manihot esculenta (assembly GCF_001659605.2). NCBI lineage: Eukaryota > Viridiplantae > Streptophyta > Magnoliopsida > Malpighiales > Euphorbiaceae > Manihot > Manihot esculenta. The sequence continues at coordinate 25,327,272 of NC_035173.2, read as the reverse complement.
TTTATTCATATTCATATTATTATTATTATTATTATAAAGGGAGAATGAAATGAACAATGATGCCTTTGGCTGTTAGCCACACTGTTTCAGGCATTGACATAACCCTGATGGCCTGTAGAAGATAGAGAGAGAGTTTCAATTTCATGATTGCCAAATATCAAAGTGGACTAACAAGTAAGCTATTCACTGTGGTATGGGCCACCATGATGCTAAAAAGAAAGTGTCATAACACCCTCAACCAAAAAGCTCTCTGGCCCTTTAAATCTCACAAAATCCTATGCCTAATCATTTTTCTTCATAATTTTTCAACATTTGAGTGTGGGATTTTAAAAAAAAAACGCACAGTAATCAATTTCCTGCTCTTCCCCACTATGAAAATTCCCAAAATCCTAAATGGGTGGTTCATAATTTCCATGTATGTTTTTTCTATTATCTAGTTGATTTTTTCATATATTAAAGAAGAAAAGAGATGAAAAATAGGTAAAATAAATTGAAAAGTAGGAACATAGCTTTCCCAAGATTCAAAATTTAAACACCATAGTAAAGGTGAAAGTTGTAATAATATGAATAATTGGAAGTGAAAAAACATGATGATCTATCAATCAATGAGATGAAAAAGATAATCAACTTTATGTATATATGTATTATGATATGGTTGCATGCAAAATATTGACACACTTTGGTAATGATAACAGTTGCAGAGGACTGCTTTGCATTTCTTGCTTTTTCTCTTATTTTGAGAGATCTTTGAAAAATTAGGACATCATTTTGCTTATTGTCATTTCTCAATGCCCATTTTGGAGGGAAAAAAAAGTCACTTCCTTTTTGTCATATGCACACCATTCCTTCACATCTTTCCCTTTCAATTTACTCATATATAAATATATAATTGTCCTAATTTTTTTTTGAAAATAGAAATTGGAGATTGGAGAATTAGAACTTGAAGTCTCTCAGACTTATTCAAATATACTTACACCAGATTAAATCCGTGAACGCATATGTAACTGCCTAATTAAAATTAAATTTAAAACAACACATGTGAGTTTGGCATCATTAGAGCTCTTAAATTCTACTAAATTTTAAGGATTATAATGTAAATTATTCTTATTATTATTATTATTGATAATGTTTTTCTCCCAAACTATTTGTTCAGAAGGCAATGGACAGACAGAATTAACCAATAGGAAAAGGCACTTTTGTCCAACAGATATACAGCTATGGGAAATGATCTTTATCTAAGTTAGTGTCAAATTTACAATGATTAGTAATTTTATTTTTTAAATTTCAATCAACTCCTTAATAATAATATTTTGTGTCTAAAAGCATCATCTCACAAAATACCATACCAAACTCTCTCTCTTTCTTTCTTTCTATATTAATTTTTTTTTTTCAAAAAAAATTTGCATCTGCTATATATATCCAGTTTATATTACTCTCCTCTCAATAAAATTTTGAGCATATAACACTTTAAGCTTAATTTTATTTTTTGAAATGGACTTTAAGCTTAATTTTAAAAAGTTAATACATTTTGAAAAGAATATAAAAAGAAAATGAAAAGGGAATTAATGGAAGAAATATTAAAAATAAAAATTGAATAAAAGCAATTTTTTTTTTAAAAAAAATAATGATTCTCTGAGCCAATATGATTGATTGATTGATGGGTACATTTCATTGGTGATACTTTAGTACAATACAAGTGGAATGTATAATACCTTACTACTATTACATATACCCTTGAAAAAAAAATCAATAAAATAATATATATAAATAAATAAAACACTTAGATTGCGGCCGCCAAAGATTCCTCAAATCTCGCCACCAATCACTCCTAGCTAAAGGTGAGACTTCGTATTCTCATACTATACATGAATCATAATTTTTATTTACATCTATACGATATAATAAATATAATTTTAATTAAAATTATAGTACTTTACCATGTTAACGATAGAACAAAAAGAAAAAAAAAAAAAAACCCAGCGCTATGACCTAGATTTTTTTTTCTTCCATCTCTTTTCTTGAATTTATATGCAAATATTAAAAAAAGAAAAGGAAAAACAAGACCAGCGAAGTGATGGTACGAGGAAGGACACAAGGTTTGATTTGTGGTTGTGTTGTATCCGCTTGTTTATTACATTCTTGATTGAGCTTCTTACAAGAGTCAAACAAACTCAGACATTCATAAACAAATTCATACTTTTCAAACCCATTATCGAATTCAATGCAAGAACAAATAGTATATATAAAGAAAATTACCATAAAAGAAAGCAGATGAAAGAAAGGATATTATTTACATATATAATCAAGATGAAAAATAATAATAAATAAAAGAAAAAGGGTGTCTAATATTATGTTGAAATTAAGTCACGGTTAAGATGGAGAGACAGAAAAAATATTCTTTCTTTTTCATGCATCAAAGATACTCACCATCATTTTTGCTTTTGCTTAATTCTGTTTGTGATCTCTAACTTCTTAATGCTGATTATAATATACATATATAATTATATATATAATTTTAAAATTGCTAATCTGAAGAACAAATCCATGATTCCACCATACCTTCACTTCTTGCAGCTGCTACATTCTCTGGCCCTTTAATATTTGATGAAGAAGCAGGGTAGTTCAATTTCCCATTGCCAACTCTTGGCTGTGAGTTGCTGTAATTGCCATTTACGGACCTTAACATCCCTCGGTCACTCCCGTTTGATCCCACTCCATCTCCCCAGTTTGAAGTGTGGTTGTTGTTCTCGTCGTCGCCGCTTCTTCTTACTGCTGTGTTTGATGATGATGATACTATGTTTGGGAGTCCTGTAAGGTTCGGGCTAACATGGCCATGGCTCAAACCAAAATCTTCGAGCGAACCCATTTTCAGATGTGAATCATTTGATGGAATTTCTAACGACCCTTGTTGTGCTTTGGTGGCACCAAGAATGGCTGAATTGGTAAGTGTGTATTTAGGAGTGGGTTCAAGGAGAGAGTGGAAATTGAAAACTGGGTTTTGCATGTTGATGTTGAGTAAATTCTGTGGCTGTTTTAGAAAGCCTAAATCAGAAGATAGCTGGTAGTTAATGGAAGTTGAAGAATTAGTACCAGTAGTATTAATGCCAGAATTAATGTTAGTTGGAGTAGTGGAAGCCATAGCATCGACCATTGACGATGATGAAGAAGAAGAAGAGAGAAATGGTGGGGGTTGTTGGATTTTCTGGGCAAAAGGTCTTAAAAGGTAAGGAGGCGTGGGATGTTCCAAATGGGCAGCTGATCTCAAAGTCGAAGCAGTGCCAAATAGATCAAGCCTGCTTCTTGGAAAAGACGAGGATGTGAAGGGAGGTGCAGGGATCCCAGTGAACTCCTGAACCATGGCTCGGAAATTAGTCGTGTCTGTGGTCAAAACAGTGGTTGGTGCACGCCTCGAAGCTCTGGATCTCTTCTTTGGATTCCGAACCATATTATTGCTACTTATGGTGGTATTGGCCTGATCATTTGAAACTGAAGCTGAAGCTGAACCCGAACCTCTCGTGCCACTTTCTGGTCCTTGGGAGATTTGTAAAGAAGGAAAAGTGCCTCTACTTTGTGGTTGGTTGGTAAAAAATTGTTGGGTTGGTGATGAAGGAGCTAAAAAAGCACCAAGATCAGTGCAAGTCGTCTCAGATCTTAAGTTTTTGGACCAGACCATATCAAGATTGAGAAGTGAATTTGGGTTTGTGAGAGGCGGTGGTGATCTTGATGATGATAAAGGATCAAAGTAGTTTGATAAAGGGTCAAACATGGATGATGAAGAGGAGTGGGTTTGGTGGTGGTGGTGGTGGTGGTCTTGTGGTGGTGGGGGGTTAGGCATGAGGCCAACATGACTTAATGGGTTGTTGCTGTTGTTCAAGAAAGCTGAGATGGACTCGGCGCGTGAATCATACTCCTCATCTCCACCACTAGAGGACTGCACACTTCCACTATTACCAGAATCCATTTCTCTTCAATACACAGACACAAAGAGAGATAAAAGGCAAAGACGTGAGGAAAGAGAGATGTGCAAAGAGATTTTGCTTGCTTACTTACACAGACCCATTAACGAGAGAAGCTACAAAACAAAGCATGAGATAATAGCAACACAAGACAGAGAGAGAGAGAGACAGAGAGAGATCTTCTGGAAGAATAGAGCTAACAGAAAGTACCCAAGTTCTCTTTAAACCTCTGATCTTCAGAGAAGACAGTGTTTGGCTTGCCTTTACTGTGTCTTTGGGAAAATTGGTATGTGCAAACAAGAGAATAAACAGCTAGCCCATGGAACATGGAAGTTGATGGCTGCAGCAGGAGAGAGAGAGAGAGAGAGAGGAGGAAAACGAAAATGGAAGTTAACTCTTTGATTTTGTTTTATTACCTGATATGGGGTTGAGGAGAATTAGGGTTTTGTTCCAGAGAGGAAAAAGGCAGAGAGAGAGAGAGAGAGAGAGAGAGAGATTCTACTCTTCAATGGAAGGGAAGCGGCTTGCTGTTTCTCTCAAAAGATCAGGGTGGGGCAGATCGGTGGTGGTGATTGGAATTAAGCCAGTACCCGCTACTGGTCAAAGTATGCGAGAGTTGTGGTTTTGATTCCCTGTGTGAAACCAAGAAAAAGATCTCAGGTATATGGGAGTTGTTGAATTCTACTTCTTTGTATTAAAAATTAAATCAACCCCTTTATTTATTATTATTATTATTATAACAACAATAATAATAATAATAATAATTATTATTATTATTATTATTATTATTTTTATGGAAAGTATGGCTGTTGAATGATTTACAGAAGGATATCAACCATCTTCCAGCTGATAAATCTCCATTTATATATAAATCAAAGTAATTAAGGAATTTAATTATTAGTACTCATCTAACATTGTCTTTGATTTAATGCAATGCTTTCAGGGGTTAGGTCTAATGATTGCCAAAGTAATTATTTTCAAGGAAAATTCATGTTTCTTCTCAAAAAGAAAAAAAAATCATGTTGCTATATTCATTTCTTAATTTATACCGATTAATATTTAATAAAATATAATATTTTAAAATAAATATAATTAAAAAAGTAATAAAAATAATTATTTCATATAAAATATATAAAAAATCAAAATAAAAAAAATTATTAAAAAAAAAAACTACACATATATGTACTTAACAACTTTGACCATTTGCATTTTTTGGTTATAATTGAAGAACCTCATCAGAGAATATTTCACAGTTTTGCTCTGCTAAAACTTATTCAAAATCATGATTAATTTTTCTTTTTGTTATATTCTTCAGCGTCTTCTTCTTCTTCTTATTTTTTTCACTATTAATTACTGAATAAAATTGATGAATTAACTGTTAAAAATAAAAAAATAATTAAGCAATAGAACTCAAATCTGAAAATAGATAGATCTGTTCAACAACATCCTAAGTTGCTGCAACTATCAAAACTAAAAAGAAAGCCAAACATATTAATTTATTAATACTCTTAAAATATTTAATTTTAACTGATTAATTAAAATAAAATCGATTTAACTGTTAATATTTAATTGATAAGTATAAGTTATTGATTTTCAACATGTAAATAAATTATTATACATTTAAAAATTATTTAATATGTAATAATAACTTCGTCTCTGTCTCCTATTTAATATGTTCTTGTCCCTACAAAACCAAACCCTAACCCTAAACACCCGAGTCCAACGTCTATTATTATTATTATTATTATTATTAATTTTTAATAATATTAATTTACTGCATATACAATAATAATATAAATAAATAGTAATATATAAAAAGATATAGTAAAAATAAAAAATAGGGCCATTAATAAAATTTTTTTAATAGCAATATTTATTATTATCAATAATTATTTTTTTAATTATAATCATAATTTTATTATAAATATATATATTCACAATTTATAGTGATAATATGGAATGATTTATATATTTAGTAAATTTTATAATTTAACAAGTTAGTAATGTTGAATAATTACTGAGAAATCTGAATCTGAATTAAAATAAATATTAATTAATCATGTAAATCAATGGAAATAGGATTTTAAGTTTGCGTTAAGTGGTTGACAGTTTGTTGGATAGTTACTTGCAGCAAGGTTATGATGAGCATACGTAAGATAATGATGCACAGAGTAAGAGCCACGTGGCAAGAATTAATCAATAATCACTTACCTAATTATGTGTGATTTAAGTTACTTGCAGCTGTAAAATTAGAGAGTTTTAACTGTATACATACTACAAATATATGGATTGATGGGACCTCCAATCCTTTTCAATCATATTTAAGCCTACACTTATTTAGACCGTTGGATTAATTGATAGGTATCTTTATATTCTATCCTCACAAAATCAATAATTTCAGCTAAGAGGATAATGCAAAAGAGAAGTAGATGATATTGCAATTGGGGGCTCCCATGATCAACGGTCTACAATAAGCTTTTATGCTGCCTAGATCTGATTTATAATGGATGAAAAAAATAATAATGAGATTTACTTATTTATATTCATTGTCAGCGGTTTAAATTTGGACAAAAATTGTCCTGTTAAATATTAGATTAAATTGATATTCATTTGTAAAATATATATTATGCTTCATTAATTTTTTTTGTTATAATGGTTGTAGCGCTAATATCACTTGTACTTGTAGTTGCTCAATACTCAAATACCAAATGAAAAATGTAGTTGCTCAATACTCAAATACCAAATGAAAAATGTGAAAGTGGTTTTTGGTGAACAATGTAATAAAAATAAAAAAAATAAAAAAAATAAAAAATAAATAAAAAATAAATAAAAAATAAAAAGACAGAAAGATTTATGAGTTTGGATCGATATTTGAGAATTGTCCTACGTTTCGGAAAAGAGAATCCTTTTATTCACAATGAGTTATAGAGGAAAAAACATCACATATGAGCACAAGCTCGAATACAGATCAATAAATGGCATAGAAAAATAATCTCAACGCTTTTTCATTTTGCGCACTTTTTTACCATCCAAAATAAAGGGACATCTGCTCCTTAAATAACAGACTCAACAATCTTGGCCTCTCATGAAAAAAGACTGAAAAGCCCCTCAGTTCTTTTAAATGAAGGCGGGTAAATAAAACGCCATTGTTCCTCTTAATCATTTCAAACATTTTGAGCACTTTAAAAAATTCATGCTTTCTGATCTTCTGAACATTCTGAACTTTCGCATCTAGGCTGCTCTTGCCCTGGCGAGTCTTCAAGCTTCCGAGCTCTCAAGTCTTAGCGAGTCTTCGAGCCTCCGAGCTTTCCTCCTTGCCTTGCAAGGTTTCGAGCATCCGAGCTTCTAGAAAATTGGCCTGCCTTGACGAGTATCCGAGTTCCACCAGCCTTGTGAGTATCCCAGACACTCCAGCCCTTCTTTCATAAGGCAGGTCGACCCTTCCTTATGGCAGGTCGGCCTTCAGCAAATTGTCCTGTCAACAGGTCGTCACACCTCATCAACACGTTTGATCATCTACCAGATCGTCTACTGGTTGTCTGATTTCTCTCTATTTTTACCCAGAAGTTTCGAGCACTTTTAAAGAATTCGAGCATCAGTCTTTCAATTCTCCACCTTGCTTGAACTTTTTCAACTCATGTGAATCCTCGTTCCTTCTTCGACCTGATCCTCGTCACTCTTCGGTCAGCGTCAATGAGTTCAGTGTCCTTTTGAACTTGTTGACCATTAAAGTTTTGGTGAGTGCATCGACAGGGTTTTCTTGGATTTTTAAAATCTTGACAATGTCTTAAGATATTAAATCTCTAATGAAGTACAATATGATATCTATGTGTTTGGTTCTTTCATGATGCACGCTGTTCTTTGGCATTCTGAGAATCACAAAACACCTCCAATATCTCTTGTTTGAATCTGAGCTCCTCCATCAGACCTTTTAACCAAATTCCATCTTTAATGACTTTTGTTAATGCCATATACTCTGCTTTTGTGGTCGAAAGAGCTACGACATGCTGCAGACTGGACTTTCAGCTTATAATATTTCCATCAACAGTGAATACATACCCTAATACCAACCTCCTTTTGTCCAAATCAGCTGCATAATCAGAATCACAAAAATCTCTGACTTTCAGACTTGATTCCCTGACATAATTGAGCTTCAACTTCTTTGTTTCTCTAATATACCTGAGTACCCATTTCACAACATTCCAATGATCTCTTTCTGGTTTGCTCAATAACCTTTGTTTCTCTAATATACCTGAGTACCCATTTCACAACATTCCAGTGATCTCTCTCTGGTTTGCTCATGAACCTGCTGATAACTCCAACTGGATAAGCCAAATCCAGCCTTGTTCTAATCATAGCATACATGATGCTACCAACGACACTTGAATATGTGACCATTTCTTTGAATGACTCATCAAACTCCTCTGAATCCTTCCTCGAACTCAGCTTGAAATGAGTCCCTAATGGAGGGTTTACAACCTTTGCTTGGTCCATTCCACATGTTGTTAAAATCTTCTGCACGTAATCCTCTTGAGATAGAGTTAATCGGTTTCCAATTCTATCTCTCTAAATGTTCATTCCCATGATTTTCTTTGTAGACCCCGAATCCTTCATATCAAATTCTGCTCCTAACATTTCCTTCAATCTCTTGACCTCTGATTAATCCTTAGCTGCTATCAACATGTCATCTATATATATCATTAGATATATTAGAGACTTCTCTAAGAAACAAAATTACTTCTCTAAAATGCATTGTCCTGCATAAAAGAGTCAAATCTCTGGTTCCTTTGTCTAGGCAACTATTTTAGACCATAAAGAGACCTCTAAAGCTAACAAACCCAACCTTCTTTCCCCTTTTCCTCAAAACCCTCTCGTTGTTTCATGAAAATCTATTCTTCTAGAGTTCCATGTAAGAACATAGTCTTCATATCCATTTGTTCGAATTCTAGATTCTGATATACCACTAATGATAACAGAACAAGGACTGAAACATGTTTCACCATAGGAGAAAAGATTTCATTATAATCTATTCCTTCTACCTGTGAGAAACCCTTAGCAACCAGTCTTGCTTTGAATCTGGATTGTTCCACACCTGGAATGCCCCGCTTTCTCTTCAAAACCTATCTACACCCTATAACCTTTTTCTTTTCAGGTTTCTTGGTGAGAATCCAAGTATTATTTTGCTTCAGCAACTTTATTTCTTCCTCTATTGCTTCTTTCCACTTTCTCCAGTCCTTAGATTGTTTGGCTTCTTGATATGACTTTGGCTTTTCAATTTCAATATCTTCTGCAGATGTGAAGGCAAAAGCCACAGACTTAGCCTCATTATATCTTAAAGGGGGTTTGATTTCTCTTTTACCTCTATCCCTTGCAAGCATATAATCACTAAGATCTTCTTACTTGGAATCCACTTCTTCCTCTGGCCTTTGTCTTGATTATGCATCTTCAGCATTCTCGGATTCATCATCTGAAGAGATTTCCTTCTCTTTAGATCTGAATGAACTCTCAATTGTTCTATGAGGAACTCCACCTTGATCTTTAGTCCTTTCACTATTCTTGTTCTACCGTATAGGAACCTGAAGAGTAAAAGTCCCATTTTCTGAGATTTGCCCTGTAACCTCTTCCTCTTTCTCTTCCTGCAGGTCCTCGAACACTTGTTCTTCATTGAATCTGACATCTCTGCTAATGATACACTTCTTCTCCTCCAGCAATTAGATCCTGTCACCTTTGACTCCTTGAGGATATCCAATGAATATCTCCTTTCTTACTCTTGATAATAGTTTACCCTAATCTGTATGAATGTAAGCTACACAACCAAACCTCCTAAAGTGTGAATAGGAAGGCTCAATCCTTGACCACATCTGTTCTGGAACATTCAACTCTATAACAGTAGATGGAGACTTATTGATCAGGTACACACACATAGATGCAGCTTCAGCCTAGAAATCTTGTGACAAACCCGACTCACTGAGCAAGCTTCTGAGATTTTCCATTATTATTCTATTCATTCTTTCTGCAATACCATTCTGCTATGGTGTATAAGCATATGTCCTGTGCCTTCAGATTCCCTGCTTCCTGCAAAATGAATCAAACTTTTGATTACAGAATTCAAGACCATTGTCTGTCCTCAATGTCTTGATCTTCTTTCTTATTTGATTCTCCGTTAAGCATTTCCATTCCACAAACTTCTCAAAAGTTTCATCCTTTGATGTTTAAAAAGGAATCCAAACCTTTCTCGAGTAATCATCAATAAAAGAGATGAAATACTGAGATTTTGACAAAGAGAAAGGAATATTTGGTGATCCACATAAATTTGAGTGAATGTAGTCAAGAATTCCCTTTGTTGTCTACTTTCCAGTCACAAAGGATTACCTGTAAGATTTGCCAAAGACACAATTTTCATAGAAACTTAGAGATGATAGATTGGTACCTTGAAGCAGAACCTTTTTTTACTAGAGTCTATATTGTCTTCTGACTCATGTGTCCAAGCCTGCTGTGCCAATGACAGGTTTGATCCTAAGTATCCTTAGATGAATTTGCTTCACCAAAAATAGTTTTGCCTTGCAAAACGTACAAATCTTCTATCAGCTCTCCTTTCATGATAACTATGCAGCCTTTGACAATCTTCATTATGCCTTTCTGAGTCTTGTATCAGGAATCCTGTAATTTCAGTCCACCAAGAGAAATAAGATTTCTTTTGAGTTTAGAAATGTACCTCTGATAGCGGCTGTTGAAGCCGTAAAAAATAAACCTATTAAACAATCAACAATTAACTTGTAGATAGTGGCAATAGGGTCCAACCACAGGGATTTGACATTACAGATTTTCCTAATAATGACTTGAACAAGTAAATAACAAATAATTAAAAGAGGGGGGTTTGATTTGATGAATTAATATTAAATAACAAGATAAAGCAATAATTTAAAAGATAAGAATTTCAATGGGAAAAGGATTCTAGTTGAAGCATGGATGAATTTCAGTTTGTTTAGAATTGATCATTGACTTTTTGATACTCTTATTTATTTCAATAAGTTAATTTAGGACGTGGAAGACATTTCTCACATTCCAAATTTCTCCTTAGTTTTAGTTTGATTAGGAAACGTTCGCTAATCAAACTCTAGCTAACAAGTTGCCAAGGAACGTCCTTGGGGCTTTTAGCATCGAACAACTGTTAACTGTATTAGGACTTAGAGAAACCCAACTCTAACCTTGCCAACCGCGTGGTCAAGTTTAGATTATGCAACTAATTATACTTGTGATTAAATAACCTAAGCAATTACGGACCTAAATTATTCAAACAATATATTACTCAAGCAATTAAAAACAACAGGCCTTAATTGATTCTAAAAGCAAAGCAATAATTATAAAAAGATTAAGTTGCATAAATATTGAAAGTAAACAAGAGTTTAATAATGGAGAATTAAATCTCCCAATTCATCACAAACTGAATTTTTCCAACGTCAACTAGAAAAGACAAGTGTTTAGCCACTCATGGTGGACAAAATACACAAAATAGAAGAAGAAAGGAAGAGGGAGAGTGGCTGCCGAATTTCTGCAGTGTAGCCGATGGTGAAGAGATGCCCCCTGCTGGTGTAGATGTTGTCCACTTTTATAGCTAGAGAATCCTTGTCCAATTAGGTTTTGGAGATTCCAATCTTGACTTGGTCTTTTTTGTAGTCTTTGATTCATCTTTTGTTTTTGTATTTAATTATGAATGGAATTCTTTAAGTGAAAGACTTTTTCGTGGCTCTTGGGACTGATCTTGCAGTGTTTAAAATGGATTTGGACTTCTCCACTTTTGAATTTCAGTTTTCTGCACTTTTCCTACTTTTGCTGTATTTTCTGGCGTCAGTGTGATTTGGGCGGGTGATTTGGGAAAATCGCTTGCCCAAATCGTTTCTGTATGTTGCCTCCAGACTTTTGCCTTAGCTTTCTGCTTCTGATCTCTGCGGGTGATTTGGCCAAATCACTTTGACCCAATCGCTTTGACAGCTTTTTTTTCTGTACTTTTTCTCCAACTTTCCATTTTCTTCCTTTTCTACAAAAACATAACAAAAACATAAATTAAACTAGAAAAATGTGTAATTAAACAGTAATAAATATAATAAAAATGTGGCTAAATTATGCTTGATCAACCTCACTTGAGCTAACATCACAGTCGAGCTATCCTGAATCATGATCCATATTGTTCCAACTCCTTTTCTCGAGATCATGTGGAATGTGCAGCCTGAATCGAATATCCACTGTTCTTTAATCTCTGACTCAGTGATGGACAATACCTCTAAAGTTCCTGCAGTCAAAACTTCATAATCTTGCATATTGCTGCTTCACCCTTCTCATTTTGAGAACCCTTATGCTTGTTTTTCCTCGAGTAGCAGTCCTTCTTGAAATGACCTTTCTTGTCACAATACCAGCATTATGCTTTACTCTTGGACTTTGATCTTGCCCTTGATTTTTTCTTACCCCCTATTCTTGTTTTATCTATACTCAGATCTTCCCCTTACTACCAGACCTTCACCCTGATTTCTTGTACCCTTATGAGCATTGAGTTCTACTTCTTTAAACCTTGCTACAGCCTTCACCTCTTCAATCATGATACTAGTTCTTGAATACTTCATAACCTCCCTTAATAGTTCATAAGGGGGAGGCAAAGAATTCAATAGATACACTGCTTGAAATTCTTCCTCCACCTTAACTTATAGATTCTGCAAATTGGACAATATCTTTTGGAAAATGTTCAAGTTCTCCTCAATGGTCTTTCCCTCGTCCATCTTGAAGCTTGAAACCCTCTACATTAGGCACATTCTGTTAGGTAAAGATTGTTCCAAGTAAAGTTTCTTCAGAAGTCTCCAAATTTCAAAAGCAGTCTTCTCATGGGTCACTTTTTTGAGAATCTGATCCAAGAGACAAAGAACTATCAAGTTCCTGGCCTTTCTACTCCTTTCTCTTCTTGAACATTTAATCTGCTCCTCAATCTCTTTCTCTTTTGATCTTGCTTCTTGATCCAAGGTGATGATTGAAACAGCTCCAGAAGATTTCGAGGTTTTAGAAGTTAAAGAAAGAATTATTTTCTGGACTGGAGTTTTGGGTTTCTTTGATTTATTTTCTTCCTCAATATTCCATATTTTTGGATTATGATTGAGAGCATCTTGCAACCCCATGATCTCAAGAATTATCTCGATCTTTTCTTTCCAAAGCATGAAATCTCCTCTCCCATCAAACTTCTCAACATCAAGTTTCTGCATTGTCGACGCCATTCCTTTCTCAATCAGGCTTCAGCTTTCCGAGAAAACTGACCGGCGAAGAACCTTCCCGCTCATAAATCGGGCTCTAATACTATTTGTTGTAGTACTAATACCACTTGTAGTTGCTCGATACTCAAATACTAAACAAAAAATGAGGAAGCAGTCTCCGGCGAGTGACGTAACAGAAACAAGAAAAATAAAGAAAAGAAAGATCGAAAGAAAGAACAGAGAAAAAGAAGATAGAGAGAAATACAAGTTCGGATCGATATTTGAGGATCATCCTATATCTCAAAAGAGGGAATCCTTTTATTCACGATGAGTTACGGAAAAGAGAACAACCACACACAAGCACAAGTTTGATTATAGGTCAACAAATGGTAGAGAAAAATAATCTCAATACTTTTTGTAATGACCCGAAAATCCGGACCGCTACCGGCGCTAGGATCCAGATCGGCATAAGGCCGCCGGGACCCGTAGCAAGCCTACTATGCATCCTGTACAGCTGGTATAATCCCAAACATGATCCAACATAAGCATAAACTTTAAAACATAAAACTGTAAACTTTTTCTTTAACCCGTTTGACCTGTGTATGCATTATGACTGAACTCATAGAACCCCTAGGGTCAGCATACCCTATATCAAACTCGGTCCATCACATGAAACAACATAAAATAAAACTCATGTACAAAGGGATTATCCAACTCGGGCCAAGCACAATACTATAACTCTGAACATATAACATAAGGTCATATTACAATACAACTCTTTTTACAACAATATATAATCTTATATTACATCATGTCCACTACTATTCTATTACAAAAACACGACCATGGACGTAACCTGCTGATCTCCTGACTATCTCTGACCCTGCAAACCTGGGGTTAGGGGAGAGGGGTGAGCTAAAAGGCCCAGTGAGCAGAAACCATAAAGAAAACAATTCATTTTTAACATATGCTTTCATGAAATGTGCCACAGCACAAACATATCACATCAAGGATGAATTTGTCACCACTAGCCCTCTACATATCATAACATGTCCAACTACACCAGGGGCGATTAGGCCTCACCTAGTGCTCGCTTACATAACTCATATCATAACATGTCCGACTACACCAGGGGCGATTAGGCCTCACCTAGTGTTCGCTTGCATAAACATAGTACCAGGGGCGACCTGGTCTTTTCATCTCATATCATATCATCATCATCATTATCATATACTATCATGGTGAGGGCTAGAGGATCATTCAACATTCATCCACATCAACAACATAATATGCAATGCATCATATTCGTGAATACTAGTGCAGCACAACCTATTATATATTTCATGGCATTTTATGATGCATGGATCATGCTAAAACATTCGTTTAATTTTTAAAACATAAGGGTTAGTTCCACTCACCTGTGACTAGCTCAGGGCCGACTCTGAAATGGCTGACACTGCTAAACACCTCGGTTCCTCGGGTCCGATCCTACACAGGTGGACTCCAGTGAGGTGCTAAACATACTCTAAACAACTCATAAAAGACTACCCAAAAACCCCCTAAAACATCATAGAAGCATGCATAGAAAACACCCAAGAAAAGGCTGGACAGGGCACTTTCGGCGGCCGAAAGTCCCAGATAGAGACGAAAGTCAGGCAGGTTCGGGGGCACCTTCGGCGGCCGAACCTTCTCTCCAGAGACGAAAGTCAGGCACTTTCGGCGGCCGAACATTACCTTCGGCGGCCGAAAGTCTGCTTTCAAGCCAAAACTCAACTTTCGGGGGCAAGGTTAGGCGGCCAATCCCTGCATCCTCAGGCAGGTTCGGCGGCCGAAACCACCTTCGGCGGCCGAACCTGAGTTCATCCAGAACTCAGCCTTTGTGCATTTCAAGACTCCCAAACCTTCCAAACACCCCAAAACAAGCATCCAACTTCTCAAACACATGCATACATCCTCAACCATACACAAGGGAGCTCAAACAAGCTTAAACTCCCAAAAACAACATCTAAAGCATACATAGATAGTTTATGACCCACATAGGCCAAAACCATCAAAACAAACCAAACCTCACATACTCTCTCCCAATCATGCATACTCTCTCCCATATGCTCAAGGGGCTTGAAAACTAACTTAAACCCCAACACAAACATCACATGAACATACATTATCATACATTGGGCATAAAACCCACATAAACCCTAACATGCATATCTACCCATCAAAACCATCTTAAAACTTCATGAAACGTAAAGAAAAGCATAGATCCACACTTACCTCTTGAAGATCGAGGGTTGGTGCGACCCAAAGCTTGAGATGTGGAGAACCCAAACTCTTAAAGTCTCCAAGCTCTCCAAACCTTGATCCAAGCTTTAAAACTCTTCAAAACAACCATATAGCTTATAAAACGTGAAGGATTTGAAGAAAAAGCAAGAAAACGACTAGAGGAGGACATGAACACACCTGAGCTCGAGAATGGGGAGAAAACTCGCCCATTTTCGGTCTGAGGGGCTTTTATAGGTGGCCAGCCAAACCTCCTTCGGCGGCCTAACGTGCATGCAAAACACCCCCATGTTCGGCGGCCGAACTTGAGGTTCGGCGGCCGAACCTGGTTTGTTCAAACATAGCTTTCGGAGGCCAAAAGCGCTCCCAAAACCAACTCATGTTCGGCGGCCGAACTTCACTTTCGGCGGCCGAACCTGGCAAAAACCTCCTTAGTCTTTTCTTTTTTTTTTCAAAACTCAAATCTTTTTCATTTAAAACCATGAAATCAGTAAAAATCATTTTAGAAAACACATTTTACCCCTCTAGAAGACTCTGGCATCATCAACATTCCATATTCCAACGGAGATTCCGCCGGAAGGTAGGGATTCCGATGCCGGAATCTAGCCGGGTATTACACTTTTTCACTTTACACACTTTTTCACCACCCGAAATAGAGAGATGTCTGCTCCTTAAATAACAGACTTAACGACCTTGGCCACTCATAAAAAAGACTGCAAAGCTCCTCAGTTCTTTTAAATGAAGGCGGGTAAATAAAATGATGTTGTTCCTCTTAATCTTCTCAAACGTTTCGAGTACTTTAAAAAATCTGTGCTTTCTGAGCTTTCGGGCATTATGAACTTTCGCATTCGGACTACTCTTGCTCTGGTGAGTCTTCAAGCTTCCAGGCTCTCAAGTCTTAGCGAGTTTTTGAGCCTCCGGGCTCTCAAGCCTTAGTGAGTCTTCGAATCTCTGGACTTTCCTTCCTACCTTGCAAGCTTCCGAACATTCGAGCTTCTAGACATCTAACCTACCTTGATGAGCATTTGGGCTCCATCAGCCTTGCGAGTATCCTGGGCACTCCAGCTGTTCTTTCATCAGGCAGGTGGGCACTTCCTTCTGGCAAGTGGGCACTTCCTCCTAGCAAGTTAGCCCTTCAGCAAATCACCTCGTCAACAGGTTGTCACATCTCGTCAATATATTTGATCATCTGCCATATTGTCTACTGATTATTTTATCTCTTTCTATTTTTATTTAAAAGTTCCGAACACTTTTAAAGAATTTGAACATCAGTTTTCAATAACTTTATATTTTTTTATATTTGAATCAAATAGGTTATTTTTTATTTTTTTCCAAAATTAAAAGAAAGATTTTAAAATAATAGTGAGTTGGAGAAAATTGAAAGTTCCCATTAATGAAGTTGTGAGCCTCTTTTTAAAATAATAGGATGAAGATTGTTAAATAATTGTAGCTAACATTTTTATTATTTTTTGGTTGAAGGTGCTTTGTATTATTGAGATTCTAAATGATGTTCTACAACATATTAATCAATACCCAGCATTCACATGTAGTGTCTATTAAACTAATTTTATTACAATATTCAGAGGTTATGTAGACTCATGTCTTTAAGAAGACAAACTTTTATGCAAATTTACTATCTTTGTGACTAATTAAGTACTGTCTAGATTTTCTCTTAAATCCAATGTTAGTTTAGATGGGGTAATGTATTCTTTACAAGATTTTGAATACTTCTCTTTTTTTAAATTAATTTTTAACATCTATTTTCTTATAATGATGTTAGAGCATTCATATCTAATATTATATGTTTTATGAGAATTTCACACTCCAGATATTTAATTCTCTATATAATAGAGTGTATTAAATCTCATTCTGATTCGGAATAGGACTAATGCATCTCTTACAAGAGTTTAGATACTCTTCCCAACTTCTTGAATTAGTTATTGAGATAAGTAAATTAGTCTTAGACTTATTTTCTTAAGATTTTATTTTAGTATTATTCTCTTTAATAATGTTGCTAGAAAAATAAAATAAAATAACTTTGTGCATTATTTTTATTGAAAAGTCGATTTGATTAATTAATATGTTTACTCACAGTAACTAGGGTTTCTCAGGAAAATCGATGATTGCATACTTACTAGTATTATAGGAAATCTAAAAATTCTTAATTGGAAAAATTTATATAGTGTTGATTTGTTTTGAGCTTTTGCTTTCTCTTTCAATATATATATAATAAAGCAACCAAAATGCATGCATGTTTTCAGCTTGACCTAATATGGGTAATCTTTGTTGTGTTGAAATTTCTTGCTTTGTCTATTCAAGTCCATGAACATTAATATAATAACTATGGCCATATCTGTCCACTCATACTAATATGGGTAATTCCAAATTTTTATTACTATTTTTTTTTTAAAAAAAATTAATTAAGATATAGCCCTTTTTCCTCTACTGCAAATTATAATATATTGAGCTTAGTTACACGATACAAAATTTTGACTTTTGTCTCCATATTTCTAAAGCTATCTGTTGTTTATCAGATTTGGAGATGTTCTAATTTGCAGTGGTTTATGCTAAACATGTACCAACACTTACTAAGGACATGTTTAATATGATGTAATGCAATGTAATTCAATTTATCATGTAATAAATAATGTAATGATGAGTAAAATCAAGTAACTTTATTAGCTTTTTTAAACTTGTCTAGAAATTAATTAATATATTGGTTTGTTTAATGGTTTGTGATATTAATTTTTTTGTTTTTATTGGAGGTTTTTTTTTATCACTGCTATAGTTTAAGGTTCAGACATTAATACCTTAACAATAATTGTGAAATTGTGTATTAATTTTATTAAAAAATAATTTAATAGTAATTTAAAATTATTTAAAAAAAAAGTATCGCGTAAAAGTAAGTTGTTACTTTATACTTTAGTAGTAAACATAGATGTAATAGTTTTTAAAATATTGCAGCGAATTTATAATTACTCAAAACAAACTGAAAAATTGTATTAAAATTGAAAAAAAAAATAATAATATAGAAATTGAATCATATCAAACTAAATTTTTTAGTAATTTGGTTTTGATTCTAGTTTTTTTTGTTAAGAACCATACTGAAACCAAACTAAAATTATATGAAAATAGAATCACATCAAAAAATCAGTTATATATATATAATTTTAATAATATTATGATTTTATTATATAATTTTAATAATATAATTTATATTTTATATAATTTCAATATAATCTTATAAATTATATTACTAAAAATATATGATTCTATTTAAAGAATTTAAATTTAAATTTTATAAATAATATATAATAAAAAAACTATAAATATGTTAAAATATAAATAAAATAATTATTTTTAATTATTCAAAATTTAATAAAATTTAGTTAATTGCACGTTATATATATAAACTTTTTTTTCAATTATTTTTATATTTAATATTATTTAATTATTTTTATAAATTAAATTATTCTTACCATTTAAATATAACTCCACCTCTTAATTATTAAATAGTTATTAACAATAACACAAAGATCATATATTCTAATTAGTTATTAAAATTTTTCAATAAATATAATTTAAATAATTTATTTTATTAATTATAGTTTTATTCTATCTAAATAGATTATATATATGTATATTTATTGTGTATTTATTTATTATTTTAGACATAAATATATTAATTATTTTATAATTTTTAATTATATGAAAAATCCTATATTAGTAATATAATATATCTTTATATATTAATTACACAAACACATTTTAATTAAAATTATATAATTAATAACTAAATATATAATACTATAATATTTTTATCTTGAATTGTATATATTATATATTAATATTAATATCGTCTAAACAGTATTATTACTTTTGTTATTATATTTTAATTGTTTATAATTTTATTTGTAAAAATCAAGATTTAAATTAAAATTAAAAATCCAGTTCAAAAAAAAAAATAAAAAAAAAATAAAAATTAGGAACTAAATTTAGAATCAGAATCATATCTTGATTTTAAATATGGTTTCTGAAACTCAAAGAATCAAGGTTTAATTCCGATTTTAATTCTTACCAAAAATTATATCAGAACTAAAATTTAATAGTCAAAATTTAATATCATGTTTAATATATTAGCGATTTAAATAGTTGTTATCTGTTTTGGTGGTTATTAATTATTTCGCATAGTGATTTAAAGTAGAAATATTCAATTCAAAATAAATATCGATTAACTGTTAAATACAAAATACAATAAAAAATATAAATTAATATATAAATTTGTAAAAAAAAATATAAGTATTAAAAAAAATATAATTAGTGATTGCTAATTACTAAATGTTAAAAAGAGTAGTTTTTTTAATATTCATTAATTCAACCATCAAACACTATTATAATATTATAATTATTAAATAATCCAAATATATAAGATAATAATTTACATCACTGCATATTTTCTTTTATTTTGGGATATTTTGCTAAGTTTTTATAAACAAAATATTAATAAGAAATCATAAAAATTAGCTTGCATTTTATTAAAATTGGGAAAATATTTTATTAATTAACAAAGTGTTTTATTTAGGCATATATAATTTTAGAATTAAAAGATATATATCAATAAATTTTAATTAATAATATTAGAATTATTACTAAAATTGTAAAATATTGAGTTAATTTCAATAATAACCAAATTAGGAGTCAAAGATATATGAATTTCTTTCCATTTGCCTCAAGTGAGCATATGACAATATTTTAGATCAGAAATTTTTAAAAATAAAATCATTTTCACAAATGTGGGGAATTGCCAATAAAATTAAGGAAGATTTACTATTATATTTTTAAATATTATTATTATTAACTAGTCAGTTCTTATATTTTAAAAAATTCATTAAAGCGATTCTAACTTTTATATTTATTAACAATATAATTTTTTCGTCCATTTTTTATTTATTAACAATATAGTTCTTTCGTCCATTTTCCGTCTATTTTTCTATTAAAAAGCTCTGTTAAAGGAAATTTTTTTAAAAAAATCTAAATTGCCCTCATAACCGTTAAAATTATCAATTAATAAAATTTTAACAAATTTATCATTTGCAACCCAGATGAGGAAGAGGGGAGTTCTCAATAGATAGACAATTGATAAAAAATAGCTAGAGAAGTTTTGACAAATCTTTATCTATATGGGTTGGGTATGCATAATATTGTTCCCAAACCATACACAACCATGATGGAATATTGTAATCAAACAAAAACCACCAATAAATTAAGAAAATTTTGACAAGTTTTAATAAAATTTTAATCAAACAAATACAATGAATCACAAAATCATAAAACTCAATCAAAATCAAAATCCAACAGATCTCAAAATATGTAGATATATAAAATTTAATAAGCAAAAATACAATAAAATCTAAAATATAATACAATGAAATGAATATACGGTAAAATGGAGAACCCACATCAATTCAAGAAGTAAACTCGTGTCTTGATGATGGTGAGAGGGAGAACTACACGATTCAGAAATTAAATGGCAAAAAGAAATGGTGTAGAGATCTGCATACTTTTCATTCACGAATTTCTCCTCGCCCTTACTCAGATCCAATCAAACCTCTCTCTAATTACGCTTTGCGCTAATCAGACGCTGTCCTTCATGCTCTCCAACAGTTCATTGCTGGACATAGTAGTTCCATCATCCTCAAGATCCAATATGATTACCGTTGGGTCTTACACCCGCTTAGACTAAGTCAGGTCCTGAGTCTGGAGCGCCCCTAGGCAGGCCTGCCCAGCGGTTTTGGCCTGGGCTCCAACATGCATGGCAGACCAGGTTGTCCACGAGCCCAGGCCTGATAAGAAGGAAGCCGGCCCGGTGATGGGACATGGGAAGAAATGAGCAGGCCCCGTCCCTTTCGCAGCCTTATTCACATCCGTACTGAGGAAAATTAAATGGCCGCCTGACATAGGTAAGGTGACTGACGACACTGTATGTACAGGCCTGTCCGACAGAGATAAATGCCACAGAGAGGCCGTAAGGCGTCATTAGCAAGCCAGAAGAAAAGAATAAAAGGGGAAGGAAAGGGACGCTTTTTAATTTTTTTCCTCTAAACTTACACATACATACTGTAAAACCCTATTCTCTGGATCTCAGATCATCAATTGGTGCCGTCTGTGGGAACGAAGGAGATCTTCCCGTCACCGAAGTTCCACTCTCACTACACCCACTGAGATCCACAATGGCTAACCACAACGAAAACCACACTACCAATGCCCCAAATGACCTGAACTCTGCTCAAGAAGGGCAGCAGTTCTCTTTTTCTAGTCCTACTAACCAACCACCAATACTATCCAATCCCTCGCCGAGCTCGGCAGGGAATGCACCTGTAGTTGCCATGACCAATCAAGACCTTCGAACCATTGCCCTTCAGCTACAAAACACTGCCCAATGGCTAGGGCAAATAATGCAGTAGAGGAGCCTTAATACCCCATTGAACGTGTCACCCATAGCTGAAGGGATTCAAGCCAATGAACCCCATCTAACTTTCAACCAACCAATCCCTCAGCAAAGTAGTAGGGAGACAGGAGAAAGAGATAGGAGAGCCGATAGGGAAGAAGAACCGATGGCCAGAGTTCATGGAAGAAGGGTGAGAGAGCTTATAGAGAACGATGAAGTGGAGAGCTATTTTATGGGAATAGCTGGAAAAGCAGGAAGTGAAGAATGGAGGGAAGGATACCGCCCGGAGAAGAGACCTAGACAGGAGGAGGAAGACATAGATCAGAAGCTACAAAGGATGAAATAACAGCTGCTAGCTGAGTTGGGGGCAAAAGACCACGGCCAGACCCTTTTGCCTGCATCGTCACCATTTTCGGGATGGATTCAGCAGGAGACCATCCCTAAAAAATTCATGATGCCACCAATGATAACGTATAATGGAGCCGGGAATCCAAGAGAGCACATCCTCAACTACAAAACCTTTATGGAGTTACAAACCCTATCGGATGCCTTGATGTGCAAGGTATTCCCTACGATGCTCACAGGCCCAGCAAGGGCTTGGTTCAATAGCCTGGAGGCAGGGAGTATCAGAAGTTTTAGTGACCTGGCCAACATCTTAATCAGCCGGTTCATAGCAAGAGTACCGGCTGATAGAAAAACCAGCTACTTGGAGACAGTCAGGCAAAGGAGGAACGAGTCCCTGAGAGAGTACGTAGCTTGTTTCAACATAGAGGCCCTGCAGATCCTTGAGCTGGATGAAAGCCGGGCTATGGAAGCTATGCAAAAGGGGACCACCTCCCCCGAATTCTTTGGTTCTTTGTGCAGAAAGCCACTGACCTCCTTGGTAGAACTGATGAAGAGAGCAGAAAAATATATAAGGCAGGATGATGCCTTGACAACCAGTAGGTTCGCCAAGGAAGCAACAGATAGGGAAAAAGTGCCTGAGAAAAGGAGGTTGGACAGACACGAAAAAAGGCCAAATAGAGGGCCCGAGGTATACAGACAACCTTGGGATAGGAGAGAGCAAAGACCACCGCTACCTCGAGCCCTAGAAGCAATCGCACCCCTCAATGCCTCCAGAGCTGAGGTGCTCATGGCAGTTCAAGATAAAGAGTTCCTCCAGTGGCCCAAGCCCATGAGAGCGGAGGCAAGCCAGAGAGACCTGAATAAATATTGTCAATATCACTGCACCTATGGCCACGATACCAATGATTGCTACCAGTTGATTAACGAAATTGAAAGGCTGATCAAGAGGGGTCATCTCCAAAACTTTGTGAAGAAACCCGAAGGAGAAAGACCTCAATAGAACCCTACAGTGGAGAAGCCCCGAAGGTTAAGGGTAGGACCGGTTAATGATGGCTCTAGCGGGACCATCAACATGATTGTCGGAGGAACGAGAGGACAGATGAGCAGGAGAGAAAGGAAAAGAAGCCGAGACGAGGAGAGAAACGACAATGAAGTCATACAGGTGGTAGAACACTCCCCAACGATCATCTCCTTCTCCCTAGTAGATGCTCATGGCATCCAAACGCCTCATGATGATGCCCTCGTCATTGAAGTTGTTATTCATAACTTCCGTGTCAGGAAGATCCTGGTCGATGATGGAAGCAAAGTAAATCTACTGCCTTACAGGGTCTTCCAGCAGATAGGGATACCAGAAGAACAGATGGTGCGGGATCAGGCCCCAGTAAAGGGGATCGGAGGAACTCCAATACCCGTAGAAGGAAAAGTGAAGGTAGCTCTGACCCTGGGGGAGGCACCCCTATCTTGGACTCACTACGCCGTGTTCCTGGTGGTGAAACTCCCTCTGAGCTACAATGCCATACTGGGAAGGCCTGTGCTGTATGACTTTGAGGTGGTGACCAGCATTAGGTACTTGACCATGAAATTCCCAATAGAAACAGGGGTAGGAGTAATTCGAGGACGTCAGGAAGAAGCAAGGGCATTATACTTGGCCACTGCGGCAGAACCGAGCTCGGTTGATGAGAGATTCAACTCAGAGGTGATGGAAGTCAGGGATGAAAAGAAAGAAGCCAGGACAAAACCAGTATGAGAGCTGAAAACCTTCCCCTTATCAGAAGTAGAAGTAGATAAGGTCTTCAAACTCAACACCAGCCTAACTGAAGAACAGAAAGCAGAAGCAATGACTTTGATCAGAGGTCACGCCTCGAGCTTCGCTTGGAACCCATTCGACATGCCCGGGATAGACCCTGAGGTGATGACCCACAAGCTGAACGTCCTTCCCGAGGCTAAACCAGTGAAACAGAAGAAGAGAGTAGTTGGGAAAGAGAAGCAGTAAGCCACCAGGGAGGATGTAACGACCCAGAAATCGAACCGCTATCGGCGCTAGGATCTAGATCGGCATAAGGCCGCCGGGACCCGTAGCAAGCCTGACATTCATCCTGTATAACTGTTTAATCCCATACATGATCAACAATATACATAAAAATTTTTGAACTTTCTCATTCATTTACCAAACTCAATCTGTGCATACATAACTCATGATCATAACCATCAAACCCCACACTGGAGCCCTCAACAATTACTCCAATGGGGTAACATAGCATATATTAAGTTTGGTCTACAAAAAACATCATTAAGCCATTACATTTGAAAAATCATGTATCAAAAGGAATTAACATACAAACTAGGGTCAAGCACAACTCTAATCCTCAATAACATCATTATATCACAAATCTGTTCAATACTAAACTTTACATTACATCATTCTCCTGTCCACTTCTAACTATTACATAGACATGACTTTATTCTAGCTGACCTCCTGGTCTATCCCGTACCTGCAAACCTGGGGAATTTAGGGAGTGGGGTGAGCTACTAGAGCCCAGTGAGCAGAATAATAAAACATTGTATTTAAAACATGGGATATCATGGAATGCATCACAGCACAAACAATTCACATCACGGATGAACTTGTCACTATTTAGCCCTCTATACAATCTAATCATACCAGGGGCGTAGAGCAGGCACGCCTGGACTCCCATATCATAACATACATATCCAATAGTGCCGGGGGCATAGTGTAGGCACGCCTGGACTTTCTCTTACATAGTGCCAGGAGCGTAGAGCAGGCACGCCTGGACTTCCATATCCTATCATCATGTCATAACATATGAGGGCTAATGGATCATTCAACATTCATCCACATCAACAACATAATATGCAATGCACATATTCGTGAATTCTAATGCAAGCACCCTAATACATCTCATGGCATTCATGATGCGTGAATCATGCTAAAACTTTCATTATTTGCTTTGAAACATAAAGAGTTATTCCACTCACCTCTGGCTAGCTCTGACAAGACACTGAAGCAGCTGACTCACTGCTGGGGTCCTCGGTTCCTAGGGTCCGAACCTACATAGGTGGACTTAAATGAGGGACCAAACATTCATGAACATGACTCTAAATTTCTCCCCAAAAACCCCCTAAAACACCTTAAAACAATCATAGAAATCATGCAAAGGAAGGATGGATAGGGCACTTTCGGCAGCAGGTTCGGCGGCCGAAAGTCCCTCCAGAGATGAAAGTCATGCACCTTCGGCGGTACTTTCGGCGGCCGAAGGTTCCCTCCAGAGACGAAACTCATGCATGTTCGGCGGCCGAAAGTCCCTTCCAGAGCCGAAAGTCCACTTTCGGAGGCAGGGTTCGGCAGCCAAATGCTGGCCTCCACAGGCAGGTTCGGCGGTCGAAAGGGCCTTCGGCTGCCGAACCTGGGTCCTCCCAAAGTGGCAGAACCCAGTCTTTTTTTTTTAATGCACAAACGCCTCCCAAACATTCAATCATGCATTTACTTATTCTACAATAAGCAAACTCAAGCCAACAAGCATCTAGGGGTCTCAAACTATTCTAAACCCCAACTACAACACATCAAACATACATAAACAACCCACATTGCTCAAAAACTCAACAAAAACCCATAAACTCAATAATAACCTAAACATGCATTTCTACCCCATTAACTTTCATAAAACTCGTTTAAACATATAATGAGCTCAAGATCGACTCTTACCTCTTGAAGATCGAGAGAGAGTGTGACCTAACTTGGAGATTTGGGGAGGATGGGTTCCTGAGGTCTCCAAGCTTCACAACTTCGATCTAAGCTTGAAATCTTCAAAAACCAAGTGAAAACTCATAAGAAAATCATGAAGATTCGAAGGAAGAAACTCAAAATTGATGAGGGACGGCGGAGAACTCACCTTGGCCGAAAACGGGGAGAAAAGTTCACCTGTTCGGACATGGGGACCCCTTTATAGGTGGCTGGCCAGGCCACTTTCGGGGGCCTAACGTGCCTCCGCATGCATGCCATGTTCGGCGGCCGAACCTGGACTTCCCTCTCTCATGCCTTCGGGGGCCTAAAGCACTCCCGAAATGCATGCATGTTCGGCAGCCAAACTTGAGGTTCGGCGGCCGAACCTGGGTCTTCCTCCAAGGTTATTTTCATACAAAACTCAATTTCCTTCTTACTTAAAACCATAAAATACATTAAAACATTTTATGAAAACATGGTTTTACCCTTCTAGAGGTTTTCGACATCCGAGATTCCACCGGACGATAAGAATTCCGATACCGGAGTCTAGCCGGGTATTACAAAGGAGGTACAAAAGCTAGAAGAAGCAAGGTTCATCGGAGAAGTAATGTACCCGCAATGGTTAGCAAATCCTGTACTAGTAAAACAAGCCAACGGCAAGTATATGATGTGTATAGACTTTACTGACCTGAATCAGGTATGCCCCAAAGATTGTTAACTCCCTTCCCGATATTAATAAAATAGTCGATTCTACGGCCGGTTTCAAGTATATGTCATCTCTGGATGCAATGTCTGGTTATCACCAAATACCAATGGACAGGTCAGATGAAGAGAAGACCTCGTTCATAACAGAGGATGGAACTTATTATTATAGGGCCATGCCCTTCGGACTAAAAAATGCAGGAGCAACATATCAAAGGCTAATGAATAAAATCTTTAAGGGGCAGATAGGGAGAAAAGTGAAAGTGTATGTAGATGATATGTTCAGCGGCACTTGGCAGACCTGAAAGAAGTATTCGGTGTACTGGAGCAGTACAGAATGAGACTAAACCCAGCTAAGTGCGCTTTCTTCATCAGAGGAGGAAAATTCTTGGGATACATGGTCAGTGGAAAGGGAATTGAGCCAAATCCGGAGAAGGTAGAGGCCATATTAAGAATGCCTGATCTGTCTTGTGTGAGAGATTTACAGAGACTCATAGGAAGAGTAGTGGCACTTAACTGATTCATATCAAAATCAGCAGAGAGGTGCTTGCCATTCTTCAGGAAGCTAAGAAAAGTCCCAAACTTTGAATGGACTGAGGACTGCCAATAAGCTTTCAGAAACCTTAAGCAGTATCTTAGTTCGCCACACGTGCTTAGTAGTCTCGTAGCAGGGGAAGAACTCCTCATCTACTTAGCAACATCAGAACAAGCCATAAGCATCGTACTGGTAAGGGAAGAAGAAGGGGAGCAGAAACCGGTATTTTACGTCAGTAAGGTGTTCAAAGACACCGAAGTCAGGTATTTAAACATAGAAAAGTTGGCATATGCCCTTTTACTCGCAGTGAGGAAGTTTAGGGTATACCTGGAAAGCCATCAAAGGGTGGTACTGTAACGACCCGGAAATCGGACCGCTACCGGCGCTAGGATCCAGATCGACATAAGGTCGCCGGGACCCGTAGCAAGCCTAACATGCATCCTGTATACCTGTTAAATCCCATACATGATCAAACATGTACATAAAAATTTAAACTTTTTCCTTTCATTTACCAAGCTTAATCTGTGCATGCACAACTCATAATCATGAATAACAAACCCCACACTGAAGCCCTCATCAAATGCTCCAATGGGGTAACATATTATACATTAAGCTTGGTTTACATAAACATCAATAACAAGATCATGTATCAAAAAGGGACTAATATACTCTAGGGCCAAGCACAATTCTATCCTTAATACAATTCTTTACATTTCATTACATTACTATACTATGCATTACAATATCTTTCTCATGTCCACAGCTAGCTATTACATAAAACATGACTTTACTCGTGTTGACTTCCTGATTTATCCCGTACCTGCAAACCTGGGGGATTAAGGGAATGGGGTGAGCTACTAGAGCCCAGTGAGCAGAATAATAAAACATTGTATTTAAAGCATATGATCTCATGGAATGCATCACATCACAAACAAATCACATCAAGGATGGTCTTGTCACCAATAGTCCTCTACATATCCATTAGTTCCAGGGGCGTAGAATGGGCCTCGACCTGGTCTTTCTCTTAACATAACATAGCATAACATTACATTCCAATAATGCCAAGGGCGTGGAATGGGCCTCGACCTGGTCTTTCATACCATACCATATCATATCATATCATATCATATCCTACGAGGACTAAAGGATCATCCAATATCCATCCACATCATCATCATATTATGCAATGCAACATATTCGTGGATTCTAATGCAAACAACCTAATATATCTCATGGCATTCGTGATGCATGGACATGCTAAAAAAATTGATTTATTTATTTTGAAACATAAAGAGTTATTCTACTCACCTCAGGCTAGCTCTGAAAAGACACTGAAGCAGCTAACTCACTACTGGGGTCCTCGGTTCCTCGGGTCCGAACCTACACAAGTGGACTTAGATGAGGGACCAAACATACATGAACATGACTATGAAATACTCCCCAAAAACTCCCTAAAACGCCTTAAAACAATCATAGAAAACATGCAAAGGAAGGCTGAACAAGGCACTTTCGGCGGCAGGTTCGGCGGCCGAAAGTCCCTCCAGAGCCGAAACTCAGCCACTTCGGCGGCACCTTCAGCGGCCGAATCTCCCCTCCAGAGCTGAAAGTCCACTTTCGGGGGCAGGGTTCGGCAGCCGAAAGCTTGCCTCCACAGGCAGGTTCGGCGGCTGAAAGTCCTTCGGCTGTCGAACCTGAGTTCTTCCAAAGGGCAGAAAACAGCCTCCTCATGCACATTTTGCCTCCCAAACCATTCAAACATGCATTTAGCTATTCTACAACATGCATACACAAGAAAATAAGCATTTAGGGGTCTCAAACTATCCTAAACCCCAACACAAACATATAAAGCAACTCAACCAACATACATTACCCATAAACTCAACATTTACCCTAACAACAAACAACTAACTTAAACATGCATTTCTATCCCATAAACTTTCATAAAACTTGTTTAAAACATACAAAAAAGGTAGGATCTGAGCTTACCTCTTGAAGATCGAGAGGAGAGACGATCCTAACTTGGAGATGGGAGAAATCTAGCTCCTTGGGTCTCTAAGCTCCAAAACTTGATCTTAGCTTCAAAAACTTCAAAAACCAAGCAACCACTTGTTAAAACTTGAAAGATTTGAGGAAAATCACCAAAACCAACCATGGGAGGGCATGGACTCACCGTTGGCCGAAAATAGGGGAGAAAGCTCGCCCATTTTCGGCCATGGGTCCTTTTATAGGTGGCTAGCCAGGCCACCTTCGGAAGCCGAAGGCGACTCCAAAACGCATGCATGTTCGGCGGCCGAAAGAAAACCACATTCGGAAGCCTAACGTGCCCCCCTAAACTATCCCACGTTCGGCGGCCGAATTTGAGGTTCGGCGATCGAACCTGGAAATGCCTCCAAGGTCTTTTTCATTTAAAACTCAATTTCTTTCTTACTTAAAACCTTAAAATACATTAAAACATTTTATGAAAACATGATTTTACCCTTCTAGAGGTTTTCGACATCCGAGATTCCACCGGACGGTAGGAATTCCGATACCAGAGTCTAGCCGGGTATTACATTCTCCCCCCCTTAAGAACATTCGTCCCCGAATGTTCCTTAACTAGCACATGCATAGCACAAAACATAGACATACACATAAAACACATAATACTAACCTTAGAAGAGATAAGGATATTGCTGGAGCATAGACTCCCGTGTCTCCCAGGTACACTCTTCGATGTTGTGGTGATTCCAAAGGACTTTCACCATCGGGATTTCCTTGTTCCTTAGCTTTCTGATCTGGGTGTCTAGGATCCACACCTGCTGCTCAACATAGGTGAGATCTCCAAGGATCTCCACATCAGGCTCACTAAGAACCTTGTCCGGATTCGACACGAAATTTCGTAACATGGAAACATGGAAAACCGGATGGATTCTTTCCATTCAAGCAGGTAAGTCCAACTTGTACGATACATTCCCAACCTTTTGCAAGATTTCAAAGGGTCCGATGTACTGTGGAGCTAACTTACCCTTCTTCCCAAACCGAATCACCCCTTTCATCGGAGACACTTTGAGCAATACCAAATCCCCCTCCTAAAACTCTACTTGTCTTCTGCAGATATCTACATAGCTCTTTTGCCTGCTTACAGCAGTTCTGATCCTTTCTCTGATAATTGGTACCCCTCTGCTGGTAATCTCTACTAACTCAGGCCCTGCTAAGGCCCTTTCTCCAACTTCCTCCCAATAGACCGGTGACCTGCACTTCCTTCCATATAAAGCTTCATATGGAGCCATCCCTATGCTAGCATGATAGCTGTTATTGTAGGCAAACTCCACTAAGAGTAGATGCTGCCTCCAAGAACCGCCAAAATCTAGCACACACATTCTGAGCATATCTTCTATCGTTTGGATGGTCCTCTCTGATTGTCCGTCCGTCTGAGGATGGAAAGCAGTGCTGAAGTCTAACCTGGTACCCATAGCATTCTGCAGACTCTGCCAAAATCTGGAGGTGAATTGGGGTCCTCTATCAGACACTATTGAAACAGGAGCCCCAGGCAATCTGACCACTTCATCAACAAATATCTGCGCCAATTTGTCCACAGAATAGCCACTCCTGACAGGGATGAAGTGAGCAGATTTGGTCAGTCTGTCCATAATCACCCATATGGAGTCCAATCTGTTGGACGTTGCCGGTAACCCACTACAAAGCCATAGCTATATTCTCCCATTTCCACTCTGGAATCGGCAGTGGGTTAAGCATTCCAGCCGGCTTCTGATGTTCCAGCTTCACCCTCTGACATACTTCGTAGGCTGACACGAGCTGTGCCACTTCTCTTTTCATAGCTGGCCACCAATAAACTCTCTTCAGATCTTGATACATTTTGATGGCTCCAGGGTGAACATTGTATTTGGCATTATAAGCTTCCCTCATAATGTCCCCCTTTAGACCCACGTCATCTGGTACACACAATCTATACCCATAGCGGAGGACCCCCTTACTGTCGAATCTGAACTCTTCGTTCTTGCCTGACTAAACAGTCCTGGCAATCTTCACTAACTCTGGGTCCTCGTGCTATTTCTGAGCCACCTGCTCCAAAAACACAGGTGTCACTCTCATCTGGACTATCAAAGCACCTGTACCAGACAACTCTAGCTGTAGACCTTCATCAACGAGCTTATAAAACTCCCTCACCACCGGTCTCCTCTCTGCTGAAATATGAGATAGACTGCCAAGTGATTTCTGGCTTAGGGCGTCTGCCACAACATTCGCCTTACCCGGATGGTACTGAATTTTGCAATCATAGTCACTAAGCAGTTCTACCCATCTTCTCTGTCTCAAGTTCAGCTCTCTCTGACTCAGGATGTACTGTAGGCTTTTATGATCGGTGAATATCTCACATTTAACCCCATAAAGGTAATGCCTCCACATCTTGAGTCAAAGATTATTGTTGCCATCTCTAGGTCATGTGTAGGGTAATTCAACTCGTGCTTCTTCAACTGCCTAGAAGCATAAGCAATCACACTTTCATTCTGCATCAGTACACAACCCAGTCCCACACGGGACACATCACAATACACTGTGAAGTATTCATTACTGGTAGGTAGAGCTAACACCAGTGCCGACGTCAACCTTTTCTTCAGCTCTTCGAAGCTCTCTTCACACTGGTTAGTCCACACAAACCTCTGATTCTTCTTAGTCAGTCTGGTCATAGGAGCTGCAATCTTAGAGAAGTCCTGAACGAACCTCTTGTAGTAACCTGCCAAACCCAAAAAGCTCTTGATCTCTGTCACTGTAGTGGGTCTAGGCCAGTTAGTTACAGCTTCTACTTTCTTGGGGTCCACTTCGATTCCATTTTCTGACACCACATGCCCCAAGAATGAAATACTCCTCAACCAGAAGTCACACTTGGAGAACTTGGCATACAAGTCGTGTTCCCTCAAGGTCTGCAAGACTAACCTCAGATGATGGGCATGCTCCTCTGCATTCCTGGAATACACTAAGATATCATCTATGAAGACAATAACAAAGTGATCCAGATACTGACTGAAAACTCTGTTCATGAGGTCCATGAATGCTGCAGGGGCATTGGTTAACCCGAACGACATTACAAGGAACTCATAGTGCCCATATCTGGTCCTGAACGCCGTCTTCGACACATCTTCTTCTCTTATTCTCAGCTGATGGTACCCGGATCTCAGATCTATCTTGGAGAAACAACCTGCTCCTACTAGCTGGTCAAATAGATCGTCGATCCTAGGCAACGGGTACTTATTCTTGGTAGTGACCTTGTTCAACTGTCTGTAGTCAATACAAAGTCTAAGGGATCCGTCCTTCTTTTTCATAAACAGCACTGAAGCACCCCAAGGTGAGGTACTCGGTCGGATGAAACCCTTGTCTACTAGCTCTTACAACTGTTCCTTTAACTCTTTTAACTCAGCTGGTGCCATCCTGTAAGGAGGGATAGAGATCGGTCTGGTTCCAGGCATCAATTCAATTTCAAACTCTATCTCCCTAGCAGGTAGTAAACCTGGCAGCTCGTTTGGGAAGACATCTAAAAACTCTCTAACCACGGGCACTGAGGCGGGCTCTCTAACATGACTATCCAGCTCTCTCACATGAGCTAGAAAACCCTGACAACCCCTCCTGAGTAACCAACGAGCCTGTAGGGCTGATATCAAACCTCTAGGTGTACCCCTCCGGTCTGCTCTGAAGACAACCTCTGACCCATCCTGACCTCTGAACTTGACTACCTTGTCTCTGCAGTCCAAGGTAGCACCATGGGTAGATAGCCAATCCATCCCTAGAATGACATCAAAATCCGTCAAATCTAGAACCACAAGGTCGGCTGAAAGGCATCTCCCCTCACAAAAACTGGACTACACTGGCAGACTGACTCTGCCACTGACGGGTCACACTTGGGTCCACTGACCCATAGGGGACACTCTAACCTAGAGACCATCAAACCCAACCTCTCGACGGCTCTCGGAGCAATAAAAGAATGAGATGCACCAGGGTCCATTAAGGCATAAACATCTGAACAACCAATGATGAGATTACCTGACACCACGGTGTTTGATGCATTTGCCTCCTGCTGTGTCATGGTGAAGATCCATGCTGGAGCTGATGGACCTTCACCCCTGAAACCCGCTGAAGAAGAGGCTGCCCCTCTCCCTCTGCCTCTGCCACTGGCCTGCGTCACGGCTGGAGC
Source organism: Manihot esculenta (assembly GCF_001659605.2). Classification (NCBI taxonomy): domain Eukaryota; kingdom Viridiplantae; phylum Streptophyta; class Magnoliopsida; order Malpighiales; family Euphorbiaceae; genus Manihot; species Manihot esculenta. Next base: position 25,293,847 of record NC_035173.2, on the reverse strand, counting down.
TACTGGCTGAGCCACACTACCAGAAGCTGTCTGCTGGGACTGTGCCATATAAGCTGCTCTAGGACACTCCCGTGCCATGTGTCCCTCCTGCCCACATCTGAAGCAGGCTGTCGTCCCAAATCGACATACTCCCTTATGCGGCTTCCCACATTTCATACATACTGCACTGTCTGCACCTGAGCTCGAGCCACTTCCTAATCCTAGACCTGACTTGATCTTGTTCCATAACTTGTTTTTCTCGGACTTGGCTTTACCCCACTTTTTACTGCCTGAAGCTGCTGCACTCAGAAAATAAGGATCTAACCTTCCCCCACCTGGGGTCTTGGAACCAGAAGGTTGTGCCACTGACTGCTTAACTGTCCCCTGTATGATGGCACTAGCCTCCATTTTCTGGGCCATATCCACTATGGCATGGAAGCTCTCCCTATCTGCTGATTGGATCAAGGAGGAATATCTGGAATGAAGCTTCATGATATACCTCCTAGCCTTCTTCTGATCTGTATCAAAAGTTTGCCCTGCAAATGGCAACAGCTCCAAGAACCTGTCTGTGAACTCTTCTACACTCATCTCCTCCGTCTGTCTTAACTGCTCGAACTCGATCATCTTCAACTCTCTTGAGCTATCAGGGAAAGCCCATCCAGCAAACTCATTAGCAAACTCCTCCCATGATAGACTATCCAACCTCGGGTTCACATAGTTTTTGAACCACTCACGGGCCTTCTTGCATTTCAATGTGAACCCAGCCATCTGAATGGCTCTACTATCATCAGCCCCCAACTCATCTGTAATCATCTTGACCGTCCTGAGGTACTCAAACGGATCATCACCTGTTTCATACTGGGGAGCACCCAGCTTCATGTGATCGGTCATCTTGACCTTGCTCCCTCCAGATGAGCTAGGTTTAGGTACTTGGGTTTCTGGGACTGTAGGTTCTGCTGGTGGTGGAGGAGGTGCAACATCCCCTGGATTAGGGTTTGCTGTTCCTGGGTAGAAAGATGAGGGTGGGTACATAGGGTACTGTGGGTATGGTGGGTAGAAAGGTGGGTATGGCATGTGAGAGTGATAAGGGTTAAAATTGGGGTAATCCGATGTACCTTGTAACACCCCGGAAACCGGTACCTCTCTGTAACGGCCCAAAGTGCTCGGCACTAGGATCCAGATCGGCTTAAGGCCGCCTAGACCCGTAGTAAGCCTGCTATGAACTCTGTGTACCTGGTAAAATCCCATACATGATCCAACTCGACTACTCATTGTACTTTCTTTCTCTGTAAAACTACCAGACTTAACCTGTAAAACATCAGACATCTCAGTCTGAAATAGCCCTCAGGGCTAAACCAGTGATACTCTACCAAGTAACCTCCATGCACTATGCGCTGTGTCATAGAACCCACTCTGTAAGGGTCAGCACATCATAAGTTAACTTGGCTACCATAGAGTCACAGGAATCAAACCTGGTCTTCTCTATTGGCCTCTCTATGGATCACAGGAATCAAACCTGGTCTTTCCTCTGCACTGGTCTTGGGTCAAAGGAATTAAACCCTGTCTTCCCTCACAGTTATCATTCACTGGGTTTTCGAAACACAACATTGAATAAGTCTGTATTGACACATTTCTCATCAAGAAACTGAAGACAGGATACATGCATATACAAGGGATAAACAAACACTAGGCAAAGCACATTCTAAACCATATCATCCTGACTTACTAGCTATTACATGCCTTTATATATATCTCTTTCATTTCCATCACATCATGTCCATACTATGCTATTACACATGCAGTCTTCTAATCCACACTCTGCTGTTGCTGCCTTTCCCTGCTATACTGAACCTGCAAAACTGGGATTAAGGGAAAGGGATGAGCTTCTACAGCCCAGTGAGTAGAAACACTGAAAACAGTTCATTCATACGCATTTTATATGAAATGTGTCACAACTCAAACATTCCACATCTTGGATTAGACATGACCTCAAAACTCCCTCGACGGGCTATTGATGTCGCCTTGGTCCAATCCTCACTATCAACATATAATGCAATGCATCAACTTTGTGATTCTAATGCAGTCATCCTATTACATATCATGGCATCCATGATGCATGAACTATGCTAACAAGCATTCTGTTTCTTTAATAAAAAGATTAAGTTTAGTTCTACTCACCTCTGCTCCTCAAGCAGAAACCTGACTGACTCTGCAACTGCTAATCCTGACGACCTCCCTGAACTGTCGGGTCCAATCCTACACAAATGGACTCGAATGAGGTGTCACACATACTCTTACCAACTCTTAAACAACTTCCCAAAACCCCGTAACAAGCTCGTAAAACAATCACATAAAGCATGCAAAAGAAAGGCTAGACAGAACACATTCGGCAGCAGGTTCGGCGGCCGAATGCCCTGTCCAGAGCCGAAACTCGCATACTTTCGGCGGCCGAATCTCCACTTTCGGCTGCCGAACCCTTTCGGGGGCAAAGTTCGGGGGCCACAACACACTCCAGAGACGAAAGTCTCTAACCTTCGGCGGCACCTTCGGCGGCCGAAACCCCTAAACAGAGCCGAACCTTAAAACACTCAGGGGCAAGCTGTGGCAGCCAAAGCCACCATGCAAGAGGTTCGGCGGCCGAATCCTTCTTCGGCTGCCGAACCTGAGTTCTTCAAGAACTCAGCTTCACCAGCAACTTCCCTCCTTCTTCCTCTCCTCTTCTCTAACATGCATAACACAACTCCTTAACACACATATACTCAAGTATATGAACAAAGGGGTCCAAAACTACCTAAAAACCCCAACACAACAACATAGCATAACACATATACACATATACAAGCTTGCATGCATAACTCATCAAAAACTAAACTTAAACCCTATACATGCAACTCTACCCTTAAAGCTGGTATAAATCATGATAACAAGGTAAAAAGCTGCCCTTACCTCCTGAAAACAGAAGCTGAACAACCTGAACCTAAACAGAAGCACCACCTTCCCTTCACCTTCTCCAAACTACCAAACCTCTCCTTTTCCCTTTCCAAACCACAAACCAACTCATTAAACCTTTACAAAGTTGATAAAAACAAAGCAAGTGACTCATGGAGACGTGGCCTCATCTCAAAAAGTGAAAGGAACAGAAATCCATCCATTTCACCGACTGGAGGCGCTGAAATAGAGGGCTGGCCGACTCACCTTCGGCTGCCAAACCTGCATGCAAAACCATGCAACGTTCGGGGGCCGAACATGACCTTCGGAAGCCGAATCTATAACACTTTCGGCGGCCGAACATTACCTTCGGCGGCCGAACATGGCAAAAGTCCCCATAGTCTTTTCTCTTCAACACTGACTCCAAAACTCATTCAAAACACATTAAATACTGAAAACAGTTTAGAAATCATTCTCTTACCCTTCGACCAACACTGACATCTTCGAATTCCACCGAACGGTAAGAATTCCGATGCCTGAGCTAGCCGGGTATTACATACCTCCCATCGAATACCCAAGATTTTGAGAAAAGGGTGGGTATTAGGGTGGTTGGACAAACCCTGAGGCCTGAGTGCCTCCCTGAGACTCTCCCATGCCCTCTTCAGACTTGCTCACACCAAGACTGCCATCCCTCCTCTGATCCACATCCATATCATCCCCCACATCTTCTGACATTCCTCCTTGAACTGTTCCTCTTCTGCTCACATCAAAAGACCTTCTAGGGTCCCTTGACGTTCTCTCCCTGCTAGACCTGCAGGATATTGCCCTAGGCAATGCAGGAGGATGGGCATCCGTGCCCTCATCCTGAGGTGGTACTCCAATCAATCGTGCAGATCGACAAGTTCCTCTCATCCTGTTTACTGAAAAACAGCACACACCACATAAAGCATTAGCTTCAAATGGTTCATGTGGAAACACATGAACCCGCATCACATACATCACATACAAAGTATATCATTAATGCGCATGCATAATATCATGGCATTTCACATCATCATTCAAGACAGGACTCTACATCCTATCCTAGTGGACATGATTTTTCCTATTGTGCTTGCCCTTCTATAACCTCTTTGAGCCCGACACACTCTAGGTCCGACCATATGAACCTGGAGCTCTGATACCAATCTGTAACGACCCGAAAATCGGACCGCTACCGGCGCTAGGATCCAGATCGACATAAGGTCGCCGGGACCCGTAGCAAGCCTAACATGCATCCTGTAAACCTGTTAAATCCCATACATGATCAAACATATACATAAAAATTTAAACTTTTTCCTTTCATTTACCAAGCTTAACCTGTGCATGCACAACTAATAATCATGAATAACAAACCCCACACTGAAGCCCTCATCAAATGCTCCAATGGGGTAACATATTATACATTAAGCTTGGTTTACATAAACATCAATAACAAGATCATGTATCAAAAAGGGACTAATATACTTTAGGGCCAAGCACAATTCTATCCTTAATACAATTCTTTACATTTCATTACATTACTATACTATGTATTACAATATCTTTCTCATGTCCACAGCTAGCTATTACATAAAACATGACTTTACTCGTGTTGACTTCCTGATTTATCCCGTACCTGTAAACCTGGGGGATTAAGGGAATGGAGTGAGCTACTAGAGCCCAGTGAGCAGAATAATAAAACATTGTATTTAAAGCATATGATCTCATGGAATGCATCACATCACAAACAAATCACATCAAGGATGGTCTTGTCACCAATAGTCCTTTACATATCCATTAGTTCCAGGGGTGTAGAATGGGCCTCGACCTGGTCTTTCTCTTAACATAACATAGCATAACATTACATTCCAATAATGCCAGGGGCGTGGAATGGGCCTCGACCTGGTCTTTCATACCATACCATATCATATCATATCATATCATATCCTACGAGGACTAAAGGATCATCCAATACCCATCCACATCATCATCATATTATGCAATGCAACATATTCGTGGATTCTAATGCAAACAACCTAATATATCTCATGGCATTCGTGATGCATGGACATGCTAAAAAAATTGATTTATTTATTTTGAAACATAAAGAGTTATTCTACTCACCTCAGGCTAGCTCTGAAAAGACACTAAAGCAGCTAACTCACTGCTGGGGTCCTCAGTTTGTCGGGTCCGAACCTACACAGGTGGACTCAGATGAGGGACCAAACATACATGAACATGACTCTGAAATAATCCCCAAAACCCCCCTAAAATGCCTTAAAACAATCATAGAAAACATGCAAAGGAAGGCTGAACAGGGCACTTTCGGCGGCAGGTTCGGCGGCCGAAAGTCCCTCCAGAGCCGAAACTCAGCCACTTTCGGCATCACCTTCGACGGCCGAAAGTAGTTCTAGAGCCGAAACTCATGCATGTTTGGCGGCACCTTAGGCGGCCGAATCTCCCCTCCTGAGCCGAAAGTCCACTTTCGGGGGCAAGGTTCGGCAGCCGAAAGCTTGCCTCCACAGGCAGGTTCGGCGGCCGAAAGTCCTTCGGCTGCCGAACCTGAGTTCTTCCAAAGGGCAGAACTTAGCCTCCTCATGCACATTTTGCCTCCCAAACCATTCAAACATGCATTTAGCTATTCTACAACATGCATACACAAGCAAATAAGCATTTAGGGGTCTCAAACTATCCTAAACCCCAACACAAACATATAAAGCAACTCAACCAATATTCATTACCCATAAACTCAACATTTACCCTAAGAACAAACAACTAACTTAAACATGCATTTTTACCCCATAAACTTTCATAAAACTTGTTTAAAACATACAAGAAAGGTAGGATCTGAGTTTACCTCTTGAAGATCGAGAGGAGAGACGATCCTAACTTGGAGATGGGAGAAATCTAGCTCCTTGGGTCTCTAAGCTCCAAAACTTGATCTTAGCTTCAAAAACTTCAAAAACCAAGCAACCACTTGTTAAAACTTGAAAGATTTGAGGAAAATCACCAAAAACAACCATGGGAGGGCATGGACTCACCGTTGGCCAAAAATAGGGGAGAAAGCTCGCCCATTTTCGGCCATGGGTCCTTTTATAGGTGGCTAGCCAGGTCACCTTCGGAAGCCGAAGGCGACTCCAAAACGCATGCATGTTCGGTGGCCGAACATGAGGTTCGGCGGCCGAAAGAAAGCTACATTCGGAAGCCTAACGTGCCCCCTAAACTATCCCACGTTCGGCGGTCGAACTTGAGGTTCGGCGGCCGAACTTGGAAATGCCTCCAAGGTCTTTTTCATTTAAAACTCAATTTCTTTCTTACTTAAAACCTTAAAATACATTAAAACATTTTATGAAAACATGATTTTACCCTTCTAGAGGTTTTCGACATCCGAGATTCCATCGGACGGTAGGAATTCCAATACCGGAGTCTAGCCGGGTATTACAGGTATTAATAGATCAGCCCTTGAAGAAGATCCTCCACTGACCAGAAATGTCGGGACGGATGCTAGCTTGGTCTATTGAAATCAGTCCCTACTACCTAGAGTACCGGCCACGGACGACCATCAAAGCCTAAGCCCTGGCTGACTTCATAGCAGAATGTTCCTTCAACGAAGAACGGACGGAGCTCAGTGAAAAACCAACAAAGGCAATGGAGATAAAACATAATGAACAACTCTCATGAAAGTTCAGCTGGAGTCTGTTCGTGGATGGGGCATCCATTGTTGAAGTCAATAGTGCTGGAGTAATGCTGAAAGGACCGGGAGGATTCAAGGTCTGTTACACCTTATGGCTGGAGTTCAATGCTACTAACAATGTGGCAGAGTATGAAGCCCGGATAAATGGAATGCTAATAGCAATGGAAGTAGGGGCAACTGACCTCGAAATAAACAGTGACTCCCAGCTAATGATCAACCAAGTAATGCGGGCATATCAAGCAAGGGACCCTACTATGCAGAAATACTTAATGAAGGTAAAAGTCATTGAAGTAGAGCTCTGTGAGCAGGGAATCATTGTAAAATATCAGAGAATACCTCGAGAAGAAAACGAGGAAGCAGACCTGCTCAGCCGATTATCTGAAGAAGAACTGGAACAACTCCTAGATGAGATATACATACAACGCATTAAGATTCCTGCCTTTGACAAAACAAACACTATAATGCAGGTTGAGGAAGGAAAAAGTTGGATGACCCTGTATTTGGAATATTTAGAGAAAGGAAAGCTCCCAGAAGATAGAGCCGAAGAAAAGAAAATAGCAACTCAAGCTGCCAATTATCAAGCAATAAGAGGCACACTGTACAGAAGGGGGAAATCTAGCATGTGGCTCCGATGTGTGAGTCCAGAAGAGGCAACGAGGATTATGGAAGAGATTCATGAGGGAATATGCGGGGCTCATGAACGAGCAGGGACATTGGCGAACAAAATTTTCAGGCAAGGATACTACTGGCCAACAGTTAAGAAAGAAACGGAAGAATTTGTCAGAAGGTGTAACATGTGCCAGAGGTATGCCAACGCGATCAATATACCGGCCACCTTTCAATCCAGCATATCTAGCCCCTGGCCGTTCTCACAATGGGGTATAGATATCTTGGGACCTTTTTCCAAAATCACGGGCTAGAAAAAGTTCGTAATAGTAGCTGTGGAATATTTTTCTAAGTGGCCAGAAGCAGAGGCAGTCTCCACCATCACAGTAAGGAAAATGATAGACTTCGTCTGGGGCAACATTATCTGCAGATTCAGGGTACCGAGGGTGCTTATATCGGACAACGGCAAACAATTCGACTGTAAGACCTTTAAGGAGTTCACGAGAAACATGGGCGTTTGGCACAAGTTCTCCTCGGTGGCCCATCCTCAAACCAACAGCTAGACAGAGGTTACAAACCAAGCTATTCTCCAGGGATTGAAAAAGCGGCTGGACAGAGCCAACAAGAATTGGGCAGATGAACTCAATAGCATCTTGTGGGCATTACAAACCACTCCTCGGATGCCAACAAAGGAGACACCTTTTACATTAGCATTCGGCACTGAAGCCGTGGTCCCTGTCGAGTTATAAGTCCCTACTCACCGAGTCTAGTTTAACAGCGAAGACACCAATAATGATAAGTTGAGGAGTAACTTAGACGCCCTAGAAGAAATCAGAGAAGAAGCCCAACTCCACACCGCCGCTTACCAGCAAAAGGTAGCTCGCGACTACAACCAAAGAGTCAGAGAGAGGAACTTAAAGGTAGGAGACCTGGCATTGAGAAGGCTGGAAGCCACTGGGAAGAGAGCCGCAATAGGAAAGCTAGCACCAACTTGGGAAGGCCCTTTCAAAATAATCAAAGTAGTCAAGCCAGGTGTATATCGAATTGAAGATATGCAAGGAAATCTAGAGCCTCACGCATGGAACATTCAGCACTTGAAGAGGTACTTTTCCTAAAATATAGATACTGTAAATACAAACACTTGTATTCTGAAACAATGTGAATGAAATAGACCACGCAAGTCAAATCAAACAATGTTGTTTTATGGCTTGCCTTATTTTTCCTTAAAAGAAAATAGAACAGGCATCAAAAAGGGAAAAAGAAGACCTCAGTGAGGTAGGTGACCGGGCTCAGAAAATGACCCCGGCACCACAAAACCGGCTGGGATGATGAAGCGACAGTAAGGTCAAAGAGTCTGAATCTTGTTCAAGACCTCAATGAGGTAGGTGACTGGGCTTAGAAAATGACCCTGGTACCACAAAACTGGCTGGGATGATGAAGCGACAGTAAGGCCAAAGAGCCTGAATCTTATTCAAGACCTCAGTGAGGTAGGTGACCGGGCTCAGAAAATGACCCCCGGCACCACAAAACCAGCTGGGATGACGAAGCGACAGTAAGGCCAAAGAGCCTGAATCTTGTTCAAGACCTCAATGAGGTAGGTGACCGGGGTCAGAAAATGACCTCGGCACCACAAAACTGGATGGGATGACAAAGCGACAGTAAGGCTAAAGAACTTGAATCTTGTTGAAGACCTCGGTGAGGTAGGTGACCTAGCTCAGAAAATGACCCCGACACTACAAAACCGGCTGGGATGACGAAGCGACAGTAAGGCCAAAAAGCCTGAATCTTGTTCAAGACCTCAGTGAGGTAGGTGACTGGGCTCAGAAAATGACCCGGCACCACAAAACCGGCTGGGATGATGAAGCGACAGTAAGGCCAGAAAGCCCAGAAACTCGACCGAGTCTAATAGACTGGAAAGGAATGAAGCAAGCATGAAAAGGCTAAGTCCCGAGCTGAGCTGCATGAGACTGAGCTCGGGAGAGCCAAATAAAAAAAGGACCGAGCTAGAGAAAGCTAGCTGAGGGCTATGAGTTTCTCCTCAAAGATTGGGGTAAAGGGAAGGTACAAATATACTTGCGAAGCTACAACCTCAATTTGACTCAACACAAAGATAAAGACAAAAGTCAGGGGTTTGACCTCGGCATCAAATCTGAGGCATCTAAAAAAAGCAAAAGATGAAATTCGAGCTCGCCAGCTCCCAAATGGACAAGCTCGAAGTTTGGGCGAACCCAATAAAATAAGGGAGAAAGAGAACCATAAAAGGGTGGGCCCCGCAAAAAGAGGCTCACAAATGAAGAATGCTCAACAAAGATAAATGAAGTCAGAGAGACGAACTCCCAAGCCAGAACCATGTCCAACACGTAGAAAACTAAATTAGCTAAGTAGAAAAGACACCAGAAGTCTGAGCCCACTTTCCCAATGGGGCACGCAGTCTAGCCCACTTCGATAGTCAGAAGGTTATACTTAGAAAGAATAAAGTACCTAAAACCAATAAGACACCTCTGTAAACGTCCGAACTAGCAGTGCTGATAAAGCTACAAAATGAAAACCAAGAATGCCTTTACAAAAGTAGAAAAACTTGCAAGTCAGAATTTTAGCTAGCCACCAAACTCTTAGTCCAAATCAACTTAATGGAAAAAGCCCAATAAGATCCAACCTTGCTTATCAAGTCCAATAAGGCCGAACTCCTGGAAATTCACTGGGAAAACATATAGCTTAAAACTCCTATGCTTAAGGCAAGTTGGCAAGTGAGAAAGAAGGAAACGAAGTAAAATCTTAAAAAGATTAAGCAAGCTCAATAAAAACAACGACACAAATAGAAGCAAGGAATTGCTTAAGTAAAAATATGAACAAAGGTAAGATCTCAGTCACTGAAGCTTAGCATACTGTCAAACATCGAGAACAAAAAGGCAAAAGCGTAACACAAATACAAAAAGGAACAAAACACTATTTTATTTAGTCATCGAGGATTATAGGGGGAAAGATCGTCCTTAGAGGACTTACATCAGTAATTACATTGCTATTACAATCATCTACAGAACTGTCCCTAGGGAGTCAGCACCCATAGGCTTCTGTCCCTCAGTACCCATAAAAGGCACAATCTCAACTCCTAGAGACCCAGTGTCTTCTCCTTAAGGCCTAACAGCTTCTCCTTCAGAACCAGCGTCTTCTTCTTAAGGTTCAGTTGTCGTACGAGGAGCTCCTTTAGGCAAAGGGTTATCATCCTCCTTATAGCACACCTCTTCGCCGTCAGAATCTACTTCAGGAGCTTAGAGGCAAGCCAATGGGATGGAGGGGGCATCCCTAGCCTCCTTTAGACCCTGGTTGAACCTAGTGGCAAATATGCGGAAGGCTTTGGTCCATATCTCGTTCTTCATTGTGTCAGAAGTCTTGAAGTTCACAAGCCACGCCTCGCAGGCCTCCTCAGTTTTGGCCTTCAGCTCAGAGGAGTCCTTGTAGCGCTGGAGACGATCTTCACAAGCCTACTCGATTTTAGCTTTCAACTCTGAAGAGTCCTTATATTCCTGCAAACACTTCTGGCAGGCCTGATCGATCTCTGCTTTCAGTTCAGTAGACTCCTTGTACTCCTGCAGACGCTCCTCACACGCCAATCGGACCCTGTCCTCAGTAAGCTTGGCATCCTCGAGCAAGGCGAAACATCTTCTCTCTAAGGCCTTAACTTCTTGGTAGAGCTATTGTTGTTGAAGCTTTGACTCCTCTGCTGCCAAGGTCAGGTCTTTCAGACTCTCAATACGCTTGCCAAGCTCCTGCTCAAGGACAACAATTCGAGCCAGGGCTTTATCCCTTTGGGCCATCACCGTCTCATAACAGACCTGGACATCATCATGGTTTGCGTTGGCTGCCTCACACTGATGTTGGGCCTCATCACGTTGGGCTACAGCCTCATCCCTCTCGCGACGGGCATTTTCTAGGGAAGACAGCTGCTCCAAAACTTCATCATGGCGAGCCTCCGCCGCAGCTGCCCTCTCATCAGCCCTCTTGACAGCACCCCGAGTCCAAGCCAGCTCCTCTTCAAGGGTTTTCAGATGCTCCTGAGCCACGGCGAGCTGACCTCGGGCATCACTGGTCGCCGACAGGTTCTCTTCAAGATGAGCCTCCTCAATCTAGCGGTCCATGGTGCTCCGGAGGGACTGGTCCCGGGCATTGATTCCCATAAAAACACCCATCACCTATTAGGAAAGAGAACCAACCAAGTTAAAAAATAAAGAAAATAAAAATAATAACTTAAAACGAAAAAATAGGGCTTACCATGAGAAGTATCTCTCTGACTGTATCCCTGAGCTCATCTCGAGTCCGAGAACGAAAAGACACTTGCTCTCGAGTAGAGTAGGCTAGGAGGCCGGTGAGAGCAAGAAGACGCGGATTTGAAGCTTCAGTGACCCCACCGAACATCCTCTCCCGCAATAACTCGACGATAATACTTGCCGAGGACTGAGGAGTGATCTCGTCTGCATTCAGCATGTCATTTCACGGGGCAGAGGACAAAACCCTTATGGGCATTTTCTCCTTCTCCAAAGAAGGGAGAGCGGGGGCAAGTGGCTGGCATGCGCGAGCTTTCTTTGAAGCCGGAGCCGGAGGAGGAACCTCTGCAGAAGGAGCTTGCTTACCAGTGGCTCCCTTGAGGGTAGCAGCTCCACCAGCAGCAGCTTTCTTGAGACGAGGTGTAACGACCCGAAAATCGGACCGCTACCGGCGCTAGGATCCAGGTCGGCTTAAGGCCGTCGGGACCCGTAGCAAGCCTAACATGCAACCTGAAAACCTGCTTAATCCCATACATGATCAAGAAAATACATAAAAATTAAAACTTTTCTTTCGTTCATACACCAAACTCAACCTGTGCATGCACTATACATAAGCATAATCATAATCATGACCCCTCTGTGGGATCTCATCAATGCCCCAATGGGCGATACATCATAAGTTGAGTTGGTTTGCATAATCATCATAAAATATCTAAGATCATGTATTAAAAGGGATATCTTATACATATAGTCAAGCAAAACCTCTAATCCTCAAAGTCATTACATGACTAAAACTGTACTTCTACATAACATTAATACATTTATCATGTCCACACTATCTATTACAAACACTTGACTTCATTACTCTTACGGATCTCCTGGTCTACCCTGTACCTGGAATCCTGGGGAAATGGGAGAGGGGTGAGCTACTAGAGCCCAGTGAGCAGAATAATAAAAACATTTAAATCATATGACATCATGCAATGCATCACATCACAGCTAATCACATCAAGGATGAACTTGTCACCAATAGCCCTCTACATAGTCCAACTGTGCCAGAACGTAGAATGGGTCCTGGTCTTTCTCTTACATAACATTGCATAACATAACAGTCCAACTGTGCCAGAACGTAGAATGGGTCCTGGTCTTTCCCTTACATGGTGCCAGCGAACGTAGAATGGGTCCCACTGGTCTTACATTCCGTACTGTACATATCACATCGTCATATCATAGATCGAGGGCTTTGGATCATCCAACGTTCATCCACATCAATCAACAATAAAGTATGCAATGCAACATATTCGTGAATTCTAATGCAAACAACCTAGTACATCTCATGGCATTCATGATGCGTGAAACATGCTAAAATGTCCATCATTTGCTTTAAAACATAATGAGATTTTCCACTCACCTCTGGGTAGCTCTGACCAGACACTGGAGCAGCTGACTCACTGCTGGGGTCCTCGGTTCCTCGGGTCCGAACCTACACAGGTGGACTCAAATGAGGGACCAAACAAACATGAACATAACTCTAAACTACTCCCCAAAAACCCCCTAAAACATCATGAAACAATCATAGAAAAATATGCAAGAGAGGGCTGGACAGGGCACTTTCGGCGGCAGGTTCGGCGGCCGAAAGTCCCTCCAGAGCCGAAAGTCAGGCAGGTTCGGCGGCACCTTCGGCGGCCGAAACTCCCAGACAGAGGCGAAACTCATGCATGTTCGGCGGCACTTTCGGCGGCCGAAACTCCCAGACAGAGACGAAAGTCTCCTTTCGGGGGCAAGCTTCGGCAGCCGAAGGCTGCCTCCACAAGCATGTTCGGCGGCCGAAAGTTCCTTCGGCTGCCGAACCTGGTTTCTCCCTTAGTGGCAGAAACTCAACTCTTCTATGCACATTTGCCTCCAAAACTATCTAATCAAGCATAAACCTATTCTACAACATTCCCAATCACACACAAACAAGCATACAAGTTCCTAGGGGCATCAAACCAACAAAAACCCCAACTACAACACAACAAGCAACTCACATTGTTCATAAACACATATAAAACCCATAAACCTAACCATGAGCTAAACATGCATCCTATTCCATAGATCCACTTAAAACTTACTTAAAACATGCAATGAGCTTAAGATCGGCTCTTACCTCGTGGAGATCGAGAGAGAGATGACCTAACTCGGAGATGGGAGGGGTTGAGTTCCCTTGAACCTCAAAGCTCCAAAACTTTGCTCAAAGCTTGAAAATCTTCAAAACAAAGTAAAAACTCATGAAAATCGAGTAGGATTGGAAGGAAAGAACTCAAGATCGGTGAGGGACGGCGGAGAGCTCACCTTGGCCGGAAATGGGGAAAAAGCTTGCCCGTTTTCGGCTAAGGGACCCTTTTATAGTGGCTGGCCAGGCCACGTTCGGGGGCCGAACGTGCCTCCGCATGCATGCCATGTTCGGCGGCCGAACTTGAGGTTCGGCGGCCGAACCTGGACTTTCCTAACTTATGCTTTCGGGGGCCTAAAGGCGCTCCCGAAGGCATGCATGTTCGGCGGCCGAACCTGAGTTTTCCTCCAAGATTGTTTTTATGCAAATACTCATTTCCATTTTACGTAAAACCATGAAATACCTTAAAACATTTTATGAAAACATGTTTCTACCCTACTAGAGGCTTCCGACATCCGAGATTCCACCGGACGGTAGGAATTCCGATACCGGAGTCTAGCCGGGTATTACATTCTCCCCCCCTTAAGAACATTCGTCCCCGAATGTTCCTCAACTAGCACATAGCATGGCATAAAACATAACATACATACATGGCACATAAACACATAGAGATCTAACCTTAAAAGAGATGAGGGTACTGCTGGAGCATAGACTCCTGTGTCTCCCAAGTGCATTCCTCCAAATTGTGGTGGTTCCACAGGACTTTCACCATCGGGATTTCCTTGTTTCTTAGCTTTCTGATCTGGGTGTCTATGATCCGTACTGGCTGTTCAACATAGGTGAGATCCTCTGGGACCTCCACATCAGGCTCATTAAGAACCTTGCTCGGATCTGACACAAACTTCCTCAACATCGAAGCATGGAAAACCGGATGGATTCTTTCCATTGAAGCAGGTAAATCCAGCTTGTACGACACATTCCCAATCTTTTGCAAGATTTCAAAGGGTCCGATGTATCGTGGGGCTAGTTTACCTTTCTTCCCGAAACGAACCACTCCCTTTATAGGAGACACCTTAAGCAATACCAGATCCCCCTCCTGAAACTCGACTTGCCTTCTGCGGATGTCTGCATAACTCTTCTGTCTGCTTGCAGCAGTCTTGATCCTTTCTCTGATTATGGGTACTACCCTGCTGGTAATCTCTACTAGCTCAGGCCCTGCCAAGGCCTTTTCTCCAACTTCTTCCCAGCAAACAGGTGATCTGCACTTCCTCCCATACAAAGCTTCATATGGAGCCATCCCGATGCTAGCATGATGGCTGTTATTGTAGGCAAACTCCACCAAAGGTAGATGCTGCCTCCAAGAACCGCCAAAGTCCAGCACACACATTCTGAGCATATCCTCGATAGTCTGGATGGTCCTTTCTGACTGTCCATCAGTCTGGGGGTGGAAGGCAGTACTGAAATCCAACCTAGTACCCATGGCATTCTGCAGACTCCGCCAAAATCTGGAGGTGAACTGGGGCCCTCTATCTGACACTATCGAAACAGGAACCCCATGCAGTCTGACGATCTCATCGACATACACCTGCGCCAACTTGTCCACAGAATAGCCACTCCTGACAGGGATGAAGTGAGCAGATTTGGTGAGTCTGTTCGCAATCACCCATATGGAGTCCAATCTGTTGGACGCCGCCAGTAACCCCACTACGAAGTCCATAGCTATATTTTCCCATTTCCACTCTGGAATAGGTAGCGGGTTAAGCATTTCAGCCGGCTTCTGATGTTCCAGCTTCACCCTCTGACACACTTCGCAGGCTGACACAAACTGTGCCACTTCTTTCTTCATAGCTGGCCACTAATAAACCTTCTTCAGATCTTGATACATCTTGGTGGCCCCGGGGTGAACACTGTATCTTGCATTATGAGCCTCTCTCATAATGTCTCCTTTTAGCCCTATGTCATCTGGTACACATAGTCTGCTCCCATAGCGGAGGATCCCTTTGCTATCGAATCTGAACTCACTATCTTTGCCTGACTGAACAGTCCTGGCAATCTTCACTAACTCTGGGTCCTCATGCTGTTTCTGCGCCACCTGCTCCAGAAACACGGGTGCCACTCTCATCTGGGCTACCAAAGCACCTGTACCAGACAAATCCAAATGTAGACCTTCCTCAATGAGCTTATAAAACTCCTTCACCACTGGCCTCCTCTCTGCCGATATATGGGATAAACTGCCGAGTGATTTTCGGCTTAAGGCGTCTGCCACAACATTCGCCTTACCCGGATGGTACTGAATCTTGCAATCATAGTCACTCAGCAGCTCCACCCATCTTCTCTGTCTCAAGTTCAAATCTCTTTGACTCAGGATGTACTGCAGGCTTTTATGATCTGTGAAGATCTCACATTTAACCCCATAGAGGTAGTGCCTCCACATCTTGAGTGCAAAGATTACTGCTGCCATCTCAAGGTCATGTGTGGGGTAATTCAACTCATGCTTCTTCAGCTGCCTAGAAGCATAAGCAATCACCCTCTCATTCTGCATTAGTACACAACCCAGTCCCACACGGGACGCATCACAAAAGACTGTAAAGTCTTCATCACTAGATGGCAGAGCTAACACTGGTGCTGAAGTCAACCTCTTCTTAAGCTCTTCAAAACTCTCTTCACACTGGTCGGTCCACACAAACTTCTGATTCTTCCTGGTTAATCTGGTCAGAGGGGCTGCTATTTTCGAGAAGTCCTGAACGAACCTCCTGTAGTAACCTGCCAAACCCAAGAAACTCCTGATCTCCGTCACTGAAGTGGGTCTAGGCCAGTTAGCCACAGCTTCTACCTTCTTGGGGTCCACCTCTATTCCATTCTCTGACACTATATGCCCCAAGAACGAAATGCTCCTCAGCCAGAACTCACACTTAGAGAACTTGGCATACAAGCCATGTTCCCTCAAGGTCTGCAGAACCAACCTCAGATGATGGGCATGCTCCTCTGCGTTCCTGGAATACACTAAGATATCATCTATGAAGACAATAACAAAGTGATCCAGGTATTGGCTAAATACTCTGTTCATGAGATCCATGAATGCTGCAGGGGCGTTGGTTAACCCGAACGGCATCACAAGGAACTCAAAATGCCCATATCTGGTCCTGAAAGCTGTCTTTGGCACATCTTCATCCCTTATCCTTAGCTGATGGTACCCCGATCTTAGATCTATTTTGGAGAAACAACCCGCTCCTGCTAGCTGGTCGAATAGATCATCGATCCTTGGCAGAGGGTACCTATTTTTGGTAGTGACTTTGTTCAACTGCCTGTAGTCGATACAGAGTCTGAGGGACCCATCCTTCTTCTTTACAAATAAGACTGGAGCACCCCAAGGTGAGGTACTCTGTCGGATGAAGCCCTTTTCTACCAGCTCTTGCAACTGCTCTTTCAACTCCTTCAACTCAGCTGGGGCCATCCTGTAGGGAGGGATAGAGATCGGTCTAGTTCCAGGCACCAACTCTATCTCGAACTCTATCTCCCTAGCAGGTGGTAAACCTGGAAGCTCGTCTGGAAAGACATCCTGAAACTCTCTAACGACTGGCACCGAGGCTGGCTCCCTGACCTGACTACTAAGCTCTCTCACATGAGCCGAATACCCCTGACATCCCTTCCTAAGCAACCTACGAGCCTGAAGAGCTGATATCAGACCTCTAGGTGTACCCCTCTTGTCTCCTCTGAAGACGACCTCTGACCCGTCCTGATCTCTGAACCTGACTACCTTGTCCCTGCAGTCCAAGGTAGCACCATGGGTAGATAGCCAATCCATCCCTAGAATGACGTCAAAGTCTGTCAAATCTAGAACCACAAGGTCGGCGGAGAGGCATCTTCCCTCAACAAAAACTGGACTGTACTGGCAGACTGACTCTGCCACTGACGGGTCACACTTGGGTCCACTGACCCATAGGGGACACTCTAACCCAGAGACTATCAGACCCAACCTCTCAACAGCTCTCGGAGCGATAAAAGAATGAGATGCACCCAGGTCCATTAATGCATACACATCAGAACACCCAATGACGAGATTACCTGACACCACGGTGTTGGATGTGTTAGCCTCCTGCTGAGTCATGGTGAAGATCCTGGCTGGAGCTGATGGACCTTCACCTCGGGAACCAGAAGAAGAGGCTGCCCCTCTCCCTCTACCTCTGCCACTACCCTGAGTTGTGGCTGGAGCTGCTGGCTGTGCCACACTACCAGAAGCTGTCTGCTGGGGCTGGCCCATAAAAGGTGCTCTAGGACACTCCCGAGCTATGTGTCCCTCCTGTCCACATCTGAAACATGAATTGGTCCCAGCTCGACACACTCCTCTGTGCGGCCTCCCACACTTTTGACATTCTGTACCGTCTGAACCTGAGCTCGAGCCAACGCCGAATCCCAGACCGGATTTCAACTTACTCCAAAACTTATTCTTCTTCGGTTTCTTGGTGGTGTTATTCCACCTCTTACTACTTGAGCCCTGAGAAGAGAGACCTGGCCCTCCTCTGCCTGTGGTCTCAACCCCTGAAGACTGGGTCACTGACTGCTTCACTGACCCCTCAACTATAGCACTCGCCTCCATCCTTCGAGCTATATCTACCACAGTGTGGAAACTTTCCCTCTCAACTGACTGAATCAAAGAGGAGTACCTGAAATGCAGCTTCATAACATATCTCTTGGCTTTCTTCGAATCGGTATCTAGAGCTTGCCCTGAAAAAGGCAATAGCTCTAAGAATTTATCCGTGAACTCCTCCACACTCATGTGTTCTGTCTGCCTCAGCTGTTCGAACTCAATCATCTTCAGTTCTCTGGAACTGTCTGGAAAAGCCCATCCGGCGAACTCATTCGCAAATTCCTCCCATGTCATGCCGTCTAGTCTCGGGTCCACATAACACTTGAACCATTCCCGTGCCTTCTTGCACTTTAAGGTGAACCCTACCATCTGAATGGCCCTGCTATCATCCGCCCCTAGCTCATCAGTTATTGTCTTCACTACTCTCAGATACTCAAAGGGGTCATCCCCTGACTTGTATTTGGGAGCATCCAGCTCAAGGTAATCTGTCATCTTTACCTTGCTCCCACCGGCTGAGCTAGGTCTGGGAGGTTGAGTAACTGGGGCTGCTGGTTCTGTAGGTGGTGGAGGTGGGGGTGCAGCATTCCCCGAGGTGGGGGTGCAGCATTCCCCGAGGTGGGGTTTGCCGGGTTTGGATAGAAGGGTGAGGGTGGATAAGCTGGGTACTGTGTGTAAGGTGGATAGAAAGGTGGATAAGGCATGTAGGTAGGATAGGGGTTAAAGCTGGAATAATTCGATGTACCTCCCATCGGATACCCTGAACCCTGTGGGAAGGGTAGATAATGGGGGGGGAAAACCATACCCCGAGGCCTGAACGCCTTCCTGCGACTCCCCTGTCCCCTTTTCCTCCATGCTAACATCCAGATTCCCATCCCTCCTCTGATCCTCTTCCATAACTTCCCTCACATCTGAAGAACTTCCTCCTCTATCTGTCCCCCTTCTGCTAGCATCAAAAGACCTTCTAGGGTCCCTTGACACTCTTTGTCTGTTTGCTCTACAAGACATTGCCCTAGGCAATGTAGGAGGACGGGCGCTCGTGCCCTCATCCTCAGGTGGCACTCCAGTCAATCTTGCAGATCGACGGGTTCCTCTCATCCTGTTTTCTGAAAAACAGTACACATCACACAAACATTAGCATCATATGGTTCATGTGGGCACACATGAACCCTCATCACATATACATCATTTATATCATAGCATCAATGCACATGTATATAATCATGGCATTTCACATCATCATACAAGACAGGACTCCACATCCTATCCTAGTGGACATGATCTTTCCTATTGTGCTTGACCTTCTATAACATCTATGAGCCCGACACTCTAGGTCCGATCCTATGAACCTAGGGCTCTGATACCATTCTGTAACGACCCGAAAATCGGACCGCTACCGGCGCTAGGATCCAAGTCGGCTTAAGGCCGCCGGGACTCATAGCAAGCCTAACATGCAACCTGAAAACCTGCTTAATCCCATACATGATCAAGAAAATACATAAAAATTAAAACTTTTCTTTCGTTCATACACCAAACTCAACCTGTGCATGCACTATACATAAGCATAATCATAATCATGACCCCTCTGTGGGATCTCATCAATGCCCCAATGGGCGATACATCATAAGTTGAGTTGGTTTGCATAATCATCATAAAATATCTAAGATCATGTATTAAAAGGGATATCTTATACATATAGTCAAGCACAACCTCTAATCCTCAAAGTCATTACATGACTAAAACTGTACTTCTACATAACATCAATACATTTATCATGTCCACACTATCTATTACAAACACTTGACTTCATTACTCTTACGGATCTCCTGGTCTACCCTGTACCTGCAATCCTGGGGAAATGGGAGAGGGGTGAGCTACTAGAGCCCAGTGAGCAGAATAATAAAAACATTTAAATCATATGGCATCATGCAATGCATCACATCACAGCTAATCACATCAAGGATGAACTTGTCACCAATAGCCCTCTACATAGTCCAACTGTGCCAGAACGTAGAATGGGTCCTGGTCTTTCTCTTACATAACATAGCATAACATAACAGTCCAACTGTGCCAGAACGTAGAATGGGTCCTGGTCTTTTCCTTACATGGTGCCAGCGAACGTAGAATGGGTCCCACTGGTCTTACATTCCGTACTGTACATATCACATCGTCATATCATAGATCGAGGGCTTTGGATCATCCAACGTTCATCCACATCAATCAACAATAAAGTATGCAATGCAACATATTCGTGAATACTAATGCAAACAACCTAGTACATCTCATGGCATTCATGATGCGTGAAACATGCTAAAAAGTCCATCATTTGCTTTAAAACATAATGAGATTTTCCACTCACCTCTGGGTAGCTCTGACCAGACACTGGAGCAGCTGACTCACTGCTGGGGTCCTCGGTTCCTCGGGTCCGAACCTACACAGGTGGACTCAAATGAGGGACCAAACAAACATGAACATAACTCTAAACTACTCCTCAAAAACCCCATAAAACATCATGAAACAATCATAGAAAAACATGCAAGAGAGGGCTGGACAGGGCACTTTCAGCGGCAGGTTCGGCGGCCGAAAGTCCCTCCAGAGCCGAAAGTCAGGCAGGTTCGGCGGCACCTTCGGCGGCCGAAACTCCCAGACAGAGGCGAAACTCATGCATGTTCGGCGGCACTTTCGGCGGCCGAAACTCCCAGACAGAGACGAAAGTCTCCTTTCGGGGGCAAGCTTCTGCAGCCGAAGGCTGCCTCCACAAGCATGTTCGGCGGCCGAAAGTTCCTTCGGCTGCCGAACCTGGTTTCTCCCTTAGTGGCAGAAACTCAGCTCTTCTATGCACATTTGCCTCCAAAACTATCCAATCAAGCATAAACCTATTCTACAACATTCCCAATCACACACAAACAAGCATACAAGTTCCTAGGGGCATCAAACCAACAAAAACCCCAACTACAACACAACAAGCAACTCACATTGTTCATAAACACATATAAAACCCATAAACCTAACCATGAGCTAAACATGCATCCTACCCCATAGATCCACTTAAAACTTACTTAAAACATGCAATGAGCTTAAGATCGGCTCTTACCTCGTGGAGATCGAGAGAGAGACGACCTAACTCGGAGATGGGAGGGGTTGAGTTCCCTTGAACCTCAAAGCTCCAAAACTTTGCTCAAAGCTTGAAAATCTTCAAAACAAAGTAAAAACTCATGAAAATCGAGTAGGATTGGAAGGAAAGAACTCAAGATCGGTGAGGGACGGCAGAGAGCTCACCTTGGCCGGAAATGGGGAAAAAGCTCGCCCGTTTTCGGCTAAGGGACCCTTTTATAGTGGCTGGCCAGGCCACGTTCGGGGGCCGAACGTGCCTCCGCATGCATGCCATGTTCGGCGGCCGAACTTGAGGTTCGGCGGCCGAACCTGGACTTTCCTCACTTATGCTTTCGGGGGCCTAAAGGCGCTCCCGAAGGCATGCATGTTCGGCAGCCCAACCTGAGTTTTCCTCCAAGGTTGTTTTTATGCAAAAACTCATTTCCATTTTACTTAAAACCATGAAATACCTTAAAACATTTTATGAAAACATGTTTCTACCCTACTAGAGGCTTCCGACATCCGAGATTCCACCGGACGGTAGGAATTCCGATACCGGAGTCTAGCCGGGTATTACACGAGGAGCATCAGGAACCGACCTGGATTTGGCCCCATCCTTAGAGGTGCCCTTGCCCACAGGAGCAACCTCAGCTTTAGCCTCCGGGGTGCCCTTGCCTGTCAGGACGACTTCACCTCCCCCCTTAGAAGCCCTCACTACGGGCGGAACGACCTCGGCACGTTGGGAGCAACGCTAGGAGTAGGGGCGACCTTGATGTTCCTGCTGGGAGCACCCTCAGAAGTAGGAGCGACTTTACCCCTCACAGGTTGAACGCCCTCATTTGACTCCTGAACAACTATGGGCTCCTGGGAAGTTGGAGTTGAGCCTTGTCGAGATTCGAGGATCGTGGGAGATCGGGGAGAAGAGCTAGATCTACTGTACTGTGGCTTGAAGACTTGGAAACCTTTGGGTGAGGATCCTTAGAGCTCGGTCTGGGAGCACGAAAGGAAACTGGGGCAGGAGGAATGGTCCTATCCACCGATCTGGGGGAGATGATTTGGGTGACCTCCCGAGTCGCATCAACCATTGACTGTGTAGCCCGGAAGGCATCCAAAGCAGCTCTCATGCTCTCCCGAGAAAAAACAAAGTTCTTCGGGGGCTTGATTTTGTCCATGGGAATCTCGGAAGCTACAAAAAGCAAAAATCAAAACAAGTTAGAGAGGCACCTGACGAAAAATTAAAAAGGAAAAAGAGACGAATAAACAAGAGTAAAATACTCGCGTCCTTACAGTCTTGAAGATTGGACAACATGCATTTCTCGACATCATACTTCTGCTTAATAGAAGTCAGCCGGAGATAGCCGACCTACTCAGAGAGGCTCAGTTGGGGGAGATCATTGCAGCCCAGTGGAACCTCCCTCCAGGGGAGGTCCACCTGCCAAGACGACCCCGGGCCCCCTTTCAGCTCCACCACAGCGAACCTGTCTGCCCAGCCTTTGATCGAGTCTTTATGACTCGAGAAAATGGACAGCTCTCCTCGAGGGGCAAAATAGTAAAAACCCTGAACCGCCCGGACCAGCCGGAAAAAGGTGGCAAACAAACGAGCTGTGGACGTGATACCCTAGCGCAGACTGATAGACTCAAATGAACACATAAAAAGAATCGATTTGGGAGTGAGCATCCGGGGGGTTATTCCGAAGTACCGGAAGACCTCGATAAAGAAAGGCGAAAAAGGAAATGTTAAGCCATACTCGCGCTGTTTGACAAAGAAAACCAAACTGCGATCTTTTTGGGGGTCGATTAGACTAGAGGGAGGAGGATCGGGAAGAACAATCCTCTCGTTGGGAAGGGGAGCTCGAATATGAAAAAGAGGAGTATCTAGATACTCTCGAGAGAAGAAATTTCTCAGGGTAGAAGAGGTGACATTAGACTCTAGATTCATAATATCGGGGAGCCTTGGGTGATAGAGCATATTTTAGTCCACTTTATCATTATGTTCTTCATGTTTATTTGCATCTTTTCTGCCTAATTTTGTGGTTTTAATCATGTTTTGCAGATAATAGGTGTAAAGAGACAATCTGGAGAAAATGCTCTCAAAACTGCCAAAAAGTGCCAAATATGGAAAGTGCCAAAAAAGGAAAGTTTTCAAATAAGGAAAGTTTTCAAAAAAGAAAAGTTTTCAAATAAGGAAAGTGCAGAAGCAAAAGCAAATAAGGAAAGCTCAGTCAGAAGATTATTTAAAATTCAAATTGCAGATCTTTCTTTCCTTGTTTAAAGATGTGCACACACTGCAGCAGTCATATCTTCCTATTTAGGCAGCAAGATTTCATGGAGACGCACTTGCCTCTTCTACGTTCAGCATTCAAAATTCAAACGAAGGCTCCACCTAAAAAGGAAAGACTAGACAAATTCACTTTCCCTTCTGTATTCAATGACCGCGCACCACCTTCCTTCTGCAGTCCAATCTGCCCGCCACTTTCCCTCTGAAGAGCATGTGCACACCTCTTTCCTTTTCAGACACAACTTGGGCAGCAAGTACCTCTAGGGCAGCAAGGTCAGCATCTAAAACCTATTTAAAGACTCCTTAAAGGCCAGCCGATTCTCTCTACACGTTTTTGCAACACATTCTACGTAAGCCACTCATCCGGCTCATTCTTCTCTTCATCTTCTTCCTTTCTTTATTTTTTAGTTTTTGTTTCAGCCATGAGTGGCTGAAACCTTTTTATCTAGTTGAAGATTGGTTGAAACTAAGGTTGTTTTATGGATTGTGAGATCTGAACACACATTGTTTGTCTTTTGGTTATTCAATATTCATACAGTTCATGCTTGAAATCTATTATTACTTTATTGTTTTGATCAAATTGGCCACTTGATTCTTGATTGCAAGGTAATTAATTGTTACTTTGGATAATTTTAAGTCCGTAATTGCTTGAATTGTTCAAACATAAGAACACTTGGTGTAACAACTAAGGAATTGTATGATCTAGCAACATCTCATGCGTTTGAGTAGTTAGGATTGGATCTCTCTCTTTCTTCATGCAATTAACAATTGTTTGATGCCTAAGGCTCAAGAACGTTCCTTGACAATTTGTTAATTAGTAATTGATTAGAGGACGTTCCCTAATTGGTTTAATCATAAGGAGAGACATAGTGGTGAGAAGCGTTTTCCATCTCCATAACTAATCTATTGAATCAATCAAAAGAACATAAGTTGCAATGATCAATCCAAACAACTGAAGTGGATCCATCTCTTCAACTAGACCTTTCTCATATTGATTTCTCTTTTATTTTAATTATTTGTTCATTTAATTGCTTTCAGTAGTTTGCTAATCAAATCAATCTCAAAACCCCCATTTTACTTTTACTGCAATTTATTTTTATTCCGCTTTCAGTTACTTGCTTTCAATTTCTCGTCTAGTTAAGTTTCTTGGTCTTGTTGAGAAGAATTGATAAGTATTCAACTCTCTGTGGATACGATCCTTTACCACTATCTGCAGTAATAATATTGTTGATAACCGAAAAGGTTATTTTTGACCGGCTTCGACAACCGCGAGTCATTGGGCTATCCATGGCAGTATGAAAAACGTACCTTAAAGATGAGTGAGGCAGAAAGGCAGGATGAACAGAGCACGCAGAAAGCAGAAGGAGGGTAAGGGTTTCACGAAAATTGGGAGAACTTGGGGAGAATTTGAATTTCGAAAAAAAAAGAGAAGAAGAGACGTTTTGAGGGGAACTGTCCTCGGGGTGCACAGTCATAATGGGTTCTCGATATTTACCCCCTCATCACTCATGCAATAACTACTGAGGTGGTAAAGGGGAAATTGATAACTGTTGGGTCTTACACCCGCTTGGGCTGAGTCAGGACCCACGAAAATATATCAGGCCCTGAGCCTAGAGCGCCCCTAAGTAGGCCTGCCCAGCGGTTTCGGCCTAGGCTCCAACATGCATGGTAGGCCGGGTCATCCACGAGCCCAGGCTCGGTAAGAAGGAAGCCGGCCTAGTGATGGGACATGGGAAGAAACGAGCAAGCCCCGTTCCTTCGCAGTCCTATTCTCATGCGTACTGAGGAAAATTAAATGGCCGCCTGACATAGGTAAGGTGACTGACGACACTGTACGTATATGCCTATCCGACAGAGACAGATGCCACATAGAGGCCGTAAGGCGTCATTGGCAAGCCAGAAGAAAAGAATAAAAGGGGAAGGAAAGGGACGCTTTTTAATTTTTTCCTCTAAACTTACACACACATGCTGTAAAACCCTATTTTCTGGATCTCAGATCATCACAATCGAAGAGATGTCTCTGCACTAGCCTCTACCATTTGTAAAAAGCTCCCCTTTGACATGATTTGATCTATACCAATCTCTAAGATTCTGTCTGCACTAGTTTTTAGTCTCTGGTAGTTCGGGATTCAGCCTCCGGTGTTTCAGTTTTCGGCTTTTGGCTTTTCAGGCTTCAAGACTTTTTAGTCTTTGGCCTCCAATGGTTTGGGTTTCAGCCCGATGATTCAGTTTTCGGCCTCCAGCTTTTTGGGCTTCAATACTTTCTAGTTTTTAGCCTCTGATAGTTCAAGTTTCAGCCTTCGGTGTTTCAGGTTTTGACCTCTGGCATTAGTTTTTTCAGTTTTTTAATAGATGTTCGACGTTTATGTGATTTTCGGCCTTTGTTGGTTTTCGGCCTCGGCTAATTTTTGGTCTTGAGAATATTAATAAATTTCTTATTTTTCTATTTTTAACATTGAATAAGTTTTTAATTATTATAATTCAATAGAAAAAAATAGTGTTGATATAACTAAGCATAACTCTACCCAAGAGTTATTTTAAGATGAATGAATTATTCGAATCCTCGTATTTAATATTAAATCTATATTGTAAACCAACGAACGTATCATACATATCTCTCATGCCTACATATAAATATTTACAGCATAAAATTTGCAAGTAAAAATACATATAGATTGACCAATGTTAAAATAATCACAACTCTGACATCACGTTAATGAAATAAATCGAATCTTGTTCTAAAAGTTAGCTAAAGGAAAAATTGTCTAGGTATATATATGTAAAGTAAAAAATAATACAGTGCCTTTTTTAAAAAAATAATATTTTTTCTTTTTGTAAAAGATAAGCCTCGATTAGGAAGGATTTTTTTTTATATAAAATAATTGATGATTTTTTAAGATTTAAAAATTTAGAAACTGCTAGGGTTTTTGAAATAAAGTTTTAGAGGTTTTTAAAACATTCATTTTTAACTCACCATATTAATAAGTTAAAGTTTTTTTAAAATATAAAAAAAAAAACTTGAAAAACTTTTCATTCTTCTTAAATAATAAAAATTTATACAAATTTAAAAATTTTATTACGCTCTGCCACCCTCCTGTCAAACAAACGTACAAAGAAGGGAAATTGAACTCAAGATGGCCGAATTTGAAAATATACAACTAGCGTTAGACTAAACTCACACTTTTTATTTATTTATTTATTTATTATATTATTGAGGAAGCATCTACGATAATTTTCTCATTTCAAAAATAGAATGAGCATATATAATTAATATGGAGCATTAGAAAATTATGATTCCATGGATTTCATTTTCCTGACTTTAATATTATATATACATGTATCTTCCAGTCTATAGGTTTGATTTTTTTGTCAATAGTTTATTAATTATTTTGTTTGAATTTTCTTTGTAGTGGGGAAAAGATATATACAGCTAATATTAAAGTGTAATTCTTGATCATATTATGGATTCCAGACAGATGAAGAAGAATATCACAAAAAAAAAAAAAAAAAAAAAAAAAAAAAGAATACAAAGACGGGAAGAAAAAGATATTCTTCTGAAGAAATTCTGATTGAGGGAATATATGTATAAGGAGAATTTAAAATAGACTTTTTCTTTATTATGTATTATTAAAATAGACTTTGTTATTACTTATCTACTAATTTATATATATCGAGAGGCATACCATTGTAACTAAGCTAAAAAAATTCCAGAATTTTTGTTATGAAAGTTTCAATTTCTATTTTTTTATGCGGTTCATGGAAGATTAATAATTTTAAAGTTTGTAAGTGTCATTTTTTAATAATGTCTTTTTTAAAAAAGAATTTGATGTGAATTTTTCTAAAAGTACAATAAATCTTATCATTATATACTAAATATCCGGTGATGTAGCTTATTTAATTCTAGTGATTCAAATCATATATATTAATTGAAATAAAAAAAATTACAACAATAGTAATTGATACTAATACAGGAACCATTAAAGACCTAAAAGTTCGAATAAACAGGCTTTTAAGGCCTATCCAATACTAAAGTCACAAACAATAGGATTCCTTGTCTTAACAGAATCAAAATTCTACTATGATAAGACTACTAATAATTTATTTAAAGAAGCAACCTCTAGGTATGTAGGTATCATTATTTGATCTTTTTTCTAAATTCATCTTAGATCTCTTACTGACTTAAACATTAGAGGTTTTATCCACCAAACTGCCCATTGTTCTCATTATTTTATGGATCCATTATCTTGAGGAAGGAACTGAAGTAGCATATCATTATCTAACATTTTCTCTAAATTCATCTTAGATCCCTTGCTGACTTAAGTATAAGAGGTTTTGCCTACCAAATCACTCGTTGTTCTTGTTATTTTGCAGATTCATTACTCGAAAGAAGGATCGAAACAACATCATTGGCACTATCTGTGGAAAATAAAAAATTTTCTCATAGGAATACAAATTTCGTGATTATTTGCTTCAATTTCTTTTCTTAGGTGATTCCTAATCTTCTCACCCCTAATCGCGACAATGGATAACAACAGTACCACCAAATCTATCAATAATGGGAATCTTGCAAGTATGAAAATATTTCCTAGAGACGAGTCTTTAATGCGGCAACAACTTCTGGAGAAATTGAAGATGCTGACAGAACTACTTAAAAAACGAGGGGGGGGATTTCATCCCCAAGGATCCCATGGCGTCTATATATATTAGGGAAAATAAGAATGATGAATGGGAGAGGATAGCAAAAAGTCGTGAAACCATTGGAATAAAATCTAAAAACCAAGAAGGTGGGCATCTAGACGCGAGAGTGATGGATGTTGCAAGAAGATTTGAAAAGGAGTAATTGGAGGACGACTTCAGAATTGGGGATGTTTCTCCCTTCCCTGCTGAGATATTAGCAGAATATTTTCAAGACAAATTTAAGCTGCCTTTTATGGACAAGTATGATGGAAAGACTGACCCACGTAGCTATCTGGTAAACTTTCACACAACCATGCTTCTTTAAAACATCAATGACATGGTCGTTTGCAGGGCTTTTCCTTCTACTCTCACTAGATTAGCTCAAAAGGGTACCAACACCTTCCAACTAATTCCATTCATGACTTCAAGTAACTAGCTTATGCCTTTAAATAATGATTCATCGCATGTATTCCTCTAAAAAGATTATCTTCTAATCTTCAGAAGGTAAGACAGGGAGAGGAGGAATCCCTCAGAAGCTACATAGACAGATTTAATGTGGAGGCTATTCAGATAGACAACCTAAACCATGAAATAGCTTGTGAAGCAATCAAAAAGGGGTGTTATAACATAAGGTTTGTGGAATCTTTAATCAAGAATCTAGCTAGAGATTACTATCAACTGATGGAAAGGACCCAAAAGTACATATGGTTAGACGATGACAAGCAAGCGCAGAAAGCAGAGAAGAGGGAGGAGAACAAGTTCGTGGATAGAAGGCAGACATTGGGAGATAGGGGAAGAGGGGTACCAAACGATAGGGGAAGGGAAAGGTTTCGAAGCTATACCCCTTTGATTGAAATTAGGTCTTGCATCCTCATATGAATTCAAAAGAATGGTGAGCACATCAAGTACCCCATAGAATGAACCCTGTACACTTCAAATGGAAGAGACAAAAGCAAATTTTTTCGATGATATAATGGTTACGGCCACATCACAGATGAATGGTGAAATCTAAAGGAGAAAATTGAAAAGCTTGTGAAAAAGGGAGCTTTGAACAAGTTAACCCACCATAGGGAAGATGGAAGTGCATACTATGAAAGAAGGAGGAACAAAGCAGCTCCTAAAGAAAAAGACAGGAATGAAGAAGGTGATCCTGAGAACCTGGGAACAATTAACATAATCGCAGGTGGACCCAAATCTTAAAGAGATAGACGAAAGAGAGGAAGACAAGCTTACCGAGAAGCAAACATCATGGCAGTAGAAGCATTATCCCAACATCCATTTAACTTCAAGTTAGAAGCAAACAATAAAGTTTCATCCCCCCACTCTGACTCTTTGGTAATCTCAGCAAGGGTTAATAGGTTCATAGTAAAGAAAATTTTAATTGACATAGGAAGTTTCGTGAACCTAGTAACGTTGGAAGTATTTAACAAATTAGCCTTGGATAAAAATAAAGGACCTGTCATGCGTTCCTTACCCCTTGGTGGGATTAGGAGATAAGTCAGCACCAGTTATGGGTGTCATAAACCTAACCATATCCTTGGGTGATGAGCAGTTCAAAATGGAGATCTATATTGACTTCGCGGTACTTAACATCCCTCTATCATACAACACAATAATTGGACAACTAATCTTGAACAACAATAGAGTGATCATTAATATGGCATATTTGTGCTTAAAACTCCCCACCATCAGAGGCATAGTAGTTGCAGGAGGGAGCCAAAAATCGGCTCGAGAATATTATAAACATTCTACAAAGATGATTTGCCAGACTTCTCTACCCATAGAACTTTTGGAGAAATCCGAATAGACTCTTTCCCCCAGAACTAGTGGATGAAGCCATTATTGTGGAGTTAGAAGAAGGCAAGTTGGTTAGGTTAGGCTTTGCATCGGAAGGGGAAATCATTTCAAGGTCTTAGAAGTTCTCAAAAGTCACATTTCCATCTCTGCCTAGAAGCTAGAAGACGTAACAGGGATAGACCCCATAATCATCACTCACAAACTCAATGTAGACCCATCTATCAAACTAGTAAAGCAAAAGAAGCAAAAATTTGCACCAAAAAGTCAAAGAGTAATTGCTAAAGAAATACAGAAGTTGAAAGGAGCTAGCATAATTCAGGAGGTCCAATACCCAACTTGGGTAGCAAATGTGGTATTAGTCAAGAAAGCAAATGGGAAGTGGAGGATGTGCATCGACTTCACAGATTTTATTAGGGCATATCGAAGGATCACTACCCCTCCTTTCCATTGACAGATTGGTCGATGAAACTGTGCGACATGCCATTTATTCCCTTGTTGATGCAATCTCAGAATATCATCAAATCATGATGGATGAACTCAAAGCTGAAAAAACAACCTTTATAGTTGACAAAGGAGTCTTCTGTTACAAAGTTATGCCCTTCGGTCTCAAAAATGCTGGAGCAACATACCAGCATTTTGTGAATGGGCTATTCAAGGAACATATAGGGAAGACAGTGAAAGTATACATTGATGACATAATCATCGAAACCAGAAAAGTAAAAGATCATGCAGAGGATATCATAACAGCTTTCGACATCCTAGACCGGGCTAAAATGAAGCTCAATCCTGAGGAGTGCACATTTGGAGTCAAAGTTGGCAAGTTCCTTGGTTTCATGGTGTCAGAATGAGGCATTGAGGAAAACTCAGACAAAATCAAAGCTATCTTGGACATGTAACGATTGAAGACGATTAAGGAGGTGTAAAGGCTGAATGGGAGAATAACGGCGTTGGTTAGATTCATGTCTTATTCTGTAAAAAGATCTCTCCCTTTCTATAGAGTTTTGAAAGCCAAAAAGCAATTCCAATGGGGAGAGGACTACCAAAAGCCCTTTGAAGGACTGGAAATTTTCCTTTCCACACCATCACTTCTTGACACACTCAGAGAAGGGGGAACACTGTACTAATACCTTTCAGTAACGGCGGAAAATGTAAGCTTGGTTTTGGTGTGATGGCAAAAGAGGGAATAGTTTCCCATATACTATACTAGCCGGGTATTAATAAGAGCCGAAACAATTACCCAATATTGGAAAAATTGGCTTATGTCTTGTTAATAGCATTCAGGAAGTTGCAACCTTATTTTGAAACTCATACAATCGAAGTAAGAAGCAATTATCCTCTCAAGAAACTTCTCCACAGGCCTAATCTAACAGGACATTTAACAAAA
This sequence comes from Manihot esculenta, assembly GCF_001659605.2. Lineage (NCBI taxonomy): Eukaryota > Viridiplantae > Streptophyta > Magnoliopsida > Malpighiales > Euphorbiaceae > Manihot > Manihot esculenta. The sequence continues at coordinate 25,262,394 of NC_035173.2, read as the reverse complement.
TGGGCAGTATAGTTGAGCACATATGATATTAGATATGCATAAAGGCTAGCATTGAAGGCACAGATATTAGCAGACTTCATACCCGAACTCACACCCACAATACCCATAGAAGCCGAAAAGAAGAAAGAATGGAAGGTATGGGTTGATGGCACTTTAGGTTTCACCGATTTAGGGATAGGCATACTTCTGCTTGGTCCACACTTGATAAAGCTAAGGTATGCGGTGAAGCTAAATTTTGCCATTACAAATAATGCTGCTAAGTACGAGACTTCATTAATGGCACTAAGAATCATAAACCAGCTTGGAGAAACCAAGGCCAAAATATTTTGTGGCTCACAATTGGTGGTGAACCAGTGCCAAGGCAGTTTTCAAGTCAAGGATCCCAAACTTCCAAAGTATGAAGTTAGGGTAAAGCATTTCTTTGCTGATTTTAAGTAGCAGAAGAAAACAGTTTCCATAGTCCAGGTGCCAAGAAGTGAGAACTCGAAAGCAGATACTTTAGCCAAGTTAGCAGCAGGGGGAGAGCAACATCTGACTCAGGGTTTTCCTTTTTAAGAAATCGGTTGTCCAACTGTTGAGCAAGTCAAGGATACCTAGATGACTCCTATATTTTATTAGCTCACACTTGGAACCCTCCCAGAGGATATATTAGAAACCAAATGGCTAGTCATGAAAGCCTCCAGCTATAGGATAATAGATGGATGGTTGTATAGAAAAGCATGTCTCCAGCCCTAGTTGAAGAGCATAACCCAAGAGGAGGGCATACGAGTCCTTCATGAGATTCAAGAAGGGGTATGTGGCAATCACGAAGTAGTTTGGACTATAGCAAACAAGGCACTCAGGTAGGGACTATTCTAGCCCACAGCAGTTGAAGGCACAAAAAGATTGGTCAAACAGTGTGTCTTATGCAAGAATCATGACTTTATCCATATGCTCCCGTTAAAAGATTAACCGTAATTGGTAGCCCATGGCATTTCTTCTTGTGGGGTACCAACATGCTAGGCCTATTCCCATAGCAGAATATCAGAAGAAGCATGTGATTGTTGCAATAGATTAATTTACCAAATGGGCAAAAGCTGAGGCAACCGAAGATTATTATAGATAGAGCAATCACCTTTTTTCAAAAAAGTATATTTACCATGTTCGAGATACCAGCAGTTCTCATCACAGAAAATGGCAAGCAATTCACTAGTGCAAAGTTTAAAAGTTCTGCGCAACTTGGAGAATTGACTTCAGACTAACTTCAGTCTACCATCCATAGCCTAATGGAATGACAAAAGTCACGAATAGAACTATCCTGCAAGGCTTGAAGAAATGCCTAGACGAAGCTAAAAGGAGCTAAGTGAACGAGTTGCCAAGTATACTATGGGCATATCATACCACCTGACGCGGAACCGTATGGATTAAGTCCAAGAACTCTATGACAAGAAGGAAAAGATTCAAAGATCATCAATAAATTTTCCTCTATTGTACCAAATGCAAAGGACAACAAGAATACGAATAATTGAGGATTAGAGAAACAAGACAAATATTATAATTGAATTGATAAGTTTACCTTGATTCTTGATGCAATTAGAAGAATGCAATCTCATACTCACACAATAATAAAAGCATGCAAATAGCATGAATAATTCTTAATTTTTTTATTAAAAGTCTTTTCTTCCATACAAAGGATGTGTAATACCCGGCTAGACTCCAGTATCGGAATTCCTACCGTCCGGTGGAATACCAGGTGTCGAAGACCTCTAGAAGGGTAAAATCATGTTTTTACAAAATGTTCTAATGTATTTTATGTGTTTAAGCTAGAAGGAAAATGAGTTTTTTTGCATGAAAATAATCTTGGAGGAAGACCCAGGTTCGGCCGCCGAACCTCAAGTTCGGCCGCCGAACATGCGTGCACTTCGGGAGTGCTTTAGGCCCCCGAAAGCATAAGTGAGGGAAGTCCAAGTTCGGCTGCCGAACCCTATGTTCGGCCGCCGAACCCTATGTTCGGCCGCCGAACATGGCATGCATGCGGAGGCACGTTCGGCCCCCAAATGTGGCCTGGCCAGCCACCTATAAAAGGGTCCCTTAGCCGAAACGGGTGAGCTTTTTCTCCCCATTTTCGGCCAAGGTGAGCTCTCCGCCGTCCCTCACCGATCTTGAGTTTCTTCCTTCCATTCTTCATGATTTTTATGAGTTTGCAACTTTGTTTTGAAGATTTTTTAGCATAAAGCAAGTTTTAGAGCTTTGAGGTTCAAGAAACTCAATCTCTCCCATCTCCGAGCTAGGGTCGTTTTCCTCTCGATCTTCAAGAGGTAAGAGCCGATCTTGAGCTCACTATATGTTTTAAACAAGTTTTAAGTTGATTCATGGGGTAGAAATATATGTTTATGTTAGTTGAGCATTTTTAGGTTTTCTGTGTTTTATGGACAATGTATGTTGGATATGCATGTTTGATGTGTTGTAGATGGGGTTTAGGATAGTTTGAAGCCCCTAGGAGCTGATGTATGTATCTATGCATGTTTTGGTTGAGAGGTATGCATGATTGAAGGTTTTGGGAGGCAATGTGCATGAGGAGCCGAGTTTCAGCCCTTTTGGCAGAAATCAGGTTCGGCAGCCGAAGGACTTTCGGCCGCCGAACCTGCCTCGGAGGCAAGCCTTTCGGCTGCCGAAGCCTGCCTCCGAAAGAGGACTTTCTTCTCTGGAGGGCAGTTTCGGCCGTCGAAAGTGCCGCCGAACATGCATGAGTTTCGTCTCTGTATAGGAGTTTCGGCCGCCGAAGGTGCCGCTGAACCTGCCTGACTTTTGGCTCTGGAGGGACTTTCGGCCGCCGAACCTGCCGCCGAAAGTGCCCTGTTCAGCCTTCCTTTGCATGTTTTGCATGATTGTTTTGAGGTATTTTAGGGGGTTTTTTGGGGATGTTTTAGAGTCATGTTCTAGTATGTTTGGTCCCTCATTTGAGTCCACCTGTGTAAGTTCGGACCCAAGGAACCGAGGACCCCAGCCGTGAGTCAGCTGCTTCAGTCATTTTCAAGCTAGCTGAGGTGAGTAGAATAAATTCCTAAGTTTAAATTATGAAAGTTTTAGCATAAATCATTCATCATAAATGTCATGTGATATTTTAGGTTGTTTGCATTAGAATTCACGAATATATTGCATTGCATAATATGGTGACTCTGATGATGTGGATGGACCAAGGCGACCTCAATAGCCCTAAAAATGCTGTAAGACCTGGCCGGGCCAGGCATACAGGTGTTATAAGACCTGGCCGGGCTAGGCATACACATACAGACGTTGTAAGACCTAGCCGGGCCAGGCATACGGAGGTTGTAAGACCTGGCCGGGCCAGGCATACTGACACTGGAGGGAATTTTGGTGGTCATGTCCATCCGAGATGTAAATTGTTGTGATGTGATGCATTACATGATAGCATGTGTTTTAAATGCATTTATTATTCTGCTCACTGAGCTTTAGTAGCTCACCCCTCTCCCTAATCCCCCAGGTTTGCAGGTGCGGGCTAGACAGAGAAGTCGAGATGAATGAAGTCATATATATATAATAGTTAGAATGTGGACATGATAAATTGTAAAATGATGTAAAGGTTATGAATAGTTATGTCATGTAAATGTTGATTCTGAGATTTGAAGTTTAGAAGTTGTGCTTGACCGAGTTTATATAGTAATCCATTTTGTATACATGATCTATGTTTTATGATGTTTATGTTCCACCAAGCTTGTGTATGAGGAGATACCCCATTGGGGCATTTGGTTAGAGCTCCAGTGTGAGGTTTACGTTTATGTTTATGTATATGCTTATGCGCATGCACAGGTTGAGCTTGGTAAAAGAAAAAGAAAAGTTCAAGTTTTTATGAATGTTGTTGATCATGTATGGGATTAAACAGGTTTACAGGATGTATGTTAGGCTTGCTACGGGTCCCGGCGGCCTTATGCCGACCTGGATCCTAGCGCCGGTAGCGGTCCGGTTTTCGGGTCGTTACAGAATGGTATCAGAGCCCTATGTTCATATGGTCGGACCTAGAGTGTCGGGCTCATAGATGTTATAGAAGGTCAAGCACAATAGGAAAGATCATGTCCACTAGGATAGGATGTAGAGTCCTGTCTTGAATGTTGATGTGAAATGCCATGATTATATGCATGTGCATTAATGATATGTTATGTATGTGATGCGGGTTCATGTGTTTGCACGTGAACCATTTGATGCTAATGTTTTTGTGATGTGTGCTGTTTTTCAGAAAACAGGATGAGAGAAACTCGTCGATCTGCACGATTGACTGGAGTACCACCTGAGGATGAGGGCACGAGTGCCCGTCCTCCAGCATTGCCTAGGGCAATGTCTAGTAGGTCCAGCAGATAAAGAACAGTAAGAGACCCTAGAAGGTCTTTGGATCTGGGTAGAAGCAGATCAGTAAGGGGAACAGTTCAGGGAGGAATGTCAGTTGGTATGGGGGATGAGATGGATGTGGACCAGAGGAGGGATGGCAGTTTAGGAGTGAGCATGTCGGAAGAGGGAAGGGGAGAGTCCTAAGGAGGCACCCAGGCCTCGGGATTTGTGCAGCCACCTCACTACCCACCCTTTTCTCAAAATCCCGGGTATTCGATGGGAGGTACATCGGATTACCCCAACTTTAATCCTTACCCTTCTCACATGCCATACCCATCTTACTACCCACCATACCCACAGTACCCCATGTACCCACCTCCGCCTTACTATCCAAATCCAACAAACCCTACCCCAGGGGATGCTGCACCTCCTCCTCCACCAGTAGAACCCACAGTTCCAGAAACCCCAGTACCTAAGCCTAGCTCATCTGGTGGGAGCAAGGTTAAGATGACCGACTACATGAAGTTGGGTGCTCCCCAGTATGAAAAAGGGGATGACCCGTTTGTGTATCTTGAAAGGGTCAGGGTGATCACAGATGAGATTGGGGCTGATGACAGTAGGGCCATTCAGATGGCTGGGTTCACACTTAAGTGCAATAAGGCCCGAGAGTGGTTTAAAAATTATGTGAACCCGAGGGTGGACAGCATGTCTTGGGAAGAGTTTGCAAACGAGTTTGCAGGATGGGCTTTCCCTGATAGTTCAAGGGAGCTGAAGATGATAGAGTTTGAACAGTTGAGGCAGACTGATGATATGAGTGTGGATGAGTTCACAGACAGATTCTTGGAGTTGTTGCCGTTTGTAGGGCAAAATCTTGACTCAGACCAGAAGAAGTCAAGGAGGTATATCATGAAACTCCATTCCAGGTATTCCTCCTTGATCCAGTCAGCAGATAGGGAGAGCTTCCATGCCATAGTGGATATGGCCCGAAAAATGGAGGCCAGTGCCATCATTCAGGGGACAGTTAAACAGTCAGTGGCACAGCCTTCTATTTCTGTGATCCCAGGCTCTTCTTCTCTGAGTGCAGCAGCTTCAGGTAGCAAAATATGGGGTAACAACACTAGGAAGCCGAAGAAGAACAAGTTTTGGAACAAGATCAAGTACAGTCTGGGACTAGGGAGTGGCTCAAGCTCTGGTGCGGATAATGCAGTATGTGCAAGGTGTGGTAAGCCACACAAGGGAGTTTACCAGGCTGGGACAGCAGCCTGCTTCAGATGCGGGCAAGAGGGACACATGGCTTGGGAGTGTCCTAGGACAGTACCTATGGCTCAGTCCCAGCAGACAGCTTCAGGTAGTGTAGCACAGCCAGCAGCTCCAGCCATGACTCAGGCCAGTGGCAGAGGCAGAGGGAGAGGGGCAGCCTCTTCTTCAGCGGGTTTAAGAGGTGAAGGTCCATCAGCTCCAGCACGGATCTTCACGATGACTCAGCAGGAGGCAGATGCATCTAACACCGTGGTGGCAGGTAACTTAATTATTGGTTGTTCAGATGTGTATACCTTGATGGATCCTGGTGCATCTCATTCTTTTATTGCTCCGAGAGCCGTTCAGAGGTTGGGATTAATGGTCTCTGGGTTAGAGTGCCCCTTATGGGTCAGTGGACCCAAGTGTGACCCATCAGTGGCAGAGTCAGTCTGCCAATGTAGTCCAGTTTTTGTTGAGGGAAGATGCCTTTCTGCCGACCTTGTGGTTCTAGACTTGACAGATTTTGACGTCATTCTAGGGATGGACTGGTTATCTACCCATGGTGCTACCTTGGACTGCAGGGACAAGGTAGTCAGGTTCAGAGGTCAGGATGGGTCAGAGGTTGTCTTCAGGGGAGACGGGAGGGGTACACCTAGAGGTCTGATATCAGCTCTTCAGGCTCGTAGGTTGCTTAGGAAGGGATGTCAGGGGTATTTGGCTCATGTGAGAGAGCTTAGCAGTCAGGTTAGAGAGCCCGCCTCTGTAATACCCGGCTAGATTCCAGCATCGGAATCCCTACCTCCCGGCGGAATCTCCGTTGGAATTTGGGATTTTGATGATGCCAGAGTCTTCTTATAGGGTAAAAAGTGTTTTCTAAAATGTTTTTACTGATTTCATGGTTTTAAATGAAAAAGATTTGAGTTTTGAAAAGAAAAGACCAAGGAGGCATTTGCTAGGTTCGGCCGCCGAAAGTGAAGTTCGGCCGCCGAACATGGGAAGGTTTCGGGAGTGCCTTTGGCCTCCGAAAGCCTTGTTTGAATGAACCAGGTTCGGCCGCCGAACCTCAAGTTCGGGCACTGAACATGCATGAGTTTAGGGGGCACGTTAGGCTGCCGAAGGTGGTTCAGCAGGCCACCTATAAAGAGCCCTCAGATCGGAAATGGGCGAGTTTTCTCCCCATTCTCGAGCTCATGTGAGTTTAGGTCCTCTTTTGGTCGTTTTCATGTTTTTCTCTATCCACCCTTCAAGTTTTCATGAGATCTACCCTTGTTTTGAAGATTTGAAACCCAAATAGAAGTTTTGGAGCTTGGAGGCTTTTGGAGCTTGGATCCTCCACACCTCCGAGTTAGGGATCACACCAACCCTCGATCTTCAAGAGGTAAGTGTAGATCCTTGTTTCCCTACTGTTTTTAATGAAGTTTTAGTAAGTTTAATGATGTTTTGATGGTTGGGTATGGGTAGATATGCATATAAGGTTTATGTGTGTTTTATGCCCAATGCATGTTTATGTGATGTTATGTTGAAAGTTTAAGTTAGTTTATACATGTGGGAGAGTGTATGCATGATTGAGAAAGAGCAAGTGAGATTATGGTGTGTTTTGATGATTTTGGCCTATGTGGGTCATAAGCTATCTATGCATGCTTTGGATGTTGTTTTTGGAGTTTAAATCTAGTTGTTAAGCTCCTTTATGCATGACTCAGGGTTTATGCATGGTTTTGAGAAGTTTGTGCATGTTTTAAAAGTTTGGATGTTTGTTTTGGGGGTTTGGGAGGCTTGTATGCACAAGGGCTGAGTTCTGGAAGAACTCAGGTTCGGCCGCCGAAGGTGGTTTCGGCCGCCGAACATGCCTATGGATGCATGATTTGGCCGCCAAACCTTGCCCCCGAAAGTTGTGTTTCAGAGCTGAAGCAGACTTTTGGCCGCCGAAGGTGATGTTCGGCCGCCGAAAGTGCATGACTTTCGTCTCTGAAGAAAGGGTTCGGCCGCCGAAGGCGCCCCCGAACCTGCCTGACTTTCGTCTCTGGAAGGGACCTTCGGCCGCCGAAAGTGCTGCTGAAAGCGCCCTGTCCAGCCTTTCCATGTGTGTTCTGTATGCATGTTTCCTTGATGCTTTAAGGGGTTTTTGGGGAGTTGCTTATGAGTTGTTTAGGGTGTGTTTGGCACCTCACTAGAGTCCACCTGTGTAGGATCGGACCCGAGGAACCGAGGTGCTTAGCAGTGTCAGCCGTCTCAGAGTCGGCCCAGAGCTAGTCAGAGGTGAGTGGAACAAAACCTAATGCTTTAAATTAAGAAATTAAATATTGTTAGAGCATGATCCATGCATCATAAAATGCCATGATATGTATTAGGTTGTCTTGCATTAGAATCCACGAATATGATGCATTGCATAATATGTTGTTGATGTGGATGGATATTGGATGATCCTTAGCCCTCAGTATGAGATGAGATAATATGATATGAGATGACATGGTATGATATAGAAAGCCCAGGTGTGGCCTAATCGCCCCTGGCATCATGTATATGTAAGGAAAGACCAGGTGTGGCCTAATCGCCCCTGGCATAGTTGGACATGTTATGATATGAGTTATGTAAGCGAATACTAGGTGTGGCCTCATCGCCCCTGGTATAGTTGGACATATTTTGATATGTAGAGGGCTAATGGTGACAAGTTCATCCTTGATGTGATATGTTTGTGATGTGATGCATTCCATGATGGCATACTTGTAAATGAACTGTTCTGCTAGTGTGGTTTCCGCTCACTGGGCTTTATAGCTCACCCCTCTCCCCTAACCCCAGGTTTGCAGGGTCAGAGATAGTCAGAAGATCGGCAGGTTATGTCTATGGTCAGATTCATGTAATAGATTAGTAGTGGACATGATGTAATGTAAGTTTATGTAATGATGTGAAAGAATTGTTTTACAAAATGATATTATGTAATTTGTTCAGAGTTATAGTATTGTGCTTGGCCCGAGTTGGATAATCCCTTTGTACATGAGTTTCTATTTTTATGTTGATGTATGTATTGGACCGAGTTTGACATAGAGTATGCTGACCCTAGGGGTTCTATGAGTTCAGTCATAGTGCATACACAGGTCAAGCTGGTTAAAGGTAAAGTTTTAAATGTTTTATGGAAATGTTTATTCATGTTTGGGATTATACCAGATGTACAGGAGGTATGTTAGGCTTGCTACGGGTCCCAGCGGCCTTAAGTCGATCTGGATCCTAGCACCGGTAGCGGTTCGGATTTTCGGGTCGTTACAAAATGGTATCAGAGCCCTAGGTTCACATGGTCGGACCTATAGTGTGTCGGGCTCATAGAGGTTATATAAGGGCAAGCACAGTAGGAGAGATCATGTCCACTAGGATAGGATGTGGAGTCCTTTCTTGTATGATGATGTGAAATGCCATGATTTTATGCATGTGCATTAATGATATGCTATGTATGTGATGCGAGTTCATGTGTTTGCACAAGAACCATTTGATGTTAATGTTTATGCGTTATGTTGTGCTTTCAGAAGTCAAGATGAGAGGAACTCGTCGATCTGTAAGGTTGAATGGAGCTCCGCCAGAGAATGAGGGCATGGATGCCCATTCCCCTGCTCTGCAGAGGGCAAGATCTTCTCGAACAAGTAGAGAAGGTACATCAAGGGACCCTAGATGGTCTTTTGATGCAGATCGGAGGAGATCAGTTCAGGGTGGTATGTCAGCAGATGTGATGGGAACTGAGGAGGGTAATCAGAGAAGAGATAGCAGTTTGGGCAGGAGTATGTTAGAAGAGGATATGGGAGAGTCCCAAGGAGGCACTCAGGCCTCGGGCTTTGTTCCACCACAGTATCCACCCTACCCGCAAGGGCCAGGGTATCCGATGGGAAGTACATCGGATTTCTTTCATTGCAGTCCATATCCCGCCTTTATGCCCAATCCACCCTTTTTCCCACCTTACCCACAGTACCCTATGTTTCCACCTCATCCTTCTACCCAGGTCCAGCAAACCCTAATCCGGGGAATGCTGCACCTCCTCCTCCACCAGCAGAGCCAATTGTCCCTAATGTCCAGATACCCAAACCTGGTTCACCAGTTGGGGGTAAAGTAAGGATGACAGACTACCTAAAGTTGGATGCCCCCAAGTTTGAATCAGGTGATGACCCTTTTGAGTACCTTAGAACGGTGAAGATGATAACTGATGAGTTGGGAGCAAGTGACAGTAGAGCCATTCAGATGGCAGGGTTCACATTGAAATGCAAGAAGGCAAGGGAATGGTTCAAAAACTATGTGGACCCAAGGTTGGAAGGCTTATCCTGGGAGCAGTTTGCCAATGAGTTTGCAGGATGGGCTTTTCCAGATAGTTCCAGAGAATTGAAGATGATCGAGTTTGAGCAGTTAAGGCAGACGGAAGAGATGAGTGTAGAGGAGTTTACAGACAGGTTCCTGGAGCTGTTGCCGTTTGCAGGACAAGGTCTTGACATAGACCTGAAGAAGTCTAGGAGATATGTTATGAAGCTTCACTCCAGGTATTCCTCGTTGATTCAATCAGCAGAAAGGGAGAGTTTCCATGCTATAGTGGATATGGCACGGAGAATGGAGGCTAGTGCCATCCTTCAAGGGACAGTTAAACAGTACGTGGCACAGTCTTCGGGTTCCAAAGCCCCGGGGACAAGTGAGGTTAATCTCTCCCCTCTGAGCGAGGCTGTCACAAAGAGTAAGAAGGGAGGCAGAGGCCTCAGAAGATCGAAGAAGAGCAAGTTCTGGGATCAGATAAAGTCTGGTCTGGGTTTTGGTGATGGTTCGAGCTCTGGTTCGGGTAACTCCAGATGTACGAGGTGCGGTAGGCCGCACAAGGGAGTCTGTTTGGTGGGGACAATGGCATGTTTCAGGTGCGGACAGGAGGGGCACATGGCTCGTGAGTGTCCCACTGCGACCTTGTTGGCACAGTCCCAGCAAACAGTTTCAGGTAGTGTAGCTCACCCAGTAGCTCCATCCATGGCGCAGGGCAGAGGCAAAGGAAGAGGGATAACTCCTTCTTCAGCAGGTTTCCCAAGTGAAGGTCCATCAGCTCCAGCACGGATCTTCACTATGACCCAGCAGGAGGCTAACACATCGAACCCGATGGGATCAGGTAATCTCACTCTAGTATGTTCTGATGTGTATGTTTTATGAACCCTGATGTTTCTCTTTCTTTGTTTGCTTGCGAGTCATTGTGAGGTTAGGCATGATAGCTTAAGGGTTAGAGTATCCCCTTTGGGTTGGTGGACCCAAGTGTGATCTATCAGTGGCAGAGTCAGTCTGCCGGTATAGTTCAGAGTATGTTGTGTGTAGATGCCTTCCAGCTAGCCTAGCGGTTCTAGATTTGACTGTTTGACGTCATTCTAGGGTTGGGTTGGTTCTTCTACTAGTGGTGCTACCTGAGTCTGCAAAGACAAGGTAGTCTAGTCCAGAGGTCAGGATGGATCAGAGGTAGTCCTTTGAGGGGACAGAGTAGGGATACCTAGAGGTTTGTTATCAGCCTTATAGGCTCGTATGTTGCTCAGGAGAGGTTGTCAGAGGTTTCTAGTTTATGTGAGAATGTATAGCAGTCAGGTCAGGGAGCCGCCTCAGTGCCCGTAATCAGAAAAGTTCGTAGATGTTTCCCAGATGAGTTCCCAGGACTACCGCCTGTCAGGAAGATAGAGTTCAAAATAGAAGTAATGCATGGAATTGGACCAATCTCTATCTCTCCCCACAGGATGGCATCAACAGAGTCGAAAAAGTTGTAAGGATCAGTTGCAAGAGTTGGTAGACAAGGGTTCCCATCTAATTGAGCACCTCACTTTGGGGTGTTCCAGTGTTGTTGCGAGGTTGAAAGATGGATCCCAAGGACTTTGTATCGACTACAAGTCGTTGAACGAAGTCACTACCCAGGACAAGCGTTTGTTACCTTGGATCGACGATCTATTTAAGACAGCTAGCAGGAGCTGGTTGCCTTTCCAAGATAGATCTGAAGTCCAAGTACTATCAGTTAAGAACAAGGGAGAAGATGTTCAGAGAGCAGTGTTTAGGGCCAAATATGGGCACTATGAGTTTCTAGGAATGTCGTTCGGGTTAATGAACGCCCCTACAGCATTCATGGATCTCATAAGCAAAGTTTCAGTTGGTTTCTGGACCACTCCGTTATTGTCTTCATCGATGATACCTCAGTGAGTTCCAGAAATACAGAGGAGTTTGCCCATTATCTGAAATCAGGATTGCAGATCCTGAGAGAACATGGCTTGGATGCCCAGTTCTCCAAATGTGAGTTTCAGTCGAGGAGCATACCTTTCTTGGGTCATGATATGTCGGGAAAGAAGAGAAAAGTGAGGTAGACCCGAGAAGTGTTAAAGTTGTAGCTGACTAGCCCAGGCCCATCATCGTGTCAAAGATCAAGAGCTCCTTGGGGTGGGCCGGTTACCTACTGGAAAGTTCATCCAGAACTTCTCTAGAGTTGCCGCTCCTATGACCAGATGGATCAAGAAGAACTAGAGGATTGTGTGGTCTACTCAGTGTGAGGAAGGCTTTGAAGAGCCGAAGGAAATGTTGATGTCAGTACCAGTGGTGGCTCTGTCCGCCAGTAAATGAAGATGTCACAGTGTCTTGTGATGCGTTCCGAGTGGAACTAGATTGTGTGTTAACGCAAAGTGGCTGGATGATTGCTTAAGCTTCTAAGTAGCTGAAGGAGCATGAGTTGAATCATCTTACACATGATCTAGAGATGGCGATGATAATCTTTGCACTCAAGATGTGGAGGCGATGCCTGTATAAGGTATGATGGTAGATCCTTACAGGTCGAAAGAGCTTGCAATACATCTTGAGTCAAGGGGGAAGAACCGGTGGCAGAGAAGATGGGTAAAAACTGTGTAGTGGTTATGACTTCAAGGTTCATTTTACGGTGAGGCAAATATTTTGAGAGATGCCCTCAACCGGAAACCACTTGGCAGCTATCCCATCCCTTAGTGTAGTAAGAAGAAGATCAGTAACCAAAGAATGAGAAGAATCAGAACTGCTGTGAGTCAGCAGGAGAGTTATAAAGTTGTCCGCAAGAGGCATGTAAGGCTTCAGAAGCGAGAAGAATTTTGTCAGAGTGCGCCGCGGAAGCATGTTGAGGTTGCTGGAGGAGTCTCCTAAAGAGAGGATGATTCGTTATGGGCAAAAAGGTAAATTAGCTCTCAAATACATTGGACCCTTGAAATCCTGCGAAGGATTGGGAATGTATTCCACGAGTTAGATTTACCTACTTCAAAGGAAGAGCTCCATCCGTTTTTCCATGTTTCCACGGTATATGAGTTCGTGTCGGGTCCGAGTGAGGTTCTGGAAAGAACCAGAGGTGGAGGTCATAAAGGATCTCACCTATGTTGAACAGTTAGTACGGACCGCAGACACACAAGTTAGTAAGTGTGGAAACAAGGAAATCCCGATGGTGAAAGTCCCTTAGAATCACCTTAAGATGAAAAGTGCACCAGGGAGACCGAGAGTTCGTACTCCAGTGATATCGTGTTTCCTTATAGATTAGAACTTATGTGTTGTTATGATTGTGCTTATGTTATGTATATGCATGTGCCTGTTTGTTTGAACATTCGGGGACGAATGTTCTTAAAGGGGGGAAGAATGTAATACCCGGCTAGATTCCGGCATCGGAATCCCTACCTCCCAGCGGAATCTCCGTTGGAATCTGGGATTTTGATGATGCCAGAGTCTTCTTGTAGGGTAAAAAGTGTTTTCTAAAATGTTTTTACTGATTTCATGGTTTTAAATGAAAAAGATTTGAGTTTTGAAAAGAAAAGACCAAGGAGGCATTTGCCAGGTTCGGCCACCGAAAGTGAAGTTCGGCCGCCGAACATGGGAAGGTTTCGGGAGTGCCTTTGGCCTCCGAAAGCCTTGTTTGAATGAACCAGGTTCGGCCGCCGAACCTCAAGTTCATCCGCCGAACATGCATGAGTTTAGGGGGCACGTTAGGCTGCCGAAGGTGGTTCAGCAGGCCACCTATAAAGAGCCCTCAGATCGGAAATGGGCGAGTTTTCTCCCCATTCTCGAGCTCAGGTGAGTTTAGGTCCTCCTTTGGTCGTTTTCATATTTTTCTCTATCCACCCTTCAAGTTTTCATGAGATCTACCCTTGTTTTAAAGATTTGAAACCCAAATAGAAGTTTTGGAGCTTGGAGGCTTTTGGAGCTTGGATCTTCCACACCTCCGAGTTAGGGATCACACCACCCCTCGATCTTCAAGAGGTAAGTGTAGATCCTTGTTTCCCTACTGTTTTTAATGAAGTTTTAGTAAGTTTAATGATGTTTTGATGGTTGGGTATGGGTAGATATGCATATAGGGTTTATGTGGGTTTTATGCCCAATGCATGTTTATGTGATGTTATGTTGAAAGTTTAAGTTAGTTTATACATGTGGGAGAGTGTATGCATGATTGGGAAAGAGCAAGTGAGATTATGGGGTGTTTTGATGATTTTGGCCTATGTGGGTCATAAGCTATCTATGCATGCTTTGGATGTTGTTTTTGGAGTTTAAATCTAGTTGTTAAGCTCCTTTATGCATGACTCAGGGTTTATGCATGGTTTTGAGAAGTTTGTGCATGTTTTAAAAGGTTGGATGTTTGTTTTGGGGGTTTGGGAGGCTTGTATGCACAAGGGCTGAGTTCTGGAAGAACTCAGGTTCGGCCGTCGAAGGTGGTTTCGGCCGCCGAACATGCCTATGGATGCATGATTTGGCCGCCAAACCTTGCCCCTGAAAGTTGTGTTTCAGAGCTGAAGCAGACTTTCGGCCGCCGAAGGTGATGTTCGGCCGCCGAAAGTGCATGACTTTCGTCTCTGAAGAAAGGGTTCGGCCGCCGAAGGCGCCCCCGAACCTGCCTGACTTTCGTCTCTGGAAGGGACCTTCGGCCGCCGAAAGTGCCGCCGAAAGCGCCCTATCCAGCCTTTCCATGAGTGTTCTGTATGCATGTTTCCTTGATGCTTTAAGGGGTTTTTGGGGAGTTGCTTATGAGTTGTTTAGGGTGTGTTTGGCACCTCACTAGAGTCCACCTGTGTAGGATCGGACCCGAGGAATCCGAGGTGCTTAGCAGTGTCAGCCGTCTCAGAGTCGGCCCAGAGCTAGTCAGAGGTGAGTGGAACAAAACCTAATGCTTTAAATTAAGAAATTAAATATTGTTAGAGCATGATCCATGCATCATAAAATGCCATGATATGTATTAGGTTGTCTTGCATTAGAATCCACGAATATGATGCATTGCATAATATGTTGTTGATGTGGATGGATATTGGATGATCCTTAGCCCTCAGTATGAGATGAGATAATATGATATGAGATGACATGGTATGATATAGAAAGCCCAGGTGTGGCCTAATCGCCCCTGGCATCATGTATATGTAAGGAAAGACCAGGTGTGGCCTAATCGCCCCTGGCATAGTTGGACATGTTATGATATGAGTTATGTAAGCGAATACTAGGTGTGGCCTCATCGCCCCTGGTATAGTTGGACATATTTTGATATGTAGAGGGCTAATGGTGACAAGTTCATCCTTGATGTAACACCCGGCTAGAATCCGGCACTGGAATTCCTAATGTCTAGTGGAATCTGGGGTGTTGGGATTCTATATAAGGGTAGGAATTGTGTTTTCTACGGGTTATGAGATGTTTTAAAGTTAAGGGAAGTGAGTTTTGAGGTGAAATGACCTAAGGCAGTTGAGCCAAGTTCGGCCGCCGAAAGTAAGTTCGGCCGCCGAAAGTAAGTTCGGCCGCCGAAAGTGTTTGGCTTCCGAAGGGAAGTTCGGCCTCCGAATGTTGCATGGTCTTGCCTGTGTTTGGGCAGCCGACGATGAGTTGGCTAGTGAGCTGAGTCATGTTTGTTTTGACAAGTGTTGGCCTCAGATTCTTGCCATGGAATGACCACGTCTTCTATGACTCATCTGCAAGTGTTTTGAGCAGCTCATGCAGGAGTTTGCTCATTTACCAAATTGTGAAGGTTTTGAAGCAAAAAGTGAGCTTTGGAGAGTTAGTGAGGGTGAAGAGAGTTGAACCGTTTTCCTTTGTTGAGATCACTCACCAGGAGGTAAGTGATGTGTTGACTATGGTTTTATATGTTTTCTGAAGGTTTTATGGGATTGGTGAAGAGAGAGATGCATGTTTAGGTTTTCAATGGGAGGTTTGTGGATATATGCATGAATATATGTTTTTGTGTTATGTTTGCTTTGTTGTTTGGGGTATTAGATAGTTTTGGACCCCTGTGATCATATACATGAGTATATGTATGTTGAGTAGATGAGATATGCATGTTTTGCGAGCTTGAGGGGAAGGAGAAGATGATTTGCCGATTGAAGCTGAGTTCTGGATGAACTCAGGTTCGGCAGCCGAAGGTTCATTCGGCCGCTGAACCTCTTGCATAGTGGCTTTGGCTGCCACAGCTTGCCCCGTGAGTTTTGCATGTTCGGCTCTGTTTGGGGACTTCGGCCGCCGAAGGTGCCGTCGAAGGTTAGAGACTTTCGTCTCTGGAGTATGTTTTGGCCCCCGAAACTTGCCCCCGAAAGGGTTCGGCCGCCGAAGCTTGAGATTCGGCCGCCGAAGGTGCTTGAGTTTCGTCTCTGGAGAGGACATTCGGCCGCCGAACCTGCCGCCGAAAGTGTTCTGTCCAGCTTTTCTTTTGCATGTTTTGCATGGCTAGTTAAGTGAGTTTCAGGGGATTCTTGGGGAGTGTACTAGAGGTATTGATAAGTTAGTCTGGTCCCTCATTTGAATCTTTATGTGTTACAGACCAGAGGAACCAGAGAGAGCAGCAGTGAGTACTGCTCCAGAGGTAAACCTGCAGAGTCAGTCAGTCCAGATAGCCAGAGGTGAGTGGAACTAAACTTATGACTTTTAATTGAACCACAACCTGTTTTTAGCATATCTCATGCATCATGTTTATGCCATAGGTTGATTGCATTAGTATTCACGACTATGTTGCATTGCATTGTTATTTGGTGATGTGAGTAAATGCTGAATGATCCAATAGTCTCAGACAGGAAGTCCAGGAGCCTTTGACTACGCCCTGGCACGTATAGCAAAGACCAGGAGCCTTTGACTACGCCCTGGCAGGTATATAGCAAAGTCCAGGAGCCTTTGACTACGCCCTGGCAATGGTAAGGTCACAGGTGTTATATACACATATACATATATGACAGGAAGACCAGGTGCTCGATTCTACGCCCTGGCACAGAGTTACTGGGACTATGTGGTGACAGGTTTACTCTTGATGTGGCTTGTCTGTGTTATGGCGCATTCCATGAGATCATATTTTACTGAGCTGTTTTACTGTTCTACTCACTGGGCTATAGAGCTCATCCCACTCCCTTACTCCCAGTTTTGCAGGGTCAGTGTACAGGGACAGTCCAGCAGAGTACAAGAAAAGTAAAGAGATCTGTAATAGCTTAGAGTGGACATGTAATATGAAAAAGATGTAATAGTTGTTGCTAGACCTAGTGATGTATGTTTTGTACATGATCTGTATATGTATATATGTTTTCCTGTATGTGAAAACCAGGCTTAACAGGTATGAATTAACCCATCTAGAGCAAGGTCTAGTCAGGGATACAGTGTACAGAGTACATGAGTACAGAGTACAGAGATAGTGCATGCACAGGTTAAGCCTTGGTTCAGAAAAGAGTTTTATTTTCACTGAAAATGTATGATCATGTATGAGGTTTACAGGTACACAGAGAATATAGCAGGCTTGCTACGGGTTCTGGCGGCCTTAAGCCGACCTGAATCCTAGCGCCGGTGACGGTCCTTTTTGGGGTCGTTACAGATTGGTATCAGAGCCCTAGGTTCACATGATCGGACCTATAGAGACAGTGTTGGGCTCAGACAGGTTAGTAGTGGTCAAGCACAATAGGAAATCATGTCCACTAGGATAGGGTCTTGAGTCCTATCTGTTATGATATGCTATGAGAGGTGTATGTGTATGATTGATATGTGATGTTTATGTGCTAAAGTGGTATGTTATATGTTGTGTTTCCAGCGTACAGATGCGAGGAACTCGTCGATCAGCTCGATTGACTGGAGTCCCACCAGAGAATGAGAGCCCAGCTGCTCGTCCTCCTGCATTGCCAAGGGCAAGGTCTCAGAGATCTAGCAGGGAAGGTACGTCAATAGACCCTAGAAGGTCTGTCGACGAGAGCAGAAGAGGAACAGTGAGGGGAGAAAGATCAGAGGAAAGGAGGGAAGCTATGGAGATTGATCAGTCTGGTGATGACAGCATGGGTATAGGCAGTTTTGAGGAAGGTATGGGAGAGTCGCAGGGAGGTGCTCAGACCTCAGGTTTTGGTTATCCATCCTTGTTTCCGGAGCCAGAGTATCCGATGGAGGGGATGTCGGAGTACTCTCGCTTTGACCCATATCCTACATACATGCCATCTATGCCATATCCTCACTATTACCCCTCATATCCATCATATCCGATGTATCCATCTTCCCCTACCCATCCAAGTGCAGCACACGTAGAGCCAAATGACCCAGTACTACCACCAGAACCAGTAGCCCCTGTTGTTGACAGACATGAACCTAGCTCATCTGGAGGTAAAGTCCAAATGACGGAGTACTTGAAATTGGATGCTCCTAAATACAACACGGGAGATGATCCATTTGATTACCTCAGAGCAGTTAGGATGATCACCAGCGAATTGGGAGCAGATGATAGGAGAGCCATTGAGATGGCAGGTTTCACAATAAAATGCAGGAAAGCCAGAGAATGGTTTAAGAATTATGTGGAGCCTAGAATGGACAGCATGTCATGGGGAGAGTTCGCTAATGAGTTTGCAGGGTGGGCTTTTCCTGACAGTTCCAGAGAGATGAAGATAATTGAGTTTGAACAGTTGAGACAAACAGATGAGATGACTGTTGATGAGTTCACAGATAAGTTCTTAGATCTGCTTCAGTACGTGGGTCAGGCCTATGATACTGATCAGAAGAAAGCAAGGAGATATACCATGAGACTTCATCCCAGGTATTCTTCTTTGATCCTTCCAGCAGAAAAGGAGAGTTTTCACTCTATTATAGATGCAGCTAGGAAGATGGAAGCTAGTGCTAAGAGTCAGAAACAGTCAAAGGCACAGGCTTCGGGTTCTAAGGCCCCCAGTTCAGGTTCAACAGGCAGTAAGAGATGGGATAGAGCGAGAGGAACAAGAAAAGGGTTCTGGAGTAAAGTCAAGTCAGGTCTGGGAATAGGTAGTGGCTCAAGCTCTGGCACAGCTCCAGTCTGCAGACGATGCGGAAAACCACATGGAGGAGTTTGTCGGTTGGGATCTTCAGCTTGTTTTCGATGTGGACAGGAAGGGCATATTGCTCGGGATTGTCCGCAGATGACTTTTGCACCATCCCAGCAGATGAGTTCTGGCAGTGTGGTACAGCCAGTTGTACGGCCAGCAGCTCCCGTCATGCCTCAGACTAGTGGCAGAGGTAGAGGGAGAGGGGTAGCCTCTACTTCAGCAGCAGGTTCCCGAGGTGGAAATCCGGTAGCCCCAGCACGGATTTTCACAGTGACACAGGAGGAGGCTAACACGTCGAACACAGTGGTGTCAGGTAATCTCATCATTGGGTGTTCAGATGTGTATGCTTTGATGGACCCCGGTGCTTCTCATTCCTTTATTGCTTCGAGAGCCATAGAGCGATTGGGTTTGATCAGTTCTGAGTTAGAGTATCCTCTCTGGGTCAGTGGACCTAGATGTGACCCATCAGTGGTAGTGTCAGTCTGTCGTTTCAGTCCAGTATTCATAGAGGGTAGATGCCTTCCAGCTGACCTTGTGGTTCTAGACTTGACAGATTTTGATGTCATTCTAGGGATGGATTGGTTATCTACATATAGTGCTACGTTGGACTGTCGAGAAAAACTAGTGAGTCTCAGAGACCAGGATGGGTCAGAGTGTGTCTTCAGAGGAGACAGGAGAGGTACACCCAGAGGTATGATTTCAGCCCTTCAGGCTCGTCGTTTGCTTAGGAGGGGTTTCTAGCTCATGTGAGAGAGCTAGACAGTCAGGTGAGGGAACCAGCCACAGTACCCGTAGTTCGAGAGTTTCTCGATGTGTTCCCAGACGATCTGCCAGGACTACCACCTGATAGGGAGATAGGGTTTGAAATTGAATTACTGCCAGGTACCAGACCTATCTCTATTCCTCCCTACAGGATGGCGCCAGCTGAGTTATCAGAGTTGAAAGAACAGTTGCAGGACTTGGTAGATAAGGGTTTCATCCGCCCTAGTACCTCACCTTGGGGTGCTCCAGTGCTTTTTGTCAGAAAGAAGGATGGATCCCTTAGACTTTGTATCGACTACAGACAATTGAACAAGGTCACTATCAAGAATAGGTATCCTCTACCTAGGATTGATGATCTATTTGACCAGCTAGCTGGAGCAGGTTGTTTCTCGAAAATAGATCTGAGATCTGGGTATCATCAGTTGAGAGTCAGAGAGGCAGATGTGTCTAAGACAGCTTTCCGGACCAGATATGGGCATTATGAGTTCTTAGTGATGCCGTTCGGGTTGACTAACGCCCCTGCAGCATTTATGGATCTCATGAACAGGGTATTCAGTGAGTTTCTGGATCACTTTGTCATTGTGTTTATCGATGATATCTTAGTGTATTCCAGAGATGCAGAGGAGCATGCCCAGCATCTGAGGATCGTGTTGCAGACACTGAGAGAGCATGGTTTATATGCCAAGTTCTCAAAGTGTGAGTTTTGGTTACGGAGCATTGCCTTCTTGGGACATGTAGTATCAGCAGAGGGTATTGAGGTAGACCCCAAGAAGATAGAGGCTGTAGCTAACTGGCCCAGACCCACTACAGTGACTGAGATTAAAAGCTTTCTGGGACTGGCAGGTTACTACAGGAGGTTCGTTCAGAACTTCTCAAAGATAGCAGCTCCTATGACCAAATTGACTCAGAAGAACCAGAAGTTTATCTGGTCAGACCAGTGTGAAGAGAGCTTTGAGGAGCTCAAGAGAAGATTGACAACAGCACCAGTGTTAGCTCTGCCTGTCAGTAATGAAGAGTTCACAGTGTTCTGTGATGCCTCTCGAGTGGGATTGGGTTGTGTTTTGATGCAGCGTGATAGAGTAATCGCTTATGCTTCTAGACAGTTGAAGAAGCACGAGTTGAATTACCCTACCCATGACCTCGAGATGGCAGCAGTTATCTTTGCACTTAAGATATGGCGGCATTACCTCTACGGGGTTAAATGCGAGATCTTCACTGATCACAAGAGTTTACAGTACATCTTAAGTCAGAAAGAGCTGAATTTGCGGCAGAGAAGGTGGGTCGAATTGCTCAGTGATTATGAGTGTAAGATCCAGTATCATCCGGGTAAGGCGAATGTTGTCGCAGACGCCCTAAGCCGGAAGTCATTAGGCAGTTTGTCCCATATAGCAGCAGAGCGGAGACCAGTTGTGATGGAGCTTTATAAGCTCTTTGACGAGGGATTACAGCTAGAGTTGTCTGGTACAGGTGCGTTGATAGCACAGATGAGGGTGACACCTGTGTTTCTGGAGCAGATAGCTCAGAGACAGCATGAGGACCCTGAGTTGATGAAAATTGCCAGGACTGTTCAGTCAGGCACTAGTGTAGAGTTCAGATTTGACAGCAAAGGGATCCTTCGCTATGGGAGTCGACTTTGTGTACCAGATAGGGGCAGTGTGAAGGAAGACATTATGAGGGAAGCTCATAATGCGAAGTATAGTGTTCACCCAGGAGCTACCAAGATGTATCAGGATCTGAAAAGAGTTTATTGGTGGCCAGCCATGAAGAAGGAAGTGGCGCAGTTCGTGACAGCCTGTGAGGTTTGTCAGAGGGTGAAATTAGAGCATCAGAAACCAGCCGGAATGCTTAACCCATTACCGATTCCAGAATGGAAATGGGAGAACATCGCCATGGATTTTGTAGTGGGTTTACCAGTAGCGTCCAACAGGATAGACTCGATATGGGTGATTGTGGACAGACTCACGAAATCTGCTCATTTTCTTCCAGTACGGAGTAACTATTCTGTGGATAAGTTGGCACAGGTCTATCTGGATGAGGTAGTGAGATTACATGGAGTTCCAGTATCTATAGTTTCAGACAGAGGACCTCAGTTTACCTCCCGCTTTTGGCGGAGTCTGCAAAGTGCAATGGGCACGAGATTGGATTTTAGTACTGCTTTCCACCCACAGACTGATGGACAGTCAGAAAGGACCATCCAGACCATAGAGGATATGCTTCGCCTTTGTGTGTTAGACTTTGGCGGTTCTTGGAGGCAGCATCTACCTTTGGTGGAATTTGCCTACAATAACAGTCATCATGCTAGCATTGGGATGGCTCCTTATGAAGCATTATATGGGAGGAAGTGCAGATCCCCTGTTTGCTGGGAAGAGGTAGGAGAGAAGGCTCTTGCAGGGCCAGAGTTAGTAGACATTACCAGTAGAATGGTGCCCATGATCAGAGAGAGAATCAGAACAGCTCAGAGTAGACAGAAAAGTTATGCAGACGTTCGCAGAAAGCAGTTGGAGTTTCAAGAGGGTAATTGGGTATTGCTGAAAGTGTCTCCAATGAAAGGAGTGGTTCGTTTTGGGAAGAAAGGTAAATTAGCTCCACGGTACATTGGACCCTTTGAAGTGTTGCAGAGGATCGGAAATGTGTCGTATAAGCTGGATTTACCTGCTTCTATGGAGAGGATTCACCCGGTATTTCATGTTTCTATGCTACGACAGTTTGTGTCAGATCCGAATCAGGTTCTGAGTGAGCCTGAAGTGGAGATTCATACGGATCTCACCTATATAGAGCAGCCAGTGCGGATTCTGGACACGCAGATCAAACAGCTAAGGAACAAAGTGATTCCAATGGTGAAAGTTTTATGGAACCACCATAATCTAGAAGAGTGCACCTGGGAGACGCGGGAGTCTATGCTCCAGCAGTATCCATATTTGTTTTGAGGTTCGTTTCCTCCTTGTGTTTTGTTTTTGTGTGTTTTAGGAACATTCGAGGACGAATGTTCTTAAGGAGGGGAGAATGTAACACCCGGCTAGAATCCGGCACTGGAATTCCTAATGTCTAGTGGAATCCGGGGTGTTGGGATTCTATATAAGGGTAGGAATTGTGTTTTCTACGGGTTATGAGATGTTTTAAAGTTAAGGGAAGTGAGTTTTGAGGTGAAATGACCTAAGGCAGTTGAGCCAAGTTCGGCCGCCGAAAGTGTTTGGCTTCCGAAGGGAAGTTCGGCCTCCGAATGTTGCATGGTCTTGCCTGTGTTTGGGCAGCCGACGATGAGTTGGCTAGTGAGCTGAGTCATGTTTGTTTTGACAAGTGTTGGCCTCAGATTCTTGCCATGGAATGACCACGTCTTCTATGACTCATCTGCAAGTGTTTTGAGCAGCTCATGCAGGAGTTTGCTCATTTACCAAATTGTGAAGGTTTTGAAGCAAAAAGTGAGCTTTGGAGAGTTAGTGAGGGTGAAGAGAGTTGAACCGTTTTCCTTTGTTGAGATCACTCACCAGGAGGTAAGTGATGTGTTGACTATGGTTTTATATGTTTTCTGAAGGTTTTATGGGATTGGTGAAGAGAGAGATGCATGTTTAGGTTTTCAATGGGAGGTTTGTGGATATATGCATGAATATATGTTTTTGTGTTATGTTTGCTTTGTTGTTTGGGGTATTAGATAGTTTTGGACCCCTGTGATCATATACATGAGTATATGTATGTTGAGTAGATGAGATATGCATGTTTTGCGAGCTTGAGGGGAAGGAGAAGATGATTTGCCGATTGAAGCTGAGTTCTGGATGAACTCAGGTTCGGCAGCCGAAGGTTCATTCGGCCGCCGAACCTCTTGCATAGTGGCTTTGGCTGCCACAGCTTGCCCCGTGAGTTTTGCATGTTCGGCTCTGTTTGGGGACTTCGGCCGTCGAAGGTGCCGTCGAAGGTTAGAGACTTTCGTCTCTGGAGTATGTTTTGGCCCCCGAAACTTGCCCCCGAAAGGGTTCGGCCGCCGAAGCTTGAGATTCGGCCGCCGAAGGTGCTTGAGTTTCGTCTCTGGAGAGGACATTCGGCCGCCGAACCTGCCGCCGAAAGTGTTCTGTCCAGCTTTTCTTTTGCATGTTTTGCATGGCTAGTTAAGTGAGTTTCAGGGGATTCTTGGGGAGTGTACTAGAGGTATTGATAAGTTAGTCTGGTCCCTCATTTGAATCTTTATGTGTTACAGACCAGAGGAACCAGAGAGAGCAGCAGTGAGTACTGCTCCAGAGGTAAACCTGCAGAGTCAGTCAGTCCAGATAGCCAGAGGTGAGTGGAACTAAACTTATGACTTTTAATTGAACCACAACCTGTTTTTAGCATATCTCATGCATCATGTTTATGCCATAGGTTGATTGCATTAGTATTCACGACTATGTTGCATTGCATTGTTATTTGGTGATGTGAGTAAATGCTGAATGATCCAATAGTCTCAGACAGGAAGTCCAGGAGCCTTTGACTACGCCCTGGCACGTATAGCAAAGACCAGGAGCCTTTGACTACGCCCTGGCAGGTATATAGCAAAGTCCAGGAGCCTTTGACTACGCCCTGGCAATGGTAAGGTCACAGGTGTTATATACACATATACATATATGACAGGAAGACCAGGTGCTCGATTCTACGCCCTGGCACAGAGTTACTGGGACTATGTGGTGACAGGTTTACTCTTGATGTGGCTTGTCTGTGTTATGGCGCATTCCATGAGATCATATTTTACTGAGCTGTTTTACTGTTCTACTCACTGGGCTATAGAGCTCATCCCACTCCCTTACTCCCAGTTTTGCAGGGTCAGTGTACAGGGACAGTCCAGCAGAGTACAAGAAAAGTAAAGAGATCTGTAATAGCTTAGAGTGGACATGTAATATGAAAAAGATGTAATAGTTGTTGCTAGACCTAGTGATGTATGTTTTGTACATGATCTGTATATGTATATATGTTTTCCTGTATGTGAAAACCAGGCTTAACAGGTATGAATTAACCCATCTAGAGCAAGCTCTAGTCAGGGATACAGTGTACAGAGTACATGAGTACAGAGTACAGAGATAGTGCATGCACAGGTTAAGCCTTGGTTCAGAAAAGAGTTTTATTTTCACTGAAAATGTATGATCATGTATGAGGTTTACAGGTACACAGAGAATATAGCAGGCTTGCTACGGGTTCTGGCGGCCTTAAGCCGACCTGAATCCTAGCGCCGGTGACGGTCCTTTTTGGGGTCGTTACACTTGATGTGATATGTTTGTGATGTGATGCATTCCATGATGGCATACTTGTAAATGAACTGTTCTGCTAGTGTGGTTTCCGCTCACTGGGCTTTATAGCTCACCCTCTCCCCTAACCCTAGGTTTGCAGGGTCAGAGATAGTCAGAAGATCGGCAGGTTATGTCTATGGTCAGATTCATGTAATAGATTAGTAGTGGACATGATGTAATGTAAGTTTATGTAATGATGTGAAAGAATTGTTTTACAAAATGATATTATGTAATTTGTTCAGAGTTATAGAATTGTGCTTGGCCCGAGTTGGATAATCCCTTTGTACATGAGTTTCTATTTTTATGTTGATGTATGTAATACCCGGCTAGACTCCGGTATCGGAATTCCTACCGTCCGGTGGAATTTGGGTGTCGGAAACCTCTAGAAGGGTAAAAGCATGTTTTTTATAAAATGTTTTCATGTATTTTAATGTTTTAAGTATGATTTTAAATAAATTTTTGCATGAAAATTCTTTAAGGAAAAACTCAGGTTCGGCCGCCGAAACTCACTTTCGGCCGCCGAACATGCATGGAC
This sequence comes from Manihot esculenta, assembly GCF_001659605.2. NCBI lineage: Eukaryota > Viridiplantae > Streptophyta > Magnoliopsida > Malpighiales > Euphorbiaceae > Manihot > Manihot esculenta. The sequence continues at coordinate 25,237,033 of NC_035173.2, read as the reverse complement.
TTTGGGAGGCACGTTAGGCCCCCGAAAGTCTAAGTGAGGGAAGTGCAGGTTCGGCCGCCGAACCTTATGTTCGGCCGCCGAACATTGCATGGATGCGGAGGCACATTCGGCCCCCGAACGTGGCCTGGCCAGCCACTATAAAAGGGTCCCCTTGGTCCGCACGGGCGAGCTTTTTCTCTCCCATTGTCGGCCAAGGTGAGTCTCCACCGTTCCTCCCTCGATCTTGAGTGTTTCCTCTAGATCTTTCATGGTTTTAACAAGTTTATAACCTTGTTTTGAAGATTTGTGAGCTTTGAGCAAGCTTTGAGTGCTTGGAGGTTCAAAGAGCTTAATCTCTCCATCTCCAAGCTAGGATCGCTTTCCTCTCGTTTCTTCAAGAGGTAAGGGTCGATCTTGAACCCTTTTTATGTTTTAAACAAGTTTTAAGTAAGATCTATGGGTAGAAATGCATGTTAGGACATATGTTGAGTTTATGGGTTTTGATGAAGTTTGAGCAATGTAGCTTGTTTGTGTGTGAATGAAGTGTTGTAGATGGGGTATATGCATGTTTGAGACCCCTAGGAACTTGTATGCGTGTTTTGGTTGAGAAATATGCATGATCTATGGTTTTGGGAGGCAGGAGGTTCATTTGAACCAAGTTTCTGCCGTTTGGCAGAAACCAGGTTCGGCAGCCGAAGGGAGTTTCGGCCGCCGAACCCCTCTTGTGAAGGCAGCTTTCGGCTGCCGAAGGTGCCCCCGAAAAGAGACTTTCGTCTCTGTCTGGCACTTTCGGCCGCCGAAGGTGCCGCCGAACCTAGCTGAGTTTCGTCTCTGTCCAGGACTTTCGGCCGCCGAAGGTGCCGCCGAAGGTGCCCTGTTCAGCCGTTTCATGCATATTTTCTGTGATGTTTTCATGATGTTTTAGGGGGTTTTTGGGGGATGTATTAGAGTTGTGTTTATATATGTTTGGTCCCTCATTGGAGTCCACCTGTGTAGGTCCGGACCCGAGGAACCGAGGACCCCAGCAGTGAGTGAGCTGCTTCAGTGTCTGGTCAGAGCTAACCAGAGGTGAGTGGAAACAAGCTTAATGTTTTAAATCAAGCAATTAAATGTTTTGAGCATGTTTCATGCATCATGATGACATGTAATAGGCTGATTGCATTAGTTCACGAATATGTCGCATTGCATTTTATTTTGTGGTTGTGGGTGAATGCTGTATGATCCAATTAGTCCACGAGACTTTATATATGATATGACAGGAAGACCAGGACCCCATGCTACGGCCTGGCACGAGGCTTTATATATGATATGACAGGAAGACCAGGACCCCATGCTACGGCCTGGCACGAGACTTTATGTATGTTATGACAGGAAGACCAGGACCCCATGCTACGGCCTGGCACGAGGCTTTATATATGATATGACAGGAAGACCAGGACCCCATGCTACGGCCTGGCACGAGACTTTATGTATGTTATGACAGGAAGACCAGGACCCCATGCTACGGCCTGGCACGAGACTATGTTAGGACTAATTGGTGACAGGTTCACCCTTGATGTGGATTGTCTGTGATATGATGCATTTCATGAAAGCATGAACTTTAATATAATGTTTTCAGTTTCTGCTCACTGGGCTTTTAGCTCACCCCTCTCCCCTAACCCCAGGTTTGCAGGTACGGGATTGATAGAGAAGAAAAGAAGAAAAAAGTCATATGTATGTAATAGCTAGAGTTTGTGGACATGACAATTGATAAGAATGTAATTATGTTATTGAGGATAGAGTTGTGCTTGACCATAGTATATGTTAGTCCCTTGGTATGTACATGATCTTATTTTATGATGTATATGTGAACCAACTCAACACAGGATATGTATAGCCCTTGAGGCTTTGTTGAAATCCCACAGAGGGATTAATGTTTATGTATATGATGAATATAGTGCATGCACAGGTTGAGTTTGGTGAATGAAGAAAAGAAAAGTTTTTAATTCTTATGTATGTTTGTTGATCATGTATGGGATTAAACAGATAAACAGGATGTATGTTAGGCTTGCTACGGGTCCCGGCGGCCTTACGCCGATCTGGATCCTAGCGCCGGTAACGGTCCGGATTTCCGGGGCGTTACAGAGTGGTATCAGAGCCCTAGGTTCATATGGTCGGACCTAGAGTGTCGGGCTCATAGATGTTATAGAAGGTCAAGCACAATAGGCAAAAATCATGTCCACTAGGATAGGATGTAGAGTCCTGTCTTGCTATGATTGTATGATATGCCATGATGATATGCTATGTGTGTAATGTAGCTGTGAGGTTCATGCTTGCCGACATGAACCATTTAATGCTAATGTTTATGTGATGTTTACTGTTTCTCAGAAAACAGGATGAGAGGAACCCGTCGATCTGCACGATTGACTGGAATACCACCTCAGGACGAGGGCATTGATGCCCGTCCTTCAACATTGCCTAGGGCAATGTCGAGTAGGTCCAACAGGGACCGAGCAGTGAGAGACCCTAGAAGGTCTTTAGATCTGGGAAGAAGCAGATCAGTCAGAGGAACAGTGCAGGGAGGTATGTCAGAGGATATGGGGGATCAGATGGATGTTGATCAAAGGAGGGATGGCAGTTTGGGCGTCAGTATGTCAGAAGAGGGTATGGGAGAATCCCAAGGAGGCACTCAGGCCTCGGGATTTGTTCAGCCACCTCACTATCCGCCCTACACCCAAAATCCCGGGTATTCGATGGGAGGTACATCGGATTACCCTAGTTTTAACCCCTACCCCACACAGATGCCATACCCACCATACTACCCACCATATCCACAGTACCCGGTGTACCCACCTCCACCATACTATCCAAATCCAGCAAACCCTACCTCAGGGGATGCTGTACCTCCTCCACCACCAGCACCTACAGTCCCAGATACCCAGATACCTCAGCCTAGCTCATCTGGGGGAAGTAAGGCTAAAATGACAGATTACATGAAGTTGGGTGCTCCCCAGTTTGAGTCAGGTGATGACCCGTTTGTGTATTTGGAGAAGGTCAAGATGATCACAGAGGAGATCGGAGCTGATGATAGTAGAGCCATTCAGATGGCTGGTTTCACCTTGAAATGCAAAAAGGCCCGTGAGTGGTTCAAAAACTATGTGAAGCCGAGGGTGGATAGCCTATCGTGGGAGGAGTTCGCTAATGAATTTGCAGGATGGGCTTTCCCTGATAGTTCAAGGGAATTGAAGATGATAGAATTCGAGCAGTTGAGGCAAACCGATGACATGAGTGTAGACGAGTATACTGACAGGTTTATGGAGTTGCTGCCTTTTGCTGGGCAAGACCTTAGCACAGACCAGAAGAAGTCGAGGAGGTATATCATGAAGCTCCATCCTAGGTATTCCTCCTTGGTACAGTCAGCAGATAGAGAGAGTTTTCACGCCATAGTAGACATGGCTAGGAGAATGGAGGCTAGTGCCATCGTTCAGGGGACAGTCAAACAGACAGTGGCACAAGCTTCTGGTTCTAAAACTCCGGGAGGGGGAAGGTTAGATCCCTCTACCTTGAGTGCAGCAGCTTCAGGCAGTAAGAGATGGGGTAAGCCCAAGGGTAAGAAGAATAAGTTCTGGAACAAGGTCAAGTCTAGTCTGGGGTTTGGCAGTGGTTCTAGTTCTGGGGCGGATAATGCAGCTTGTGCGAAGTGTGGTAGGCCACACAGGGGTTTATGCCGGTATGGGACGACGACCTGCTACAGATGTGGGCAAGAGGGGCATATGTCATGGCAATGTCCTAAAGCAGTTCCTATGGCACAGACACAGCAGACAGCTTCAGGAAGTGTGGCACAGCCAGTAGCTCCAGCTGCTACACAGGCCAGTGGCAGAGGCAGAGGGAGAGGGTCAGCCTCTTCTTCAGCAGGGTTCAGAGGTGAGGGTCCGTCAGCTCCAGCCAGGATCTTCACCATGACACAGCAGGAGGCTAACACATCCAACACCGTGGTGTCAGGTAAACTCATCATAGGGTGTTCTGATGTGTATGCATTAATGGACCCGGGTGCATCTCACTCTTTTATTGCACCGAGAGCCGTTCAGAGGTTAGGATTGATGGTCTCTGAGTTAGAGTGTCCCCTATGGGTCAGTGGACCCAAGTGTGACCCGTCAGTTGCAGAGTCAGTCTGCCAGTGTAGTCCAGTTTTTATAGAGGGAAGATGCTTGTCCGCCGACCTTGTGGTTCTAGATTTGACAGACTTTGACGTCATTCTAGGGATGGATTGGCTATCTACCCATGGTGCTACCTTGGACTGCAGGGACAAAGTAGTTAAGTTCAGATGTCAGGATGGGTCAGAGGTCGTCTTCAGAGGAGACAATAGGGGTACACCTAGAGGTCTAATTTCAGCTCTTCAGGCTCGTAGGTTGCTTAGGAGGGGATGTCAGGGGTTTCTAGCTCATGTGAGGGAGTTGGATAGTCATGTTAGAGAGCCCGCCTCAGTGCCTGTGGTGAGTGAGTTCTTAGATGTTTTCCCAGACGAGCTGCCAGGGTTACCACCTGCTAGGGAGATAGAGTTCGAAATTGAGTTAATGCCTGGTACCAGACCGATCTCTATCCCTCCCTACAGGATGGCACCAGCCGAGATGAAAGAGTTAAAAGAACAGTTGCAAGAACTGGTGGACAAGGGTTTCATCCAACCGAGTACCTCACCTTGGGGTGCTCCAGTACTCTTCGTGAAGAAAAAGGATGGATCCCTCAGGCTTTGTATCGACTACAGGCAGTTGAACAAAGTCACCATCAAGAATAAGTACCCATTGCCAAGGATCGACGATCTATTCGACCAGCTAGCAGGAGCGGGTTGTTTCTCCAAAATAGATCTGAGATCCGGGTACCATCAGTTGAGAATCAGAGAGGAGGACGTGCCAAAGACGGCCTTCAGGACCAGATATGGGCACTATGAGTTCCTTGTAATGCCGTTTGGGTTAACCAACGCCCCTGCAGCATTCATGGACCTCATGAACAGAATATTCAGACCATACCTGGATCACTTCGTTATTGTCTTCATAGATGATATCCTAGTGTATTCCAGGAATGCAGAGGAGCATGCCCATCATCTGAAGATAGTTTTGCAGACCTTGAGGGAACATGGCTTGTATGCCAAGTTCTCCAAGTGTGAGTTCTGGTTAAGGAGCATCTCATTCTTGGGGCATATAGTGTCAGAGAATGGAATAGAGGTAGACCCCAAGAAAGTAGAGGCTGTGACTAACTGGCCCAGACCCACCTCAGTGACAGAGATCAGAAGTTTCTTGGGTTTGGCTGGTTATTACAGGAGGTTCGTACAGGACTTCTCCAAAATTGCAGCTCCTTTAACCAGATTGACCAGAAAGAATCAGAGGTTCGAGTGGACCGATCGATGTGAAGAAAGCTTTGAGGAGCTCAAGAAGAGGTTGACTTCAGCACCGGTGTTAGCTCTGCCAACCAGCAATGAGGACTTCACAGTATTCTGTGATGCATCCAGAGTAGGCTTGGGTTGTGTGTTGATGCAGAATGGTAGGGTGATCGCTTATGCTTCTAGACAGCTAAAGAGGCATGAGATGAATTACCCCACACACGATCTGGAGATGGCAGCAGTTATCTTTGCCCTCAAGATGTGGAGGCATTACCTCTATGGGGTAAAATGTGAGATCTTCACAGATCATAAGAGCCTGCAGCACATCTTGAGTCAGAGGGATTTGAACTTGAGGCAGAGGAGATGGGTAGAACTGCTCAGTGACTATGATTGTAAGATACAGTACCATCCGGGTAAGGCTAATGTAGTAGCTGATGCCTTAAGCCGGAAATCACTTGGCAGTCTATCCCACATCACGGCAGAGAGGAGACCGGTGGTGAAGGAATTTTATAAGCTCATTGAGGAGGGTCTACAGATGGAGTTGTCTGGTACAGGTGCTTTGATTGCACAGATGAAAGTAACCCCCGTGTTTCTGGAGCAGGTGGCTCAGAAACAGCACGAGGACCCAGAGTTAGTGAAGATTGCCAGGACTGTTCAGTCAGGCAAAGATAGTGAGTTCAGATTCGATGATAAGGGGATCCTCCGCTATGGGAACAGACTATGTGTACCAGATGACATCGGGCTTAAAGGAGACATTATGAGAGAGGCTCATAATGCAAGATACAGTGTTCACCCTGGAGCCACCAAGATGTACCAAGATCTGAAGAGGGTGTATTGGTGGCCAGCTATGAAGAGGGAAGTGGCACAATTCGTGTCAGCCTGCGAAATATGTCAGAGGGTGAAGCTGGAACATCAGAAGCCGGCTGGAATGCTTAACCCGCTACCTATTCCAGAATGGAAATGGGAGAACATAGCTATGGACTTTGTAGTGGGGTTACCGGCAACATCCAACAGACTAGACTCCATATGGGTGATTGTGGACAGACTCACCAAATCTGCTCACTTCATTCCAGTTAGGAGCAACTACTCTGTGGATAAGTTAGCGCAGGTTTATGTGGATGAAGTCGTCAGACTACATGGGGTCCCGGTATCTATAGTGTCAGATAGAGGGCCCCAGTTCACCTCCAGATTTTGGCGGAGTCTGCAGAGTGCTATGGGTACCAGGTTAGATTTCAGTACTGCCTTCCACCCCCAGACTGATGGACAGTCAGAGAGGACCATCCAGACCATAGAAGATATGCTCAGAATGTGTGTGCTAGATTTTGGCGGTTCTTGGAAGCAACATCTACCTTTGGTGGAGTTTGCCTACAATAACAGCTATCATGCTAGCATAGGGATGGCTCCATACGAAGCTTTGTATGGGAGGAAGTGCAGGTCACCCGTTTGCTGGGAGGAGGTTGGAGAGAGGTCCTTAGCAGGGCCTGAGCTTGTTGAGATCACCAGCAGGGTGGTGCCCATTATCAGAGAAAGGATAAAGACTGCCACCAGCAGGCAGAAAAGTTATGCAGACATCCGCAGGAAACAGGTAGAGTTTCAGGAGGGGGATCTAGTATTGCTCAAGGTGTCTCCGATGAAAGGGGTGGTTCGATTTGGTAAAAAGGGTAAGCTAGCTCCGCGGTACATTGGACCCTTTGAAGTCCTGCAAAGGATTGGGAATGTATCATACAAGCTGGACTTGCCTGCTTCTATGGAAAGAATCCATCCGGTTTTCCATGTTTCCATGTTGAGGAAGTTCGTGTCAGATCCGGGCAAGGTTCTTAGCGAGCCTGATGTGGAGATCCAAGAGGATCTCACGTATGTTGAACAGCCAGTGCGGATTCTTGACACTCAGATCAGAAAGTTGAGGAACAAGGAAATCCCGATGGTGAAAGTCCTTTGGAACCACCACAATTTGGAAGAATGCACTTGGGAGACCCGGGAGTCCATGCTCCAGCAGTACCCCCACCTCTTCTAAGGTTAGTTGAGATGTGTTCCATGTGCTATATGTGCGTATGTTATGTTTGTTTCGCTATGTATGTACTAGTTGGGGAACATTCGGGGACGAATGTTCTTAAGGGGGGGAGAATGTAATACCCGGCTAGACTCCGGTATCGGAATTCCTACCGTCCGGTGGAATTTGGGTGTCGGAAACCTCTAGAAGGGTAAAAGCATGTTTTTTATAAAATGTTTTCATGTATTTTAATGTTTTAAGTATGATTTTAAATAAATTTTTGCATGAAAATTCTTTAAGGAAAAACTCAGGTTCGGCCGCCGAAACTCACTTTCGGCCGCCGAACATGCATGGACTTTGGGAGGCACGTTAGGCCCCCGAAAGTCTAAGTGAGGGAAGTGCAGGTTCGGCCGCCGAACCTTATGTTCGGCCGCCGAACATTGCATGGATGCGGAGGCACATTCGGCCCCCGAACGTGGCCTGGCCAGCCACTATAAAAGGGTCCCCTTGGTCCGCACGGGCGAGCTTTTTCTCTCCCATTGTCGGCCAAGGTGAGTCTCCACCGTTCCTCCCTCGATCTTGAGTGTTTCCTCTAGATCTTTCATGGTTTTAACAAGTTTATAACCTTGTTTTGAAGATTTGTGAGCTTTGAGCAAGCTTTGAGTGCTTGGAGGTTCAAAGAGCTTAATCTCTCCATCTCCAAGCTAGGATCGCTTTCCTCTCGTTTCTTCAAGAGGTAAGGGTCGATCTTGAACCCTTTTTATGTTTTAAACAAGTTTTAAGTAAGATCTATGGGTAGAAATGCATGTTAGGACATATGTTGAGTTTATGGGTTTTGATGAAGTTTGAGCAATGTAGCTTGTTTGTGTGTGAATGAAGTGTTGTAGATGGGGTATATGCATGTTTGAGACCCCTAGGAACTTGTATGCGTGTTTTGGTTGAGAAATATGCATGATCTATGGTTTTGGGAGGCAGGAGGTTCATTTGAACCAAGTTTCTGCCGTTTGGCAGAAACCAGGTTCGGCAGCCGAAGGGAGTTTCGGCCGCCGAACCCCTCTTGTGAAGGCAGCTTTCGGCTGCCGAAGGTGCCCCCGAAAAGAGACTTTCGTCTCTGTCTGGCACTTTCGGCCGCCGAAGGTGCCGCCGAACCTAGCTGAGTTTCGTCTCTGTCCAGGACTTTCGGCCGCCGAAGGTGCCGCCGAAGGTGCCCTGTTCAGCCGTTTCATGCATATTTTCTGTGATGTTTTCATGATGTTTTAGGGGGTTTTTGGGGGATGTATTAGAGTTGTGTTTATATATGTTTGGTCCCTCATTGGAGTCCACCTGTGTAGGTCCGGACCCGAGGAACCGAGGACCCCAGCAGTGAGTGAGCTGCTTCAGTGTCTGGTCAGAGCTAACCAGAGGTGAGTGGAAACAAGCTTAATGTTTTAAATCAAGCAATTAAATGTTTTGAGCATGTTTCATGCATCATGATGACATGTAATAGGCTGATTGCATTAGTTCACGAATATGTCGCATTGCATTTTATTTTGTGGTTGTGGGTGAATGCTGTATGATCCAATTAGTCCACGAGACTTTATATATGATATGACAGGAAGACCAGGACCCCATGCTACGGCCTGGCACGAGGCTTTATATATGATATGACAGGAAGACCAGGACCCCATGCTACGGCCTGGCACGAGACTTTATGTATGTTATGACAGGAAGACCAGGACCCCATGCTACGGCCTGGCACGAGGCTTTATATATGATATGACAGGAAGACCAGGACCCCATGCTACGGCCTGGCACGAGACTTTATGTATGTTATGACAGGAAGACCAGGACCCCATGCTACGGCCTGGCACGAGACTATGTTGGGACTAATTGGTGACAGGTTCACCCTTGATGTGGATTGTCTGTGATATGATGCATTTCATGAAAGCATGAACTTTAATATAATGTTTTCAGTTTCTGCTCACTGGGCTTTTAGCTCACCCCTCTCCCCTAACCCCAGGTTTGCAGGTACGGGATTGATAGAGAAGAAAAGAAGAAAAAAGTCATATGTATGTAATAGCTAGAGTTTGTGGACATGACAATTGATAAGAATGTAATTATGTTATTGAGGATAGAGTTGTGCTTGACCATAGTATATGTTAGTCCCTTGGTATGTACATGATCTTATTTTATGATGTATATGTGAACCAACTCAACACAGGATATGTATAGCCCTTGAGGCTTTGTTGAAATCCCACAGAGGGATTAATGTTTATGTATATGATGAATATAGTGCATGCACAGGTTGAGTTTGGTGAATGAAGAAAAGAAAAGTTTTTAATTCTTATGTATGTTTGTTGATCATGTATGGGATTAAACAGATAAACAGGATGTATGTTAGGCTTGCTACGGGTCCCGGCGGCCTTACGCCGATCTGGATCCTAGCGCCGGTAACGGTCCGGATTTCCGGGGCGTTACAATGTATGTATTGGACCGAGTTTGACATAGAGTATGCTGACCCTAGGGGTTCTATGAGTTCAGTCATAGTGCATACACAGGTCAAGCTGGTTAAAGGTAAAGTTTTAAATGTTTTATGGAAATGTTTATTCATGTTTGGGATTATACCAGATGTACAGGAGGTATGTTAGGCTTGCTACGGGTCCCGGCGGCCTTAAGTCGATCTGGATCCTAGCGCCGTTAGCGGTCCGGATTTCCGGGTCGTTACAGCCTCGGTGCCAGTGGTCAGAGAGTTCTTAGATGTCTTTCCAGACGAACTGCCAGGTTTACCACCTGCTAGGGAGATAGAGTTCGAGATAGAATTAATGCCTGGAACTCGACCAATCTCTATCCCTCCCTACAGGATGGCTCCAGCTGAGATGAAGGAATTGAAAGAACAGTTGCAAGAGCTTGTAGAAAAGGGCTTCATCCGACCGAGTACCTCACCTTGGGGTGCTCCAGTCTTGTTTGTGAGAAAGAATGATGGATCCTTTAGACTTTGTATCGACTACAGGCAGTTGAACAAAGTCACTACCAAGAACAGGTACCCTTTGCCAAGGATCGATGATCTATTCGACCAGCTATAAGGAGTGGGTTGTTTCTCCAAAATAGATATGAGATCTGGGTACCATCAGCTGAGGATAAGAGAGGAAGATGTGCCAAAGACAGCTTTCAGGACCAGATATGGGCATTTTGAGTTCCTTGTTATGCCGTTCGGGTTAACCAATGCCCCTGCAGCATTCATGGATCTCATGAACAGAGTGTTTAGCCAATACCTGGATCACTTTGTTATTCTCTTCATAGATGATATCTTAGTGTATTCCAGGAATGCAGAGGAGCATGCCCATCATCTAAGGTTGGTTCTACAGACCTTGAGGGAACATGGCTTGTATGCCAAGTTCTCCAAGTGTGAGTTCTGGCTGAGGAGCATCTCATTCTTGAGGCATGTGGTATCGGAAAATGGAATAGAGGTGGACCCCAAGAAGGTAGAAGCTGTGGCTAACTAGCCTAGACCCACTTCAGTGACGGAGATTAAGAGTTTCTTGGGTTTGGCAGGTTACTACAGGAGATTTTTCCAGGATTTCTCCAAGATTGCAGCTCCTCTGACCAGATTGACCAGGAAGAATCAGAAGTTTGTGTGGACCGACCAATGCGAAGGGAGTTTTGAAGAGCTTAAGAAGAGGTTAACGTCAGCACCAGTGTTAGCTTTGTCAGCTAGCAGTGAGGATTTCACAGTTTTCTGTGATGCATCCCGAGTGGGATTGGGTTATGTGTTAATGCAGAATGAAAGGGTAATTGCTTATGCTTCTAGACAGCTGAAGAAGCATGAGTTGAATTACCCCACACATGACCTAGAGATGGCGGCAGTAATCTTTGCACTCAAGATGTGGAGGCACTACCTCTATGGGGTTAAATGTGAGATCTTCACAGATCATAAGAGCCTGCAGTACATCCTGAGTCAAAGAGATTTGAACTTGAGACAGAGAAGATGGGTAGAGCTGCTAAGTGATTACGATTGCAAGATTCAGTATCATCCGGGTAAGGCAAATGTTGTGGCAGACGCCTTAAGCCGGAAATCACTCGGCAGTTTGTCCCATATATCGGCAGAGAGGAGACCAGTGGTGAAGGAGTTTTACAAGCTCATTGATGAAGGTCTACAACTAGAGTTGTCTGGTACAGGTGTTATGATAGCCCAGATGAGAGTGACACCTGTGTTTCTGGAGCAGGTGGCCCAGAGTTAGTGAAGATTGTCAGGACTGTTCAGTCAGGCAAAGATAGTGAGTTCAGATTCGACAGCAAAGGGATCCTCCGCTATGGGAGCAGACTTTGTGTACCAGACGACATAGGGTTAAAAGGAGACATTATGAGAGAGGCTCATAATGCAAGATACAGCGTTCACCCCGGAGCCACCAAGATGTATCAAGATCTGAAAAAGGTTTATTGGTGGCCAGCTATGAAGAAAGGCACAGTTTGTGTCAGCCTGCGAAGTGTGTCAGAGGGTGAAGCTGGAACATCAGAAGCCGGCTGGAATGCTTAACCCACTACCTATTCCAGAGTGGAAATGGGAAAATATAGCTATGGACTTCGTAGTGGGGTTACTGGCGACGTCCAACAGATTGGACTCCATATGGGTGATTGTGGACAGACTCACCAAATCTGCTCACTTCATCCCTTTCAGGAGTGGCTATTCTGTGGACAAGTTGGCGCAGGTTTATGTTGATGAGATCGTCAAGCTGCATGGGGTCCCTGTTTCAATAGTGTCTGATAGAGGGCCCCAGTTCACCTCCAGGTTTTGGCGGAGTCTGCAGAATGCCATGGGTACCAGGTTAGATTTCAGTACTGCCTTCCATCCACAGACGGACGGACAATCAGAGAGGACCATCCAGACGATAGAGGATATGCTTAGAATGTGTGTGCTGGATTTTGGCGGTTCTTGGAGGCAGCATCTACCATTGGTGGAGTTTGCCTACAATAACAACCATCATGCTAGCATCGGGATGGCTCCATATGAAGCTTTATATGGAAGGAAGTGCAGGTCACCTATTTGCTGGGAAGAAGTTGGAGAGAAGGCCTTGGCAGGGTCTGAACTAGTAGAGATCACCAGCAGGGTGGTACCCATAATCAGAGAAAGAATCAAGACTGCTGCAAGCAGACAGAAGAGTTATGCAAACCTCCGCAGAAGGCAAGTAGAGTTTCAGGAGGGAGATCTGGTATTGCTCAAAGTGTCTCCTATGAAAGGAGTGGTTCGCTTTGGGAAGAAAGGTAAACTAGCCCCACGATACATCGGACCCTTTGAAATCTTGCAAAAAATTGGGAATGTGTCGTACAAGCTGGATTTACCTGCTTCAATGGAAAGAATCCATCCGGTTTTCCATGTTTCAATGTTAAGGAAGTTTGTGTCAGATCCGGGCAAGGTTCTTAGTGAGCCTGATGTGGAGATCCAAGAAGATCTCGCCTATGTTGAGCAGCCAGTGCGGATCATAGACACCCAGATCAGAAAGCTGAGAAATAAGGAAATCCCGATGGTGAAAGTCCTGTGGAACCACCACATTTTGGAAGAATGCACTTGGGAGACACGGGAGTCCATGCTCCAGCAATACCCTTATCTTTTCTAAGGTTAGTTTTATGTGTGTTTCATGTGTTTTATGTATATGATTTGTGTTATGCCTTGCTTGTACTAGTTGAGGAACATTCGGGGATGAATGTTCTTAAGGGGGGAGAATGTAATACCCGGCTAGACTTCGGTATCGGAATTCCTACCGTCCGGTGGAATCCCGGGTGTCGGAGACCTCTAGAAGGGTAAAATCATGTTTTTATAAAATGTTCTAATGTATTTTATGTTTTTAAGCTAGAAGGAAAATGAGTTTTTTTTGCATGAAAATAATCTTGGAGGAAGACCCAGGTTCGGCCGCCGAACCTCAAGTTCGGCCGCCGAACATGCGTGATCTTCGGGAGTGCTTTAGGCCCCCGAAAGCATAAGTGAGGGAAGTCCAGGTTCGGCCGCCGAACCTTATGTTCGGCCACCGAACATGGCATGCATGCGGAGGCACGTTCGACCCCTGAATGTGGCCTGGCCAGCCACCTATAAAAGGGTCCCTTAGCCGAAACGGGTGAGCTTTTTCTCCCCATTTTCGGCCAAGGTGAGCTCTCCGCCGTCCCTCGCCGATCTTGAGTTTCTTCCTTCCATTCTTCATGATTTTTATGAGTTTGCAACTTTATTTTGAAGATTTTTGAGCATAAAGTAAGTTTTGGAGCTTTGAGGTTCAAGAAACTCAATCTCTCCCATCTCCGAGCTAGGGTCGTTTTCCTCTCGATCTTCAAGAGGTAAGAGCCGATCTTGAGCTCACTATATGTTTTAAACAAGTTTTAAGTTGATTCATGGGGTAGAAATGTATGTTTATGTTAGTTGAGCATTTTTAGGTTTTCTGTGTTTTATGGACAATGTATGTTGGATATGCATGTTTGATGTGTTGTAGATGGGGTTTAGGATAGTTTGAAGCCCCTAGGAGCTGATGTATGTATCTATGCATGTTTTGGTTGAGAGATATGCATGATTGAAGGTTTTGGGAGGCAATGTGCATGAGGAGCCGAGTTTCTGCCCTTTTGGCAGAAACCAGGTTCGGCAGCCGAAGGACTTTCGGCCGCCGAACCTGCCTGGGAGGCAAGCCTTTCGGCTGCCGAAGCCTGCCTCCGAAAGAGGACTTTCTTCTCTGGAGGGCAGTTTCGGCCGTCGAAAGTGCCGCCGAACATGCATGAGTTTCGTCTTTGTCTAGGAGTTTCGGCCGCCGAAGGTGCCGCTGAACCTGCCTGACTTTCGGCTCTGGAGGGACTTTCGGCCGCCGAACCTGCCGCCGAAAGTGCCCTGTTCAGCCTTCCTTTGCATGTTTTGCATGATTGTTTTGAGGTATTTTAGGGGGATTTTTGGGGGATGTTTTAGAGTCATGTTCTAGTATGTTTGGTCCCTCATTTGAGTCCACCTATGTAGGTTCGGACCCGAGGAACCGAGGACCCCAGCCGTGAGTCAGCTGCTTCAGTCATTGTCAGAGCTAGCTGAGGTGAGTAGAATAAATTCCTAAGTTTAAATTATGAAAGTTTTAGCATAAATCATTCATCATAAATTTCATGTGATATTTTAGGTTGTTTGCATTAGAATTCACGAATATATTGCATTGCATAATATGGTGACTCTGATGATGTGGATGGACCAAGGCGACCTCAATAGCCCTAAAAATGTTGTAAGACCTGGTCGGGCCAGGCATACAGGTGTTATAAGACCTGGCCGGGCTAGGCATACACATACAGACGTTGTAAGACCTGGCCGGGCCAGGCATACGGAGGTTGTAAGACCTGGCTGGGCCAGGCATACTGACATTGGAGGGAATTTTGGTGGTCATGTCCATCCGAGATGTAAATTGTTGTGATGTGATGCATTACATGATAGCATGTGTTTTAAATGCATTTATTATTCTGCTCACTGGGCTTTAGTAGCTCACCCCTCTCCCTAATCCCCAGGTTTGCAGGTGCGGGCTAGACAGAGAAGTCGAGATGAATGAAGTCATGTATATGTAATAGTTAGAATGTGGACATGATAAATTGTAAAATGATGTAAAGGTTATGAATAGTTATGTCATGTAAATGTTGATTCTGAGATTTGAAGTTTAGAAGTTGTGCTTGACCGAGTTTATATAGTAATCCCTTTTGTATACATGATCTATGTTTTATGATGTTTATATTCCACTAAGCTTGTGTATGAGGAGATACCCCATTGGAGCATTTGGTTAGAGCTCCAATGTGAGGTTTACGTTTATGTTTATGTATATGCTTATGCGCATGCACAGGTTGAGCTTGGTAAAAGAAAAAGAAAAGTTCAAGTTTTTATGAATGTTGTTGATCATGTATGGGATTAAACAGGTTTACAGGATGTATGTTAGGCTTGCTACGGGTCCCGGCGGCCTTATGCCGACCTGGATCCTAGCGCCGGTAGCGGTCCGGTTTTCGGGTCGTTACAGGATGGCTTGATTTTATATAGAGAAAACTAAATCTAACTCTAAGAGACTAAGGATAAACTAAACTCTAAAATTCCAAATAAGGCTGGCCAAAATTTAATAGCCCATAGCAAAGGAGCGATACACTAAGGCTCAAAACCTAAGCCTAAATAACTAAACTAGCAATAATAAAGCAAATAAGATAGCATAAGCTTAACCGAAATAAATGGGCTTACAAAATATATTATTAAAGCCCAAATAACATGTATAACACATTCCCCAAGACTGCCCATAAATTATGCACATGCTCTAAGTTGCACATGCATTGTATATGTTTCTTCAAATCTGCCCACTTAGTTTGATAGTCTTGTACACCTTGTAATTATGCCCAATGGACTTGAATCTTCACAAAAGCCTTCCTTGATCTTCACTTTAGGTTTCTCTTTGTGTAGTTTTGGCTCATAGACTTGATTATGCTCCTTAAACCCATAATTGCAAGTGTTGCACCAAATCTTTCTCATATGAATTGAAGCAAGCCTTAAGTGTATTGGGATCATATGAATAAATTTTGAACTCCTTTTAGATCCATTTGAATGATATAAGGGTTCTCAACACCATTATTACAAATCTGTCCTATTGGATCTCTATCACCACCCCTAGGACAGCAACTAGGGAGACACCTTTCTCCCTTACTTATGAGGCTGAAGCAGTCATCCAGCAGAGTTTCAGGTTCTTAGCGCCCAAACTTCTGAGCCAGAGCTTGCTATTCAAGATTACACAATCTAATTCTCGCTGGACTAGCTGGAGGAAAAGCAAGATAGAGCCTTCATAAACATGGCAACATATCGAAACAAAATGGTACAACTTTTTAATTTCAAAGTTAAAGGGAGAGCCTTCATAGTAGGTGACTTAGTCCTTCACAGAACTGATTTGAAAAAGGGTAATGTCAGACCAAGCAAACTCATGTGCAACTGGGAGGGGCCATTCAAAGTAGCCAAAGTAATCAGGCTAAGAGCTTTCAAGTTAGCATATTTGAATGAAAAAGCCATTCTAAGGTCATTGAATATCGTCAATCTCAGGAAGTTCTATCAATAGTTAGTTTTTCGCCTCTCTGTTAAGTTTTTTCTGTCATTGGTCAAATTTTTTATTCAAGCCTCTACATACTTCCTTACTGAATAAAAGAATAAGTTCTTAGGCACAAGCTATCCAACTATTTATTTCAGCAATTAGGCGACGTAAGAGCGTCCTCTCAAGCAGCCCTTTGCCCACTTAGGCGTAAGAGTGCCCCTAAGTGATATAAGAGCGCCCTCTTAGGCAACCACTGAGGCGATGTAAGAGCGCCCTCTTAGAAAACCCTTTGCCCACTTAGGTGATGTAAGAGTGCCCTCTCAAGCAACCCTTTTATCCACTTAGGTGATGTAAGAGTGCCCTTAGGCGACGTAAGAGCGCCCTCTCAAGCAATCTTTCCACTTATATCGTACAATCAACAGGCGACCCCAAGGTAGTATGATGATAACACCACACAAATCCTGACCAGTCACTTAACTCTCTAAAGCAGCAAAAGACGCCTAAGTCAGGTGACATTTAAAGTTCATTTACCAAAGCATGTTTCTTTATAAAAGCATGTGGATGCTTTTACATCTTTCATAGGAAACTTAAATCATACAACACTTCATAAAATACTATCCACAAAATAAAGCCTTTAGAAAAGTCAGGCAAATAGGGACATCATGTAGAATAGCTTTTTCATTAGTTTAAAATTTCAGTAAAAGGCAAATAAAAAGAATAATGAAAACATAAAGCAAAAAACTAATAAGGGCCAACAAAGCCAAAATACAAAGTTTGGAACCTAGAGATCTATTCCTTGTCCCCATCTCCTTCGTGATAAAACTCCTCGTTCGCAAGCATAGTCACCTTAGGAATCATATCCAAAATCTAGCTATAGTCCCTTGTAGGATCCTAATGATGTAACTCAATCATGAAGGGCCTGCCTCTTTTCTCCTTTTCTCCTTTTCTCTTCAAGCTTCCTCATCCACAGAACATTATCTCCAGCCATTTTTGCAAAGGGAAAGGAAAATTATTAAGTTAGAAAAAGAAATAGAAAAGTAAAAAACAAAGAACAATACCATGATCAACCTCCTTCGGAGAGAGACCAATAACATTAATCAAATGAGCCCTCTTCTCAGCCCGTATAAAAGGTTGATATGGTTATTTCCCTTAATATGAGGCAATTGACAATAGGCGTGAGTAAGCAACAAACTCATCCTCAATCATATGAAGAGTCCCTTTAAAACTCTACGGATAAAAGGTCAAACTCTCAAGAAAATCACTCCAACCTTCCCTTAAAGGATGCCTTAGCAGGAAAAATTTGGACTTCCAATTCTTCAAATATTGAGAGAAACCATTGAAAATACCACTTTCTTTCTTGGAAATAAGATAATAAATAGTTTCAACACCCTATAAGATAAGGCATACATAGAAGCAAATACATGAGCATAGGGCATTATGCAATGGAGCCAGCAAAGAGACATGAACGAAATCAAAATCCTCCAACTATTAGGATGGATATGAGCTATTCTAGTAGGATAGGAGGACAACACTTCCACAATGAAATGATTAAGGGGAAGCACAATACCCCCTTCAGCGCTTGACTCGCGGTTGTCGAAGCCGGTCAAAAATAATCTTTCCGATTATCAATAATATTACTACTATAGATAGTGGTAAATGATCGAATCCACAGAGAATTGAAAACTTATCTATCTTTCTTCACAAGACCAAGAGAATTAACTGAAAGAGAAACTGAAAGCCAAATAAACTGAAACGAGATAAAACTGAAACCAAATAAACTGAAAGTAAAAGGGAGGGGTTTTGAGATTGATTCAAGAGATCTAAAACTAAAAGCAATAAAAGAAGGCAAATAATAAAAATAAAAAAAAAATCAATAATAAGAAAGCTCTAGTTGAAGAATTGGATCCACTTTAGTTGTTGGGATTGATCATGGAAACTTATGTTCTTTTGATTGATTTAATAGATTAGTTATAGAGATGAAAAACACTTCTCACAACCATGTCTCTCCTTAATCATAAACCAATTAGGGAATGTCCTCTAATTAATTACAAATCAACAAGTTGCTAAGGAATGTCCTTAGGCCTTAGGCATCAAAACAACTATTAATTGCATGAAGAGATAGAGAGAGCCAATCCTAGATACTCAAACGCATGAGATGTTGCTAGATCATACAATTTTCTTAGTTTTTACACCAAGTGTTCTTATGTTTGAATAATACAAAAAAATACGGACTTAAAATTATCCAAACTAACAATATATTACCTTGTGATTAAGAATCAAGTGGCCAATTTGATCAAAACAACAAAGCAATAATAGAATCAAGCATGAAATTGTATGAATATTAAACAAACCAAAGATAACCAGTTTATATTCAGATCTCACAATCCATAAAAGAACTTAAGTTTCAACCAATCTTCAACTAGAATAAAAGGTTTCAGCCACTCATGGCTGAAACAAAACAAAAAATAAAGAAAGAGATGAAGAAGAGATGTAGTCACTTGCAATCCCATAGGTGTGTCCAAGGGGGAGTTGAAAAGGTATGGGGAGGCTCCTTATGTGTCTTTTTATAGTTGAAAGTGTTGGCCTAGGTCTCCTTGCTGCCCAAGTTGCTGCCCAAGAGGTGCTTGCTACCCAAGTTGTGTCTGAAAAGGAAAGAATCGCGTTGCAAGCTCTTCAGAAGGAAGGTGGCGCGCGGAAGGCTCTTCAAAAGGAAGGTGTGCGCGTGGATGGATGTGCAGAAGGGAAAGATATTATGTCCCGTCTTTCCTTTTTAGGTGGAGCCTTCATTTGAATTTTGAATGTTGAATGCAGAAGAGGCAAGTGCGTCTTCTTGAAATCTTGCTGCCTAAATAGGAAGATCTGACTGCTGCAGTGTGTGCACATCTTTGAACAAGGAAAGAAAGATCTGCGATTTGAATTTCAAATAATCTTCTGACTGAGCTTTCCTTATTTGCTTTTGCTTCTGCACTTTCCTTATTTGAAAGCTTTCCTTTTTGAAAACTTTCCTTATTTGAAAACTTTCCTTTTTGAAAACTTTCCTTATTTGAAAACTTTCCTTTTTTTGGCACTTTCCATATTTGGTACTTTTTGGCAGTTTTAAGAGCATTTTCACCAGATTGTCTCTTTACACCTAATATCTGTAAAACATTATTAAAACCACAAAATTAGGCAGAAATGGTATAAAATAACATCAATAATATCATGATAAAATGGGCTAAAATATGCTCTATCAAATACCCCCACACCTAGCTTTTTGCTTGTCCTCAAGCAAATAAACATTGTCAAACAAGTTTTCTTTGCTACTTGATCCTTATTTCCACTTAAGCTCTTACTCTAAACACCTATTTTGAATCATTGCAGTGAAGAATATATGTATCAAGGTTACTCACCTTCTTTCCTTGTTTCCCTTTACTTACCATGGCTAGGATTTGTTTTACTCAAGAGAGAGATTACACATGCACATGTTCTTGTTCAGTTAAGACTTTTTCTAGCTTTCAGAGTGACTTGTCCTTACCTTGAAGTACTTTATTCAACCTTTTACACATTAATCTTGCTTGAAAAAGTCACCAACCTTTTGACATGAAGGTACATATTGGTGATACCCACCCCTAGTTACTCCGTTGGTCACCTGTCCAAGTGGCTACTAGCTCTGTTCATAGTCTTTCAATCATTGGAACAATTTTCAATTTGTGCTCATGAAGTCTAAGCCTTTGCTGAATTTCTTTGATCAATGCATTGGACAAATCAACACCAATTGCTAAAACAAGTCATGTTAAGTTCATTCACACAACTTTCAATTCATTCTCTCTAATGAGTATCATCAATATATTTTTCACCATGGCAAGCTCAAAGATTCAATTCAAAAGGCAATTCTCAAACATGAATACAACTCACTGCAATTGATTCAACATAAGTTTAAAGAGTCATCACATCAATGGGGTCATGGAAAGAAAACTCATTCAACACAGCTCATAAGTTTGAGTAGAGCAAATAAAAAAGAATAAGACTGGTTGTATGTGTGTGTTATTGAAAGCAAAAGCGAAAAATTGAAAAATTGAAAAAAATCACACTAAAAATGAAAACAAAAATTCAAACTGAAAATCAAAGCAAAAATAAACAAAAATTTCAAACTGAAAATCAAAGCAAAAATAAACAAAAATAAAGATTTAGAAATATGCACCCCCACACCTAAATCATGCATTATCCTCAATATATTGGAACAATTAAAATGCAAAAGAAAATTGAGTACTCCCCTGGGAGTGGTGTGCATGGTGTGATCTTGATCAAGGCTCAAGTAATTGGGGAAGGGAAAAGAGTCCCAACTGAATTGAGTGAAAAGTGTAGCATTCCTTTTGATATGGTCATTACTCATCCTATTTTTTCCATGTACTCATGAAGCAACATGATTAGCTTCTCCTCTTTCAGATGAGGTGTGCCTCTAGCCCTTATGTTTGCATTTTTGAGATGATTGGGCAGCACTTTGAACTCCAATTCATGTTTCTCTATGGCTAGCTACAATTTAGTACTGAATTCAGGAAAAACAAACTCTACCTTATCCGGAGGTTTGGGCAGGCATTGATCCGCATGCTCATTCAGTTTAGGTGCTTGGAATACCATTTGTTCCTTGTGAGCATGGGCTGTTTGTGTTGGATCTATGGCTGAATTGGTTTTCGATTCCTCTTTCTGCGCAAGACTTATCTGAAAGGGATGACTGTCCTGCGGTTCAAGCTGAAGAGGCATGCTTGGAATGCTCTCTGTCTGTGCAAGGTTGATCTGCGCACCAAGCTGAAGTGGTGCGATCTGCTTCTGTTCATTCTGCACATGGTTGCAGTCCACTTGTTGGATGCAACAGCCAGTTTCTTTCAGTTCTGACTCTTTCTGGCTCTCTTTCCTGTAAAGATCATTGTTCAGAATATCATCTTGATTTATATAAAAGACATCTTTGCTCAAACAATCAATGATATCTAAACTATCAACAAGTTCTATTTGATTGGTTTGTTTGGACAAACAGTATTCTGGTTGTTTATCTTCAGCAGCTTGTTCTTGTACTTATGAACTCTCATCATCTGTCTCATCATCTTGAAGCTCTTCCTCACTTCTTAACATGCGTGCATTTAATGAGGTGACCATTTGTCCAATCTGCTGTTCGATGCTTTGCATAGAATTTGCTAATGTCTCCATCATCTTCTCAAGGTGCTGATTGGTACTTGGAGGTTCTGGTTGGGCTTGATATCCTTGATAATTTTGGTAGTCGTTATCCCATGCATAACTGAAGTCTAGATAGTCTCCTCAACCTGGATTGTATGTGTTATAGTATGGATCATGTCTTGACTGTTCATAGAATCCTCCAAATGTATGTCTAGGCTGAGTATTGAATCTTTCAAACGCATGCGCTGGTTGGTCATACTCATAAAGTGTAGGACATTGATCAGTTAGGTGTCCTACATATGCACAGATCCCACATGGCCTAGGTGGCTGGGATGCTTGAACCTGTTGAACTAGTCCTATGGCAAAATCTTTCATAAAAGATGTCAGTTTAGAGAATTGAAAAGAAAGATCAGATGTACTTCACTCATCCATGAATCAGTTCTGCGATGGCATGCTCTTCTTGTGAAAGTTCGGTGTGATTCAGGTGCTTCAGAAAGTGCTTCTGCGTAGAGGTGCTCTTCAGGTGCAGATTCGGTGGTGCTTTGTTCCTGATTTGGTACTGAAAGAAAAAATAGATTAGGTGAATCAATTTCCCGGCAACGGCGCTAATTTTTTACTGTGCGGTTGTCGAAACCGGTAAAAAATAACCTTTCTGGTTATCAACAATATTACTACTATAGATAGTGGTAAAGGATCGAATCCACAGAGAATTGAAAACTTATCTATCTTTCTTAACAAGACCAAGAGAATTAACTGAAAGAAAAACTGAAAGCAAAATAAACTGAAATGAGATAAAACTGAAACCAAATAAACTGAAAGTAAAAGAGGGGGGGTTTTGAGATTGATTCAAGAGATCTAAAACTGAAAGCAATAAAAGAAGGCAAATAATTAAAATAAAAGAAAATCAATAATAAGAAAGCTCTAGTTGAAGAATTGGATCCACTTCAGTTGTTGGGATTGATCATGGAAACTTATGTTCTTTTGATTGATTCAATAGATTAGTTATGGAGATGGAAAACGCTTCTCACAACCATGTCTCTACTTAATCATAAACCAATTAGGGAACGTCCTCTAATTAATTACTAATCAACAAGTTGCCAAGGAACGTCCTTGGGCCTTAGGCATCAAAACAACTGTTAATTGCATGAAGAGATAGAGAGAGCCAATCCTAACTACTCAAATGCATGAGATGTTACTAGATCATACAATTTTCTTAGTTTTTACACCAAGTGTTCTTATGTTTGAACAATCCAAGTAATTACGGACTTAAAATTATCCAAACTAATAATATATTACCTTGTGATTAAGAATCAAGTGGCCAATTTGATCAAAACAACAAAGCAATAATAGAATCAAGCATGAAATTGTATGAATATTGAACAAATCAAAGACAACCAGTTTATGTTCAGATCTCACAATCCATAAAACAACTTAAGTTTCAACCAATCTTCAACTAGAATAAAAGGTTTCAGCCTCTCATGGCTGAACAAAAAATAAAGAAAGAGATGAAGAAGAGATGTGGTCACTAGCAATCCCGTAGATGTGTCCAAGGGGGAGTTGAAAAGGTATAGGGAGGCTCCTTATGTGTCTTTTTATAGTTGAAAGTGTTGCCCTAGGTCTCCTTGCTGCCTAAGAGGTGCTTGCTGCCCAAGTTGTGTCTGAAAAGGAAAGAATCGCGTTGCAAGCTCTTCAGAAGGAAGGTGACGCGCGGAAGGCTCTTCAGAAGGAAGGTGTGCGCACGGATGGATGTGCAGAAGGGAAAGATATTATGTCCCGTCTTTCCTTTTTAGGTGGAGCCTTCGTTTGAATTTTGAATGCTGAATGTAGAAGAGGCAAGTGCGTCTTCTTGAAATCTTGCTGCCTAAATAGGAAGATCTGACTGCTGCAGTGTGTGCACATCTTTGAACAAGGAAAGAAAGATCTGCGATTTGAATTTCAAATAATCTTCTGACTGAACTTTCCTTATTTGCTTTTGCTTCTGCACTTTCCTTATTTGAAAACTTTCCTTTTTTGACACTTTCCATATTTGGCACTTTTTGACAGTTTTAAGAGAATCTTCACCAGATTGTCTCTTTACATCTAATATCTGCAAAACATTATTAAAACCACAAAATTAGGCAGAAATGGTGTAAAATAACATCAATAATATCATGATAAAATGGGATAAAATATGCTCTATCAGCACTCCACATAAACTATAATGTATCTACGTTTAGCCACCACAACATCAACTATCTATTTCTCTACAAGGGTACCCCTTAAACATTTCAGGAATTTGGAAGATCAGGGTTATATCCACAATGTGTTCTTGATTGACTAAAGAAGCTAACATGGTAGCCAAAAGTTGAGGAGCATAAGTCCTAGCCAAATCAAACGAGGTAGTAGTAGGAAAAGTCTCAGGTGCTATTTGTCCTGATTGATAGGGAGAAATCTATTTTGAGTAGAAAAATCTTCTTGAGAAGAAAACCCTCAGGCCAAAACCCCTCTTAACCGAAAACCCTTTTGGCCTTAATTATTTAAAGATAGAATTCTAATATTAACAATTAATGGCAATTTTATGGAAAGTAAAATGTAACTTTTAATTCGCTTTTAAATTGTGCTTGGAAATTTTTTATTGTTTTCTTTTAGAATTTTTCATGTTTTTCAAATTGATAGCCTCATTTGATCTTGTAATGATAATGAAATATAGTATTTTTAACTCTAAGTTTATAATTTAAGGATTTAATTTAACCTTTTAGTTATACATACATATATTTCAAATGAAAATCATTTAATTTAGTTTGATATACTTTTGGGAGTCATCATTTATATATATAGTTGAATTTTCAAGAAAAGCATTACCTAACCCCACTAATCGAATTTTAACTTTTGAACTTACCTTTGCAAATATAAATGATGATTAGACATTTCAGGCTCCACTTCTTTTATTTATTTATTTCAATTACTATCTCATCCTCAAATTATATTAAATTAATAACTATATTTTTTTTCTTTTTACTTATCAAAATTTCTAACTTTTAGAGCTCTTAAATTAAATATTCTTCTATTCATTTAAAATAATTTTTTTTTTCAATTTGAATATTCAAACACATTAATTAATTTTGACATATCAAATATAATTTATTTTAAAAGTATTTACTTAATCTTTAGTTGACTAATAAAAAAATTTATAAAATTTTGAACGAAAAACTTTAGTTTCATAAATAAAAATATATTTTATTTAAAAAACTTAATAGATAGATATTGTCAAATAATAATTATTATTGTTATATTTGTTTTCTGTCTTGATTGAGATAAACTGCGGAGCAGGTTAACAAATAGTTGAAATTAAAAGAGAAAAAGAAAATCAACCTAGGCATAAAATGGAGTTTGAAAAATAAAAGGGTTCCCTGACTGGCCTGCCTTTTTTGGACAAGAAATTTGATAAAGGTGACATGAAATATGAAAGCAATGTTCCAGCTAAAACCTTCAACTTCATAGTACATATAGTGTTGTCAAGTTTTGATAGCCAGGACTTCAAATTCACACATTTTATAATTATTATTAATTATTACTCTTTTTCCTAATAATAGTTAGGGTCAACAGTATTCGGTTCAAATTAAAAAAATCGATCGAATCAAATTAATTTGAAAATTTAATTTAATTTTTATACATTTTAATTCGGTTTGATTTTTAATTTCAAAAATTTTAATTATTTCGGTTCGGTTCAATTTTGATAAAAAAAACTAAAAAAACCGAACCGAACCTATTAGTGATAATAATATATTTTTTCAATAATATAGAAAAATTAAATTATATTAAAATTAAAATATTTTAATTAAATTTTAAAATATTAAAAATAAAGTGTAAAAAATAAAAAATTTATTAAAAATCGAAACCGATCAAACCGAATTGAATCAAACCGAATCAAACTGGTTCGATTCAATTCGGTTTCTGACTAGAATCGATTCGGTTCGATTTTTATAAACACTACAATTTCGATTTTTGATTTATTCAGTTCGGTTCGATTTTAAACCGAACCGACCGAATACTCACCCCTAATAATTTCTTTCTCCTTTATTTAAGAAAAAAATAAAAAAAATTAAATTTACTCTTAAATTGTATAGCGAGATTAAAAATATTAAATTTTAATTTTCAGTTCAAATTTATCTCTAAATGATTATTAAAAACTTAAATAATCTTTTAAAAAAAATCAAATAGTGTATTTTACTTTTAAAATTTTTATAAGTAATAGTCTTATTTTATATTATATTAATAATTTAAAATAAATTTAAATTAAAAAATAAAATTTAATATTTTTAACTTTCGTAAATAATTTGACTTTCTAGAAAAAAAAAATAGACTAGTCTAAGATCAACCCATTTTTCAAATTTAGAAATAAATTCAATTAATTTTCTGTACTTTTTTTCAAAACTAAGTAAGCCCAATTAGTCTTTGTCAAAGGTTAAATAAGTTATGATTTAATATAATATTAATTTTTTAATAATAAAATATTATTTTTAATTTTAAAATATCAAAATTAATATTTTAATTAATATAAAAATTGAAAAAGACATAAAATAATAAATAATTTTGAAAATTATAAAAATAATATTTATTATAAAAATTAATATTATATTAAGTCAACTTATTTAATTCTTGAAAAAATATAAAATTTAATTAATTAAAAAATAATTAAACTTATTTCGTTCTCGAAGAAAAGCACTGAAGTATAATTAGAGTTATTTTCTTTTAAAATTCAAGTGTGAAGTTTGGGGTCAAGCCCTTTAAAAGTCTATAATGGTCTTTTTCGTTTTTAAGAAATTTAATCTATTTGGTTGAATTTTTTGAAGAAAAAAATTAATGGCACGAAAAATTCAGTCTATTCTTTTTTTTTTTTAAAAAATTATGTAATTAGATATATCAAAATTTAAGATAAAATAAGAAGTAGAAAAAATTCCAAATAAACCCATCGATTTTTCATTAAAGTTCAAGTAAGCCTAACTTACAATTTTTTTTTATCAAAGAAAAACCTAAACAAAAATTAATACAAAAATATAAGAAAAAATATTAAATAATTTTAATATCTAAATTACAAAAAAATATTATTTTATTATTAATAGAATAATATTTTATTAGATCATGTCTTATTTAAAGTTAAACATAAAGTTTAAAGTTTTATTTAGTGAAAAAAATTAAATTTGATTTATTTAGAAATTGATGAAAATTTTAGAGGCAGATTTAAATTTTTGCGAATAAAAAATATAATTTCAATTAATTTAGAATAAATCCAAATTAAATAAAGAAAAAAGTCAAGATGAATCCTTATATAAAGACAAGCACACAGATTGCTCAACGAATAAAATATGAGTAGAGTATTATTTCGATGAGTAATTTGAGGTTAAGTAGACAATTTAAGCTAAATTTAGTACAAATTTAGTGAAAGAAATTATCTAAATTGCTTCAAGTAAATCAGAAAGGCAAAATCACCATTTCCTCGACCTTTTTATAAGTTGTCTTTTCACTACTCTTAGCTTTAATTCGTTTCTATTTTTTATCCCTTAATTTTATAAAAGTGATATTTAACTTTCATTTGTTTGCATAAAATAATTTATATTTAAAAAATATATTTAGTTAACAAATATTTTTTAATAAAATAATTTATTTTTATTATTTAATTTTAATTTAAAAAATAAATATATTAATAAATTTATATATAAGAGTTTTAATGCGAATTTCAAAGTGTAGAAAATAATTTTTTTAATAAAAAAAATTAATCAAAAGATAATGTCATTTTTTTAAAATAATTTAATTTTTTATTTAATTAAGAAAATGTTTTTTTTAATTAAAATTTTCAAATGTTTCAAACGCCAAAAAATATGAAAAATATTATTTAAGAAAATATTTTTTGTGAAACAAATAGAGTTTTAAGAGTGTTTAAATTCTTATCAGCAACTTGTCTAAATGGACGCAACTTGAAATGAGTGTAAATTGATTTAAATGGTACATGAATATATATATATATATATATATATATATATATATATATATATATAAATTTCAAATGCCTTCCACCAAAGAATGCAACAACTGCATATACCCAAAGGCACCTAGCTTCTCCATCACGTTTGTCTTCAAGGCATCAATTGCTGCCTCCGCACCTCCTTTGAATTCCGCATTCGTACTTCCTCTTTCTTCCTTCTTGCTTCACATTGGTCGACTCTTCCCCTCCTCTCTCCTCTAACTTCACATTCGTAGACTCTTCTCCTCCTCTCCCCTCTAAGTCCCAAGTGCTTCTCTTGCTCCAATTGCTTCTCCTTCACCCACTTCAATTTTGTCCCCTCCCCCTTTCTCCTTTCTATGCCTACCTTAGGTCGATCCCAATTTCTCCTTCTCCGCCTCGATAAAGCTAAAAGTTGTACCATTGATAAGAAAATGACCATAACCTTTCTTTGCACAACAAAAATTGCGACTTTCTCTATAGCAAAGGCAATGATTGTGGTGAGGGTGAAGGTTGAAGGAAAAAGTAAGGAAAGCAATTGTTTGTAAAAAGAGAATTCAGGAGATTGGAGCACGTTGTATTGGTGCGGAAGAGAAAGGAAGTAGAATCCATAGAGATCTCTAGATCTGGAAATTTTGGAAAATGAAAAAGAGAGTTTTGGTGAAGCCATTATTGGTTCACCTAAGAATGTGGACAAAATTGCTTCTTGTCAAGAACAATAGAATTCCCACAACAACTCAACTTATTTTGAAAAGGGTCCATTAACATTTTGAAAACGGTCTTGATAATAGAAGTAATGCAGAGAAAAAATAAAGTTTGAAAAGAGATTTTGTTATTTTTCAATTAGGGTTATTTATGATATTTTATAATACTTTTCTAAATGGTCTGCTGCATTTGACATATGTCATTAATACATCGATGTAGGTGCGAATGTAACACATATATTAATTTATATATTTCGAAAGGATTATTAAATATAATTTTTATAGAGTTGAGGGGTAAAAGGGTATAATATAATTTTTATAAAGTTGAGGGGTAAAAGGATATAAATTAAAATTGAAGAGATAAAATAATAATTTATGAAAAAGGTGAAGAGCAAAAGTTGCTTTTTGCCAATAAAAAATGATGACTAAAATACTTTGATGAAATTTAATTAAAATAAGAAAGCAAAGTAAACTAAAAATAAATAGTAAATATAGCTAATAAAAGATGTTAAATATATAAAAAGTGACTCCAAAGATGGGTATTCACACTTAAATGAACTTGGTATTCCTATAATTAAATCAATGAATGAGCATTTATTTTTTTTTAATAAAATTGATTCAAAAAATACTTGAATTCTCTTTTGAAAAATTAAAGATGTATTTTAAATAAACATAGAAATAACTAAAGGAATGGAAGAAACCAAGGTGATTCTTAGCCTTGATGATGAAATATTAGCCAAAGAAATCTTTGGGTGCGGAAGAAAAGTTGCTGCTGTCCTTCCTTTTCCCAGAAAATTCAAGTTCTATCTAAAGTTTCTCTATGTTTCTAAATGAGGCAAAAATTACAAAAGAAAAGAAAAACAATATGCTTTTATATCCCTTAAAATAAACTCTAATGGG
The DNA here is from genome assembly GCF_001659605.2 of Manihot esculenta. Classification (NCBI taxonomy): domain Eukaryota; kingdom Viridiplantae; phylum Streptophyta; class Magnoliopsida; order Malpighiales; family Euphorbiaceae; genus Manihot; species Manihot esculenta. The sequence continues at coordinate 25,207,950 of NC_035173.2, read as the reverse complement.
TTAAAAATATCAGTACCAAAGATTGAAGGAGAAATTTAATTCAAATATGGATGTTTCAGCAGAAAGTTTGATACATTGGCTGTGTAATTTTAAGGATTATATCGCATGGCCTATGTGATGTCATCACTAAAGCAGTTTCAGGTCTGAGGTAGGACACAGAGTATGTAATAACATAGGCTATGTAACTTAATCTTGCAGTATTACATGAGGAGAGACATGTCCATGTTCTTGCTTGTGTAACATTCTGTGAAGTTTCCAATTTTGCACAAAGTATTACATTAGCTCATGTATTGGTCCTCTTGTCATTATATGATCTTTTACACGGGCCATGCTAAACCTTGTGTGATCTTATGAACTTCTAAAATCTATAGCTCCTTAAAAGACCTTTAAATTAATATTTAACCTATAAAATTAAGAAATACATAATAAATATATAAATCATACAGATGAAACAAACTAAATGAAAACATTAATAAAATAGAATAAAATAAAATATTAATAAATGCAAAACATATTGTAAAAGTATATAAAATATGAGATGATCAAATATACTCCAATTCAAATATTTGCTTGTCCTTAAGCAAAGAAAAATAAAAGCATTTTGGTGTACCAATTTCTTGAATCAATGAAGTTATCTTCTTTTTAAAACCCTCAAACTTACCCTTAACTCTCCATTTAGATCATACCCACTTTTTTTTTTTATAACCACAGGTATACCAGACCCATTAGGCTAAGATTGAATTTTGTTTGCATTGAGTCACCCCACTAAAGAGTAAAGTGTTCTTGGCGATTATTTGCTCCGTTCATGAGTATTGAACCCTTAATCTCACTTAAAAAAGAAGAGTGCCAAACCAGTTATTTCAACACTCGTTGGTTATACCCACCTTTAAATAAGCATGCACAAGAACTTCAATATTTACCACATCCATTTCCTCTTAACCTCGCATTGATTTTCTAATGCAATGATCATAACCAAATCAAATATATAAACGAAGACAACTCAAATAAACTCAAGGATAATCATAATCAAAGTAGAAAATAAATAAGATGGACAAATAATTTTCAACCTCATAAGCAAATCTTCCATCCCGTCTGCACTAATATGGCAAATGAATAAAAAAAAATCAAAAGGAATTTTTAGGTTGATAATGGGGTTATAAGGCAAAAAAATAAAACTAACAAGAAAGAGATAAAGGCAAAACAAAATATGAGCTAGTATAAAAAAAAAAAGAAGGTAATCCAAGAGTTTCCTCTATCCCACGTAGATTAGAAATAGACTTTTCTCTTGGTTTATATATGGATTTTAGCTAATGGACTTGTAAAGAGCAAGTAGGAGGAATAACATTTGCGCAGACGAGATTGAATAGAAAAACTAATTTTAGTTCAATTCTATCGATTTGCTCCCCTACATGTGAAAATAAATATAACTGCCAAAATTTTAACTTTCATTTATTTATTTTTTAAAATTTTAAACTTTAACTATAAACAACCTTATTTTACTCAATTTTTTTTTTAAAACTAATTATCAGATTTTATAGCCGTTGTGAATCTAATGAGATTTACCGTCGTTGCATATTTATATATGATTTGATATTTAATTTTTCTAAAAGCTCCAATAGCTATTTTTCAACTATAAAAGGCTTTTACCTTCACAGAATTTGATACAATAATTTTTTACTACTTGCCTTCTCTCTTCTAATCCTCTCTTTTTACTGTTGGGTTATACATTGAATTGATCTTTCTTATTGTTCTGTTTCTGAAAATTTCAAAAGAACTTGTTTAATTTTGAAAGGTTAACAAATAATCCTTAAGGATAGTGCATTCATAACTCAAGCTTCCCTTAAACTCTACTATTTTCTAGCAATCTTAAGGGTTAAAATGGATCCAAACACACTTGTTGCAAATGACACCATCTTTAATGCCACTACTGCTGCTCCTACGGGAGATGCTGCAAATATCGATAGTATTCTTGGTGTTGCCCTTCCAACTGTTTCTACCATCTTGCCTTCTATAACCATACCCGCTACTGCAAATGGAGGCTCCTTTCTGCCTATTATTCCATATACCAAGCCATTTCTCGAAATCTCCAAGATCGAAGAATTTTCAAGTCAAAATTTTAAGAGATGGTAAGAAAGATATTTTTTTTTTCAATTCTTGACATACATGACATAGCCGCAGTCTTCATAAAACCAAAGCCAACTCCTACTGCTGATCCAAAATTACTTGAAACTTGGACCTACTCTAATAAGGTATGTAATCATTAATACTTTTCTAAAGACCTACTTGATGTCTATTATTCTTACAAAGAAATCAAAGAAATACGAGATTCAATGAATCTAAAGTTTGACTTTCGGGTCTATAAAGGGACTTTAGGCTGTCGAACTTACCGCTGAAAGTTCTCTATCCTTCAATTCATTTTTTACATGTTTTCTTATATACTTTTAAAGGTTTCTTGGGGTAGTTTTAAGAGTTTTAAAAGTTATGTTTGGTCCCTCATTCAAGTCCATCTATGCAGGATTGGATTTGGGAGATCATAGAGGCCGGCAGTGAGATAACTGCCTTAGAGTTAAGCTTACGTCAGCTAAAGGTGAGTAGAACTAAATTAAACTATTACTTTAAAAGAAATAAAAAAAAAAATTAAGCATGCTCATGCATCACGAATTCCATGTATATATGAATAGGTTGTTTTGCATCAGAATTCATGAATATGATGCATTGCATAATTCTTTGTTATTGTGGATGGATGTTGGATGACCCACTAGTTTTCAAGCATGTTATGAAATATTTATATATGTATATCAGATGTAACGAGATGTATAGTAGACTTGCTATAGGCTCTATCGACCTTAAGTCGATCTAAATCATAGTACCAGTAGCGGTCCGGTTTCTAACTCATTAGAGAGTGGTATTAAAGCCCTAGGTTTATACAGTCAAATCTAGAGTGTTGGGCTCATAGATTTTAAAGGGCAAGCACAATTAAGAAAATACATGTCCACTAAGGATAGGATATAGAGTTCTGTCCTGATGTATGTATACTTATATGTAATGCATGACTATATGCATGTGCATTGATGATATGATATGTATGTTATAGGTTCATATGTATTCGCATGAACTATATAATGCTAATGTTTATGTTTTTAATGTTATTTTCTAGAAGACATGATGTGTGGCTCATATTGATCTGCACGATTGATCAGTGCCCCACCTGAAAATGAGGGTATGAATGCCCTTCCCCCTGCTGCTCCATCAAGAGCACAGACAAGTAGAAGTAACAGGGGAGAAACGTCAAGGGACCCTAGAATGTCTTTTGATATAAATAAAAGAAGCATAAATCTGGGTAGGATGTCTACAGATATCAAGGAATAAATGGGTGATGAATAGAGAAGAGACAGAAGTTTGAGTATGAGCTTTGAAAGAGAGGTGTGGGAAAGTCTAAAGGAGGATTAGGAGGCGCTAAGGCCTCAAAATCCTCTTATCCACCTTAGTACTAGTTTTACCCACGAGGACCCGGGTATCCAATGGGAGGTTCATCATATTACTATAGCTACCACCCTTACCTCTCATACATGCCCTACTATCTATATACTCACCATATCCACTCTACCCTATGTTCTCACCTCCACCATGTTATCGAAATCCAGTAAACCTTCAGCCAGGGAATGCTGCACCACCACCTTCTCCTCCTCTAGCACAACCAGTAATTCTTGAAACCCAACCACCTAGACCTAACCCATCAGCAGGGAAGAAGGTAAAGATGAAGAATTACCTAAAGTTGGATCCTCCTAAATATAAGGAGGGAGATGACTCTTTTGAGTACATCAAAATAATGAAAATGATAGCTGATGAGTTAGCAGCCAGTGATAGTAGAGCCATTCAGATGGCAGGGTTCACCTTGAAGTGCAAGAAGACAAAGGAGTGGTTCAGGAATTATGTGGAACTGAAATTGGATAGCTTGTCCTGGAAATGATTTGCAAGTGAGTTTGCAGGATGGGCTTTTCAAGAAATTTCAAGGGAGCTAAAGGTGATAGAGTTTGAACAGTTAAGGTAGACCGAAGAAATGAGTATAAATGAGTACATAAACAAATTTCTTGAGTTGCTCCAATATGTGAGTCAGGCTTATGACACAAAATTGAAGGCTAGGAGGTATACCATGAGACTCCACTCTAGGTATTCCTTCCTAATTTTAGTAGCAGAGAGAGAGAGTTTTTCCACACTATAATGGATGCAACTAGAAAGATTAGGGCTAGTGCCATCATTCAGGGAACAGTGAAGAAATAGATGGCATAATCATCAAGTTCTAAGGCCTCAAGTATATGAAAGTTTGATCTATCTTCTTTTAGTGTAGCCGCCACAGGAAACAAAAATTGTAATAAGTCCACTAAGAAGACTAAGAATAATAAGTTCTGGAATAGGTTGAAGTATGGTCTAAGAATGGGCAATGGTTTAATTTTTAGTTTAGATAAATCTAGATGTGTTAGATATGGAAAGCCACATAGAGGGCCTTTTTGGTTTGGGACTATATTACAGATGTGGACAAGAGGAACACATGACAAGTGAGTATCCCAATGCAATCAAGATAGCATAGCCCAGCAGACAGCTTCTAGCAGTGCGGCTCAACCAGCAACTTTAGCCACATCTTAGGGTGAAGAGCAAGGTAGAGAAAGAGGAATAGCCTCTTCTTTAGTAGGTTCCCAAGGAGAAGGTACTTCAGCACCAGTACAGATCTGTAATACCCGGCTAGACTCCGGTATCGAAATTCCTATCGTCCGGTGGAATCTCGGATGTCGGAAGCCTCTAGTAGGGTAGAAACATGTTTTCATAAAATGTTTTAAGGTACTTCATGGTTTTAAGTATGAAAATTTAATGAGTTTTTGCATGAAAAGTCTTTGGAGGAAAACCCAGGTTCGGCCGTCGAAAGTCAAGTTCGGCCGCCGAACATGGCATGCATGCGGAGGCACATTCGGCCCCCGAACGTGGCCTGGCCAGCCACCTATAAAAGGGTCCCTTAGGTCCGCACGGGCGAGCTTTTTCTCCCCCGTCGTCGGCCAAGGTGAGTCTCCGCCACCCCTCCCTCGATCTTGAGTGTTTTCCTTAGATCTTCCATGGTTTTCACGGGTTTTAACTTCTGTTTTGAAGATCTGTGAGTAAAGAGCAAGTTTTGGGTACTTGGAGGTTCAAAGAGCTCAATCTCTCCATCTCCAAGCTAGGGTCGCCTTTCCTCTCGTTTCTTCAAGAGGTAAGCTCGGATCCACCCTTGTTATGTGTTTTAAACAAGCTTTAAGTTGTTTTATGGGTAGAGATGCATGTTTAGGCTTGTTGATGAGTTTATGGGTTTTGATGTTTTGATGAACAATGTATGTTGATTTTTGTGTGTTTGAAGTGTTGTAGTAGGGGTATATGATAGTTTGAGACCCCTAGGTGTGATGTATGGTGTGTATGCATGTTTTAGAACAAGTTTATGCATGATTGGTGAGTTTGGAGGAAAAAATGCATAAGGGAGCCAAGTTTCTGCCCTTTGGCAGAAACCAGGTTCGGCAGCCGAAGGCACTTTCGGCCGCCGAACATGGCTGGGGAGGCAGGCCTTTCGGCTGCCGAAGTTGCCCCCGAAAAGAGACTTTCGTCTCTGCCGAAGGTGCCGCCGAACATGCATGAGTTTCGCCTCTGTCTGGGAGTTTCGGCCGCCGAAGGTGCCGCCGAACCTGCCTGACTTTCGGCTCTGGAGGGACTTTCGGCCGCCGAAGGTGCCGCCGAAAGTGCCCTGTCCAACCATTTCTTGCATGTTTTTATGTAGTTGTTTCATGATGTTTTAGGGGATTTTTGGGGAGTATATTAGAGTTATGTTTATGTATGTTTGGTCCCTCATTGGAGTCCACCTGTGTAGGTTCGGACCCGAGGAACCGAGGACCCCAGCAGTGAGCCAGCTGCTACAGAGTTTGTCAGAGCTAGCCAGAGGTGAGTGGAATAAACTTTAAGTTTTAAAATAAACGAAATATGAATTTTGAGCATGATCCATGCATCATGAATGCCATGAGATATAGTAGGTTGCTTGCATTAGTATTCACGAATATGTTGCATTGCATTTATGATGTTGATGTGGATTGGTCATTGGATGATCCTTTAGTCCTCATATGATATGATGATGTTATGGCATGATATGGTATGAAGTCCAGGTTGTACCCATTCTACGTCCCTGGCACAGTTGGACTGTATGATATGTTATGTTAAGGGAAAGACCGGTTGTACCCATTCTACGTCCCGGCACAGTTGGACTATGTAGAGGACTATTGGTGACAATACCATCCGAGATGTGATTTGTTGTGATGTGTTGCATTACATAATGGCATGAGATTTTAAATATATGTTTTCACTATTCTGCTCACTGGGCTTTGTAGCTCACCCCTCTCCCCTAACCCCAGATGTGCAGGTACAGGGTAGACCAGGAGGTTAGCCAGAGTTTTGAAGTATGTGTATGTAATAGTTAGATGGTGGACATGACAATTGTAATATGATGAAATGTAAAAGATTACAGTATGTTATGTAATGAGGTATATTGAGGTTATAGATGTGCTTGACCCTATGAGTATTGTTATCCCTTTTGATACATGATCTGTAGAAATGTTTTATAATGTTTATGAAAGCCAACTCATCTCATGTTGTATCGCCCGTTGGGGCATTGATGAGATCCCATAGAGGGATCATGACTATGATCAGGACTATGTACATGTATGTTCAGGTTGAGTTGGATGAATGAAAGAAAAGTTTAAATTCTTTTATGTATGTTTGTTGATCATGTATGGGATTAAACAGGTTTACAGGTTATATGTCAGGCTTGCTACGGGTCCCGGCGGCCTTAAGTCGACCCGGATCCTAGCGCCGGTAGCGGTCCGATTATCGGGTCGTTACAGAATGGTATCAGAGCCCTAGGTTCATAGGATCGGACCTAGAGTGTCGGGCTCATAGATGTTCTAGAAGGTCAAGCACAATAGGAAGATCATGTCCACTAGGATAGGATGTGGAGTCCTGTCTTGCATGATGATGTGAATTGCCATGACTTTGTGCATGTGCATTAATGATATGCTATGCTATGTGATGTATGTGATGAGCGTTCATGTGTGCCTACATGAACCATATGATGCTAATGTTTGTATGATGTGTACTGTTTTTCAGAAATAGGATGAGAGGAACTCGTCGATCTGCACGATTGACTGGAGTGCCACCCGAGGATGAGGGCACGAGCGCCCGTCCTCCTACATTGCCTAGGGCAATGTCTTGTAGAGCCAACAGAGAAAGAGTGTCAAGGGACCCTAGAAGGTCTTTTGATGCTAGCAGAAGGGGGACAGATAGAGGAGGAAGTTCTTCAGATGTGAGGGAGGATCAGAGGAGGGATGGAAACCTGGATGTGAGCATGGGGGAAGAAGGGACAGGGGAATCTCAGGGAGGCGTTCAGGCCTCGGGGTATGGTTTTCCACCCCATTATCCACCCTTCCCACAGGGTTCAGGGTATCCGATGGGAGGCACATCGGATTTCTCCAGATTTAACCCCTACCCTACCTACATGCCTTATCCACCTTTCTATCCACCTTACACACAGTACCCAGCTTATCCACCCTCACCTTTCTATCCAAACCCGGCAAACCCCACCTCGGGGAATGCTGCACCTCCACCTCCACCACCTACAGAACCAGCAGTCCCAGTTACTCAACCTCCTAGACCTAGCTCAGCTGATGGGAGCAAGGTAAAGATGACAGATTACCTCAAGCTAGATGCTCCCAAATACAAGTCAGGGGATGACCCCTTTGAGTATCTGAGAGTGGTGAAGACAATAACTGATGAGCTAGGGGCAAGTGACAGCAGGGCCATTCAGATGGCAGGGTTCACTTTAAAGTGCAAGAAGGCACGGGAATGGTTCAAATGTTATGTGGACCCGAGACTAGACGGTATGACCTGGGAAGAATTTGCGAATGAGTTCGCTGGATGGGCTTTTCCAGACAGTTCTAGAGAACTGAAGATGATTGAGTTTGAGCAACTGAGGCAGTCAGAACACATGGGTGTAGAGGAGTTCACGGATAAATTCTTAGAGCTATTGCCTTTTTCAGGGCAAGCTCTAGATACGGATACGAAGAAAGCCAAGAGGTATGTTATGAAGCTGCATTCCAGGTACTCCTCGTTGGTTCAGTCAGCTGAGAGAGAAAGTTTCCACACTGTGGTGGATATGGCTCGAAGAATGGAAGCAAGTGCTATAGTTGAGGGGTCAGTGAAGCAGTCAGTGACCCAGTCTTCAGGGGTTAAGACCCCAGGCAGAGGAGGACCAGGGTTCTCTTCTCAGAGCTCAGGAAAGAAGAGGTGGGATAACACCACCAGGAAGTCGAAGAAGAATAAGTTTTGGAACAAGCTGAAATCCGGTCTGGGATTTGGCGGTGGCTCGAGCTCAGGGTCAGATGGTTCAGAATGCCAGAGATGTGGAAGACCGCACAGGGGAGTGTGTCGAGCTGGGACTAATACATGTTTCAGATGTGGACAGGAGGGACACATGGCTCGGGATTGTCCTAGAGCGCCTTTTATGGGCCAGCCCCAGCAGACAGCTTCTGGTAGTGTGGCACAGCCAGCAGTTCCAGCCACAACTCAGGGCAGTGGTAGAGGTAGAGGGAGAGGGGCAGCCTCTTCTTCTGGTTCCCGAGGTAAAGGTCCATCAGCTCCAGCCAGGATCTTCACCATGACTCAGCAGGAGGCTAACACATCCAACACCGTGGTGTCATGTAATCTCGTCATTGGGTGTTCTGATGTGTATGCATTAATGGACCCGGATGCATCTCATTCATTTATTGCTCCGAGAGCCGTTGAGAGGTTGGGTCTGATAGTCTCTGGGTTAGAGTGTCCCCTATGGGTCAGTGGACCCAAGTGTGACCCGTCAGTGGCAGTGTCAGTCTGCCAGTACAGTCCAGTTTTTGTTGAGGGAAGATGCCTCTCCGCCGACCTTGTGGTTCTAGATTTGACAGACTTTGATGTCATTCTAGGGATGGATTGGCTATCTACCCATGGTGCTACCTTGGACTGCAGGGACAAGGTAGTCAGGTTCAGAGATCAGAACGGGTCAGAGGTCGTCTTTAGAGGAGACAAGAGGGGCACACCTAGAGGTCTGATATCAGCCCTTCAGGCTCGTAGGTTGCTTAGGAAGGGATGTCAGGGGTACTTAGCTCATGTGAGAGAGCTAGACAGTCAGGTCAGGGAGCCGGCCTCGGTGCCAGTTGTCAGAGAGTTTCAGGATGTTTTTCCGGATGAGCTTCCAGGTTTACCACCTGTTAGGGAGATAGAGTTCGAGATAGAGTTGGTGCCTGGAACTAGACCGATCTCTATCCCTCCCTACAGGATGGCTCCAGCCGAGTTAAAGGAGTTGAAAGAGCAGTTACAAGAGTTGGTAGAGAAGGGCTTCATCCGACAGAGTACCTCACCATGGGGTGCTCCGGTCTTGTTTGTGAGGAAGAAGGATGGATCCCTTAGACTTTGTATCGACTACAGGCAGTTGAACAAAGTCACCACCAAGAATAGGTACCCTTTGCCAAGGATCGATGATCTATTTGACCAGTTAGCAGGAGCAGGTTGTTTCTCCAAAATAGATCTGAGATCGGGGTACCATCAGCTAAGGATAAGGGATGAAGATGTGCCGAAGACAGCTTTCAGGACCAGATATGGGCATTTTGAGTTCCTTGTGATGCCGTTCGGGTTAACCAACGCCCCTGCAGCATTCATGGATCTCATGAACAGAGTATTTAGCCAATACCTGGATCACTTCGTTATTGTCTTCATAGATGATATCTTGGTGTATTCCAGGAATGCAGAGGAGCATGCCCATCATCTGCGGTTGGTCTTGCAGACTTTGAGGGAACATGGCTTGTATGCCAAGTTCTCTAAATGTGAGTTCTGGCTGAGGAGCATTTCGTTCTTGGGGCATGTAGTGTCAGAGAATGGTATAGAGGTAGACCCCAAGAAGACAGAAACTGTGGCTAACTGGCCTAGACCCACTTCAGTGACAGAGATTAGAAGTTTTTTGGGTTTGGCAGGTTACTACAGGAGGTTCGTTCAGGACTTCTCAAAGATAGCAGCTCCTCTGACCAGGTTAACCAGGAAGAATCAGAAGTTTGTGTGGACCGACCAGTGCAAAGAGAGTTTTGAAGAGCTTAAGAAGAGGTTGACTTCAGCACCAGTTTTAGCTCTGCCATCTAGTGAGGAGGACTTTATAGTCTTTTGTGATGCGTCCCGTGTGGGACTGGGTTGTGTACTGATGCAGAATGAGAGGGTGATTGCTTATGCTTCTAGGCAGCTGAAGAAGCATGAGTTGAATTACCCCACACACGACCTAGAGATGGCAGCAGTAATCTTTGCACTCAAGATGTGGAGGCACTACCTCTACGGGGTAAAATGTGAGATCTTTACAGATCATAAGAGCCTGCAGTACATCCTGAGTCAAAGAGATTTGAACTTGAGACAGAGAAGATGGGTGGAGCTGCTGAGTGACTATGATTGCAAGATTCAGTATCATCCGGGTAAGGCGAATGTCGTGGCAGACGCCCTAAGCCGGAAGTCACTAGGCAGTTTATCCCATATATCGGCAGAGAGGAGGCCAGTGGTGAAGGAGTTCTACAAGCTTATTGAGGAAGGTCTACAGATGGAGTTGTCTGGTACAGGTGCCTTGGTGGCCCAGATGAGAGTGGCACCCGTGTTTATGGAGCAGGTGGCTCAGAAACAGCATGAGGACCCGGAGTTAGTGAAGATTGCCAGGACTGTTCAGTCAGGCAATGGTAGTGAGTTCAGATTCGACAACAAGGGGATCCTCCGCTATGGGAGCAGACTATGTGTACCAGATGACATAGGGCTAAAAGGAGACATTATGAGAGAGGCTCATAGTGCAAGATACAGCGTTCACCCCGGAGCCACCAAGATGTATCAAGATCTAAGGAAGGTTTATTGGTGGCCAGCTATGAAGAAAGAAGTGGCACAGTTCGTGTCAGCCTGCGAAGTGTGTCAGAGGGTGAAGCTGGAACATCAGAAGCCGGCTGGAATGCTTAACCCGCTACCTATTCCAGAATGAAAATGGGAGAATATAGCTATGGACTTCGTAGTGGGGTTACCGACGACGTCCAACAGATTAGACTCCATATGGGTGATTGTGGACAGACTCACCAAGTCTGCTCACTTCATTCCTGTTAGGAGTGGCTATTCTGTGGACAAGTTGGCGCAGGTGTATGTGGATGAGATCGTCAGGCTGCATGGGGTTCCTGTTTCGATAGTGTCAGATAGAGGGCCCCAATTTACCTTCAGGTTTTGGCGGAATCTGCAGAACGCCATGGGTACCAGGTTGGATTTCAGTACTGCCTTCCACCCCCAGACTGATGGACAGTCAGAAAGGACCATCCAGACTATCGAGGATATGCTTAGAATGTGTGTGCTGGATTTTGGCGGTTCTTGGAGGCAGCATCTACCTTTGGTGGAGTTTGCCTACAACAACAGCCATCATGCTAGCATCGGGATGGCTCCATATGAAGCTTTGTACTGAAGGAAGTGTAGATCACCTGTTTGCTGGGAGGAAGTTGGAGAAAAGGCCTTGGCGGGGTCTGAACTAGTAGAGATCACCAGCAGGGTGGTACCCATAATCAGAGAGAGAATCAAGACTGCTGCCAGCAGACAGAAGAGCTATGCAGACGTCCGCAGGAGACAGTTAGAGTTTCAGGAGGGGGATCTGGTATTGCTCAAGGTGTCTCCAATGAAGGGAGTGGTTCGCTTCGGGAAGAAAGGTAAACTAGCCCCACGATACATCGGACCCTTTGAAATCTTGCAAAAGATTGGGAATGTGTCGTACAAGCTGGATTTACCTGCATCAATGGAAAGAATCCATCCGGTTTTCCATGTTTCCATGTTGAGGAAGTTTGTGTCAGATCCGAGCAAGGTTCTTAGTGAGCCTGATGTGGAGATCCAAGAGGATCTCACCTATGTTGAGCAGCCAGTGCGGATCATAGACACCCAGATCAGAAAGCTAAGAAACAAGGAAATCCCGATGGTGAAAGTCCTTTGGAACCACCACAATATAGAAGAATGCACCTGGGAGACACGGGAGTCCATGCTCCAGCAATATCCCCATCTCTTTTAGAGGTTAGTATCCTTGTGTGCTATGTGTTATGTATGTATGTTATGTTGTTTTGCCATGCTATGTGTGCTAGTTGAGGTACATTCGGGGACGAATGTTCTTAAGGGGGGGAGAATGTAATACCCGGCTAGACTCCGGTATCGGAATTCCTATCGTCCGGTGGAATCTCGGATGTCGGAAGCCTCTAGTAGGGTAGAAACATGTTTTCATAAAATGTTTTAAGGTACTTCATGATTTTAAGTATGAAAATTTAATGAGTTTTTGCATGAAAAGTCTTTGGAGGAAAACCCAGGTTCGGCCGCCGAAAGTTAAGTTCGGCCGCCGAACATGCATGCGTTTTGGAGGCACGTTAGGCCCCCGAAAGCATGAGTGAGGGAAGTTCAGGTTCGGCCGCCGAAAGTCAAGTTCGGCTGCCGAACATGGCATGCATGCGGAGGCACATTCGGCCCCCGAACGTGGCCTGGCCAGCCACCTATAAAAGGGTCCCTTAGGTCCGCACGGGCGAGCTTTTTCTCCCCCGTCGTCGGCCAAGGTGAGTCTCCGCCACCCCTCCCTCGATCTTGAGTTTTTTCCTTAGATCTTCCATGGTTTTCACGGGTTTTAACTTCTGTTTTGAAGATCTGTGAGTAAAGAGCAAGTTTTGGGTACTTGGAGGTTCAAAGAGCTCAATCTCTCCATCTCCAAGCTAGGGTCGCCTTTCCTCTCGTTTCTTCAAGAGGTAAGCTCGGATCCACCCTTGTTATGTGTTTTAAACAAGCTTTAAGTTGTTTTATGGGTAGAGATGCATGTTTAGGCTTGTTGATGAGTTTATGGGTTTTGATGTTTTGATGAACAATGTATGTTGATTTTTGTGTGTTTGAAGTGTTGTAGTAGGGGTATATGATAGTTTGAGACCCCTAGGTGTGATGTATGGTGTGTATGCATGTTTTAGAACAAGTTTATGCATGATTGGTGAGTTTGGAGGCAAAAATGCATAAGGGAGCCAAGTTTCTGCCCTTTGGCAGAAACCAGGTTCGGCAGCCGAAGGCACTTTCGGCCGCCGAACATGGCTGGGGAGGCAGGCCTTTCGGCTGCCGAAGTTGCCCCCGAAAAGAGACTTTCGTCTCTGTCTGGGACTTTCGGCCGCCGAAGGTGCCGCCGAACATGCATGAGTTTCGCCTCTGTCTGGGAGTTTCGGCCGCCGAAGGTGCCGCCGAACCTGCCTGACTTTCGGCTCTGGAGGGACTTTCGGCCGCCGAAGGTGCCGCCGAAAGTGCCCTGTCCAGCCATTTCTTGCATGTTTTTATGTAGTTGTTTCATGATGTTTTAGGGGGTTTTTGGGGAGTATATTAGAGTTATGTTTATGTATGTTTGGTCCCTCATTGGAGTCCACCTGTGTAGGTTCGGACCCGAGGAACCGAGGACCCCAGCAGTGAGCCAGCTGCTACAGAGTTTGTCAGAGCTAGCCAGAGGTGAGTGGAATAAACTTTAAGTTTTAAAATAAACGAAATATGAATTTTGAGCATGATCCATGCATCATGAATGCCATGAGATATAGTAGGTTGCTTGCATTAGTATTCACGAATATGTTGCATTGCATTTATGATGTTGATGTGGATTGGTCATTGGATGATCCTTTAGTCCTCATATGATATGATGATGTTATGGCATGATATGGTATGGAAGTCCAGGTTGTACCCATTCTACGTCCCTGGCACGATGTAAGAGGAAGTCCAGGTTGTACCCATTCTACGTCCCTGGCACAGTTGGACTGTATGATATGTTATGTTAAGGGAAAGACCGGTTGTACCCATTCTACGTCCCGGCACAGTTGGACTATGTAGAGGACTATTGGTGACAATACCATCCGAGATGTGATTTGTTGTGATGTGTTGCATTACATAATGGCATGAGATTTTAAATATATGTTTTCTCTATTCTGCTCACTGGGCTTTGTAGCTCACCCCTCTCCCCTAACCCCAGATGTGCAGGTACAGGGTAGACCAGGAGGTTAGCCAGAGTTTTGAAGTATGTGTATGTAATAGTTAGATGGTGGACATGAAAATTGTAATATGATGAAATGTAAAAGATTACAGTATGTTATGTAATGAGGTATATTGAGGTTATAGATGTGCTTGACCCTATGAGTATTGTTATCCCTTTTGATACATGATCTGTAGAAATGTTTTATAATGTTTATGAAAGCCAACTCATCTCATGTTGTATCGCCCGTTGGGGCATTGATGAGATCCCACAGAGGGATCATGACTATGATCAGGACTATGTACATGTATGTTCAGGTTGAGTTGGATGAATGAAAGAAAAGTTTAAATTTTTTTATGTATGTTTGTTGATCATGTTTGGGATTAAACAGGTTTACAGGTTATATGTCAGGCTTGCTACGGGTCCCGGCGGCCTTAAGTCGACCCGGATCCTAGCGCCGGTAGCGGTCCGATTATCGGGTCGTTACAAGATCCTTATCATGACACAACAGGAAGCCAACACGTTAAACACAGTGGTATCGGGTAAACTCACTATTGGGTGTTTCGATGTGCATGCTCATGGACCCTGGTGCCTCTCATTCTTTTATATCTCTGAGAGCTGTAGGTAGTTTGAGTTTGTAGCTTTTAGGTTAGAGTGTTCTCTTTGGATCAGTGGGCCCAAGTGTGATCTGTCTTTGACAGAGTCTATCATTTCAGTTCAGTTATAGTTGAGGACAGGTGCCTTCCAACCGACTTTGTAGCTCTAGATTTGACTAATTTTGACATCATTCTAGGGATTGATTGGCTCTCTACTTATGATGTTATCTTGGACTGCAGAGACAAGGTAGTTAGGTTTAGAGATCAAGATGGATTAGAGGTTTTCTCCGAGAGTACAAGTTAGGTATGCCTAGAGGTTTGATTTCTACCTTACAAGCTCATATGTTGCTTAAGAGGGGTCGTTAAGGGTTTCTTGCACATATTAGAGAGTTTGACAGTCAGGTTAGGGAACCAGTTTCAATGCCCGTAGTTAGAGAGTTTCTTGATGTTTTCCTAGACAATCTGCCAGGTTTACCACCTGATAAGGAAATAGAATTTGAAATTGAAGTGTTTTTAGGAACTAAACCCATCTCTCTTCCTCCCTGCAGGATGACACCTGTCGAGTTGAAAGAGCTAAAGTAACAGTTGCAAGAGTTGGTAGAAAATGATTTCATCTAACCTAGTACCTCACCCTGGGGTACACCAGTGTTATTTGTGAAAAAGAAGGATGGATCCTTAAGACTTTGTATTGACTATAGATAGTTGAACAAAGTCACTAGCAAGAATAAGTATCTTTTACCCAAGATTGATGATTTGTTTGACGCACTAGCAGGAGTCGGTTGTTTCTCCAAGATATATTTGAGATCCAAGTATCATGAGTTGAGATCAGAGAAGAACATGTGCCTGAGATAGCTTTCAGGACTAGATATGTGCATTATGAGTTCTTAGTAATGTCGTTTGAGCTAATCAATGCCCCTGCAACATTCATGGATCTCATGAACAGAGTTTTCAGGCAGTTTTTGGATCATTTTGTTATTGTCTTTATTAACAATATCTCAGTGTATTCCAGAAATGCAGAGGATCATGCCCATCATCTAAAGAAAGCGTTGATGACCTTGAGAGAACACAAGTTGTATGCCAAGTTTTCTAAGTTTGAGTTCTAGTTGAGAAATATCTCTTTCTTGGGGCATGTAATGTAATACCCGGCTAGACCCCGACGTCGGAATTCATACTTTCCGGCGGAATCTCCGTTGGAATTTAGAATTTTAAGGATGTCGGAGTTGCCTAGAAGGGTAAAAGAAAGGTTTTTCAAAGGATTTTGCATGTTTTTAAGTGTTTTGAGTAAGAAAATTGGAGTTTTGAAAAGAAAAGACCAAGGAGGAAAATGTAAGGTTCGGCCGCCGAACCTCACTTTCGGCCGCCGAAGGTGGCTAGCTTTCGTTGCCACCAAAGCCCAAGTTCGGCTTCCGAAAGTGCTGAAGCTGTGGAGACAGCTTTGGCCGTCGAAGATGGTTGACCGGCCACCTATAAAAGGGCCCCTTATCCGGATTTGAGGTGAGTTTTTTCTCTCTTTTCGGGTATAGGTGAGTTCTTAACCTCCCTTAGTGGATTTCTTGATTTTTCCTGCATGTTGAACAAGTTTAAGTAGTTTTCATGTTGGTTTTGAAGTTTTTGAGCAAAGAAGCAAAGTTGTGAGGCTTGGAGAGTTCAGATCTATTTTCCCTTGCATCTCCGAGTTTAGACCATCAATCCTCTCGATCTTCAAGAGGTAAGCATGGATCCTCACCTGTCTTGATGTTTTAAGTGAGTTTTGAAGGGGTTTTGCATGATTTTCGCATGGTTTGCATGGGTAGGGTTTATGTTGATCATAAGTCATATGTGTGTATATGTGTTGGTTTGGGGGGTTTGAGCTAGTTCTAAGCCCTTATATGCATGAAGAAAGGTATATGCATGTGTTTTAGAGCTTGGTTGTGAGTTGTGCATGTTTTGCAGAGGTTTTGGAGGCTGGAGACGTAAGGTTGTGTAATACCCGGCTAGACTCCGGTATCGGAATTCCTACCGTCTGGTGGAATCTCGGATGTCGGAGACCTCTAGAAGGGTAGAACCATGCTTTCATAGAATGTTTTCATGTTTTTAATGGTTTTAAAGTATGAAACTAAATGAGTTTTTGCATGAAAATAGCATTGGAGGAAAACCCAGGTTCGGCCGCCGAAAGTCAGGTTCGGCCGCCGAACATGCATGCGTTTTGGAGGCACGTTAGGCCCCCGAAAGCATGAGTTAGGGAAGTTCAGGTTCGGCCGCCGAAAGTCAAGTTCGGCCGCCGAACATTGCATGGATGCGGAGGCACATTCAGCCCCCGAACGTGGCCTGGCCAGCCACCTATAAATGGGGCACTTAGCCGAAATGGGCGAGCTTTCTCCCATTTTCGGCCACAGCAAGCTTCCGACCTTTCCTTTGCAAATCTTGTGTTCTTCCTCCAAATCTCTTCCATTTTCCTTGAGTTTTAAACTCACATTGCAAGTTTTGAGCATTTAAACCAAGTTTTGGAGCTTTGGGAACTCAGGAGCTCATTTTCGTGGATTTCCAAGTTTAGGTCGTCTCCCCCTCGATCTTCAAGAGGTAAGGGCCGATCTTAAGCTCCTTATATGTTTTAAGTAAGTTTTATGCTAGATCTATGAGTAGAAATGCATGTTAGGTTATTTGTTGAGTTATGGGTTAATATTGATGTTTTGGTCAATGTGTGTTGATTGTGGGTGTTTGAAGTGTTGTAGTTGGGGTATTTGATGTTTTGAGGCCCCTAGGAACTTGTATGCATGTTTTGGTTGAGTGGTATGCATGATTGGTGAGTTTGGAGGAGAAAGTGCACAAAGGAGCCAAGTTTCTGCCCTTTGGCAGAAACCAGGTTCGGCAGCCGAAGGCACTTTCGGCCGCCGAACATGGCTGGGGAGGCAGGCCTTTCGGCTGCCGAAGTTGCCCCCGAAAAGAGACTTTCGTCTCTGTCTGGCACTTTCGGCCGCCGAAGGTGCCGCCGAACCTACCTGAGTTTCGTCTCTGTCCAGGACTTTCGGCCGCCGAAGGTGCCGCCGAAAGTGCCCTGTCCAGCCACTTCATGCATATCTCTATGTGATATTTTTAGGATGTTTTAGGGGGTTTTTGGGGAATACATTAGAGTTATGTTTATGTATGTTTGGTCCCTCATTGGAGTCCACCTGTGTAGGTTCGGACCCGAGGAACCAAGGACCCCAGCAGTGAGCCAGCTGCTACAGAGTTTGTCAGAGTCAGCCAGAGGTGAGTGGAACTAAACTTAACTTTTTAAATTAAGAAATGAAATGCTTTTATCATGCTTCATGCATCATGATCATATTATAGGTTGTTTGCATTAGAATTCACGAATATGCCGCATTGTATTGTTGTGATAGATGATAGTGGATGGACATTAGGATGATTCATTAGCCTTCTATATACGAAGTCCTGTGGTGCCCATAATAGGGCCGGGCAATACGAAGACCTGTGGTGCCCATAATAGGGCCAGACAATAACTCCGAGTACGAAGTCCTGTGGTGCCCATAATAGGGCCGGGCATGGAGTTGAGGGATTTTTGAATCAGTCCATCCGTGGTGTGATTCATTTGTGCAGTGACGCATTTCATGATAGCATGTTTTAAATATTCTTTTTACAGTTCTACTCACTGGGCACCTAGCTCACCCCTCTCCCCTAACCCCCAGGTTTGCAGGTACGGGATAGATAGAGAAGGCAAGAAGAGAAAAAGTCATATGTATGTAATAGTTAGCTTGTGGACATGACAATTGCATTATGATGAAATGTAAAAATATTCAGGATGTTATGTAATGAGGTTATTGAGGATAGAGTTGTGCTTGACCATAATATATTGTTAATCCCTTTTGTATATACATGGTCTTATGTTATGATGTTTATGTAAACTAACTCAACACAGGTTGTTTTGCCTTTAAGGCTTGATGAGATCCCACAGAGGGACTATGTTATGTATATGATCAGAGTATGCACAGGTTGAGTTAGTTGATGACAGTATGTATGAAGAAAAGTTTTAATTTTTATGCATGTTGTTGATCATGTATGGGATTATACAGGTTTACAGGTTATATGTCAGGCTTGCTACGGGTCCCGGCGGCCTTAAGTCGACCCGGATCCCAGCGCCGGTAGCGGTCCGGATTTCCGGGGCATTACAGGTTGAATCGAGTTCTGCCTTCCTGGCGAACTCAGGTTCGGCCGCCGAACCCCTTGAGGAGGTTGTTTTGGCCGCCTAAACCCGCCCCCGAAAGTTTGGACTTTCAGCTCTGGAGTGGAGTTTCGGCCGCCGAACATGCCGCGAAGGTTGTGGACTTTCGTCTCTGGAAGGACTTTCGGCTGCCGAACCTGCCTTCGAAAGTGCCTGACTTTCGGCTCTGGAGGGACTTTCGGCCGCCGAACCTGCTGCCGAAAGTGCCCTGTCCAGCCTTCCTTTGCTTGTTTTTCCATGCATGTTTGAGGTGTTTTAAGGGGGTTTTGGGGGAATGTTTAGAGTTATGATAGAGTATGTCGATACCTCATTTGAGTCCACCTGTGTAGGATCGGACTCGAGGAACCAAGGAGGCCCTCAGAGTTAGCTGGTTCAGAGGTATTCCAGCGTCTACTAGATGTGAGTAGAACTAAATTATGTTTTAAATTAATGAAAGGTTTTAGCATGACTCATGCATCATAAATGCCATGTTTATGTACTAGGTTGGTTGCTTAGTATGCATGACTCATGCATCATAAATGCCATGAATATATAGGATGTTTGCATTAGTATTCACGAAATTGATGCATTGCATAATATGGTGTTGATATGGATGGATATTAGAGGATCCTTTAGCCCTCTATGTGATACGATATGAGATGAGATTGATAGAGCATATTTTAGTCCACTTTATCATGATCTTATTGATGTTTATTTACACCTTTCCTACCTAATTTTGTGGTTTTAATCATGTTTTACAGATATTAGGTGTAAAGAGACAATCAAGAGAAAATGCTCTTAAAACTGCCAAAAAGTGCCAAAACTGGAAAAGCCACCTTCGAAAGCACTTTCGGAAGCCGAAAGTCAAGTTCAGAGTCGAAACTCAACCACTTTCGGAAGCACTTTCGAAAGCACTTTCGAAAGCCGAAAGTCACCCACCTTCGGAGGCACCTTCGGCCGCCGAACCTTCACTCTAGAGCCGAAAGTCCAGCCTCTGAAACTAATCTTAGGCGGCCGAAAGTCCCTCCGAACAGCCTCCTCCTTGTTCAATAAGCCAAATCTTGAAGATCACATGTTTCTCACTTTATGCCATGCACATTCAAAATTCAAATCAAGGCTCCACCTTCCTCTTTAGTGCATGAATAATGTGAAGAAGGCTTCTTGGACACACTTGGACAGCAATTAAAAGACCAAAAAGGGCTTGCAACTCCACACATGCACATAGAAGACACAAGGGCACTTTGGGCAGCCACAGTCCAAGGCTTCTCCCCTTTGGTTCTTCATATTCTTGCTTTCTTTTCTTTTATTTTCTGTTTTGGTTCAGCCATGAGTGGCTGAAACCCTAATTCTAGTTGAAGTTTGGTTGAAACTAAGGTTGTTTAAAGGGTTATGAGATCTGAATATAAAGTGTTTGCTTTTGGTTTATTCAATATTCATGCAATTGTGTGCTTAATTCTAAGATTGCTTTGTTGTTTTGATCAAATTGGCCATTTGATTCTTGATTGCAAAGTTAATTGATTGTTAGTTAGGATATTTGTTAGTCCGTAATTGCTGGAAATATTCTGACCTAAGAACACTTGATGTAAAAACTAAGGAATTGTATGATCTAGCATCATCTTCATGCGTTTGGAGTAGCTAGGATTGGATCTCTCTCATTCTTTATGCAATTGACAATTGTTTCGATGCCTAAGGCCCAAGGACGTTCCTTGGCAATTTGTTAATTAGTAGTTGATTAGAGGACGTTCCCTAATTGATTTAATCATAAGGAGAGACATGGTGATGAGAAGCGTTTTCCATCCCTATAACTAATCTATTGAATCAATCAAGAAAACCTAAGTTTCAATCATCAACCCAAACAACCAAAGTGGATCCATATCTTCAACTAGACCTTTCTCATATTGATTCCCTCTTTTATTTTAATTACTTGCTGTTTTAATTGCTTTCAATAGTTGTTAGTCAAATCATCTCAAAACCCCCCTTTTTACTTTTATTGCACTTTACTTTCATTCAGCTTTCAATTACTTACTTTCAATTGTGTTTTTAATTAGTTCTCTTGGTCTTGATTGAGAAAAATAAATAGGTAATCAATTCTCTGTGGATTCGAACCTTCACCACTATCTGCAGTTGTAAATTGTTGATAACCAAGAAGGTTATTTTTGACCGGCTTCGACAACCGCAGAGTCAGAGATGGAAAGACCAGGTGTGGCCTAATCGCCCCTGGCATAGTGGATATGTTACGATTTATAGAGGGTTCTTGGTGACAAGTCCATCCGTGATGTTACTTGTTTGTGATGTGATGCATTTCATGGAAGCATGTTTTGTTACATGTTTTTATTAGTGCTATACTCACTGGGCTCTAGTAGCTCACCCCTTTCCCTAACTCCCAGGTTTGCAGGGCCAGAGATAGCATGGGATAGCTACAGGAGAAGAGTTTATGTAATAGTGGTAGTGGACATGTATTATAAAATGATGTAAAGTCATGTACTGTATATTGATGATAGTATTGTGCTTGGCCCTAGTGTGGGTAAATCCCTTTTGTACATGATTTATCTATTATTATGTTTTATAATGATATATGATGAGAACCAAGCTTAATGTATGAAATGATGACCCAATTAGAGCATTTGATGAGGGCTCTAGTATGGGGTTTTATGTTTACAGAGATAGTGTGTATGCACAAGTTAAGCTTGGTAGATGTAAAGTCTCAAATTTTTTATGGAAATTATTGATCATGTATGGGATTTATGAGATTTACAGAATGCATAGTAGGCTTGCTACGGGTTCCAACGACCTTAAGTTGATCTGAATCCTAGCGCCGGTAGCGGTCCGGTCTCCGGGTCGTTACAGATTGGTATCAGAGCTCTAGGTTCATATGGTCGGACCTAAAGAGTGTTGGGCTCATAGATGTCATAGAAGGGCAAGCACAATAGGATCAATCATGTCCACTAGGATAGGATGTAGAGTCCTGTCTTGCTGATGATGTGAAATGCCATGACTTTTATGCATGTGCATTAATGCTATGTTATGTATGTGTGGGGTTCATGTGTTTCCATATGGACCATATGATGCTAAGGTTTATGTGAATGTGTTGTGTTTTCAGAAGTCAGAATGCGAGGTACTCGTCGATCTGCACGATTGACTGGAGTTCCACCAGAGAATGAGGGCATGGATGCCCATCCCCCTGCTTTGCCAAGGGCAAGGTCTAGCAGGACAAGCAGAGAAGGTACATCAAGGGACCCTAGAAGGTCTTTTGATGCAAGCAGAAGAGGAACAGTTCAGGGTGAAGAGCCTGTGGATGTGAGGGAGGCTATGGATGTGGACCAGAGAGAAGGAAGTGTGGGTGTTGGCATGTCTGAAGAGGGTATGGGAGAGTCTCAGGGAGGCGCTCAGGCCTCGGGGTTTGGTTATCCACCCCAATATCAACCTTTCTTTCAGGGCCCAGGGTATTCGATGGGAGGTACATCGGATTACCCTAGTTTTAACCCATATCCCACCTTCATGCCATATCCTCCTTTTTACCCACCACCATATCCACAGTACCCTATGTATCCACCCTCACCCTTCTACCCAAGTCCAACAACTCCTTATCCAGGAAGTGTTGTACCTCCTCTGCCACCAGCAGAACCAGTTGTCCCTGTTATCCAAACAACTAAGCCTAGCTCACCGGGGAAGAGCAAAGTAAAGATGACAGATTACTTAAAACTGGATGCTCCTAAGTACAAAACAGGAGGTGATCCGTTTGAGTATCTGAAAACGGTGAAAATGATAGCAGATGAGCTGGGGGCAGATGATACTAGAGCCATTCAGATGGCGGGGTTCACTCTGATGTGCAAGAAAGCAAAGGAGTGGTTTAATAATTATGTGGACCCTAGATTGGATAGCATGTCTTGGGAGGAGTTTGCTAATGAATTTGCTGGGTGGGCTTTTCCAAACAGTTCCAGAGAGTTAAAGATGATAGAGTTTGAGCAACTGAGGCAGTCTAAAGATATGAGTGTCGATGAATACACTGATAAGTTCTTGGAGTTGTTGCAGTATACGGGTCAGGCTTATGACACAGATCAGAAGAAAGCAAAGAGGTATACCATGAGGCTTCATCCCAGGTATTCTTCCCTGATCCTAGCAGTAGAGAGGGAGAGCTTCCACTTCATAGTGGATGCAGCTAGAAAAATGGAGGCTAGTGCCATTATTCAGGGGACAGTTAAGCAATTCGGGGCACAGTCTTCAGGTTCCAAGACCCCAGGTGGGGGAAAGCTAGATCTCTCTTCTCAAAGTGCAGCAGCTTCAAGCAGTAAAAAGGGCGACAGAGGCCTCAGAAAATCAAAGAAGAACAAGTTCTGGAATCGCTTGAAGTCAGGTCTGGGTTTAGAGAATGGCTTGAGCTCAGGTTCAGGTGGTGCAGAGTGTATGAGGTGCGGTAAGTCGCACAAGGGAGTGTGTCGATTTGGGACTACAGCCTGCTTCAGGTGTGGGCAGGAGGGACACATGGCTCGGGAGTGTCCGAGGGCGCCTTTCATGGCACCGTCCCAGCAGACAGCTCCAGGCAGTATGGCTCAGCCAGCAGCTCCAGCCATGACTCAGGGCAGTAGTAGAGGCAGAGGGAGAGGAGCAGCCTCTTCTTCAGCAGGTTCCCGAGGTGAAGGTCCATCAGCTCCAGCCCGGATCTTCACACTGACACAGTAGGAGGCTAACGCGTCAAACACAGTGGTGTTAGGTAATCTCATCATTGGGTGTTCTGATATGTATGCTTTAGTGGACGGACCCTGGTGCTTCGCATTCCTTTATTGCACCGAGAGCCATAGAGAGAGTGGGTTTGTTGACTTCTGGGTTAGAGTGTCCCCTTTGGGTCAGTGGGCCCAAGTGTGATCCATCAGTGGCAGAGTCAGTTTGCCAGTTTAGTCTTGTATTCATTGAGGGTAGATGCCTTCCAGCCGACCTTGTGGTTCTAGATTTGACGGATTTTGATGTCATTCTAGGGATGGATTGGCTATCCGCTCATGATGCTACCTTGGACTGGAGAGACAAGGTAGTCAAGTTCAGAGATCAGGATGGATCAGAGTTTATCTTCAGAGGAGACAGGAGGGGTATGCCTAGAGGTTTGATATCAGCCCTGTAGGCTCGCAGGTTGCTTAGGAGGGGTTGTCAGGGGTTTTTAGCTCATATGAGGGAGCTTGACAGTTAGGTTAGGGAGCCCGTCTCAGTGCCCGTAGTCAGGGAGTTTCCAGATGTGTTCCCAGATGAGCTTCCGAGACTACCACCTGCTAGGGAGATAGAGTTTGAAATAGAAGTCATGCCTGGAACCAGACCGATCTCTATCCCTCCCTACAGGATGGCACCAGCAGAGTTGTAAGAGTTAAAGGAACAGTTGCAAGAGTTGGTAGACAAGGGTTTCATCCGATCGAGTACCTCACCTTGGGGCGCTCCAGTTCTGTTTGTAAAGAAGAAGGATGGATCCTTGAGACTTTGTATCGACTACATGCAGTTGAACAAAGTCACTACCAAGAACAGGTATCCTCTACCCAGGATCGACGATCTATTTGACCAGCTAGCAGGAGCAGGTTGTTTTTCCAAAATAGATCTAAGTTCTGGGTATCATCAGCTGAGAATCAGAGAAGAGGATGTGCCAAAGACAGCGTTCAGGATCAGATATGGGCATTATGAGTTCCTAGTGATGCTGTTCGGGTTAACTAATGCCCCTATAGCATTCATGGATCTCATGAACAGATTTTTCAGTCAGTATCTGGATCACTTCGTAATTGTCTTCATCGATGACATCTTAGTGTATTTCAGGAATGCAGAGGAGCATGCCCATCATCTGAGGTTAGTATTGCAGACCTTGAGAGAGCATGGCTTGTATGCCAAGTTCTCCAAGTGTGAATTCTGGTTAAGGAGCATTTCTTTCTTGGGGCATGTTGTATCAGACCAAGGCATTGAAGTAGACCCCAAGAAGATAGAAGCTGTAGCTAGTTGGCCGAGACCCACTTCAGTGACAGAGATTAAAAGTTTTTTGGGTTTAGCAGGCTATTACAGGAGGTTCATTCAGGACTTCTCTAAGATTGCTGCTCCTATGACCAGATTAACCAAGAAGAATCAGGCTTTTGTGTGGTATGACCAATGTGAAGAAAGTTTTGAAGAGCTCAAGAAAAGGTTGACTTCAGCACCGGTGTTAGCTCTGCCTGTAATACCCGGCTCGAGTCCGGCCTCGAAATTCCTGTCGTCTGGTGGAATCTCGGGTGTCGGAACCCTCGAGAAGGGTAAGACATATGTTTTCATGTGTGTTTTAAGAGTTTTGAATGTTTTCAAGTGTGTAAGGAAATGAGGTTTGAAAGAAAAGCAAGAAGGGAGAAATGCAAAGGTTCGGCCGCCGAAGGTCACTTTCGACCGCCGAACATTGCATGGTTTCGGATTCACGTTCGGCTGCCGAAGGTGGTCTGGCCAGCCACCTATTTAAGGGCCAAAGGTCGGTGGAAGGAGGATATTTCTCCTCCACTTGCAGCCAGAGGTGAGTTCCAGCCTCTCCCAAGTTGACTTTCATGTTTTTCATGTTTTTCACCAAATCTTTCAAGAGTTTTAAGAGTTTTGGTGTATTTTGAAGGTTTTGAGCAAAAATAGCAAGTTTGGACGTTTGGAGCTTTGGAAGAGGTTTTCTTCATATCTCCACGTTAGGATCACTTGATCTCTTGTTTGGAAGAGGTAAAGTTAAGATCCAGAACCTCTTTTACTGCTTTTTGAAGGTTTTATGGGAGTTGTATGGATAGTATGCATGAATAGGGTTTTGGTTGAGGTTTTGCATGATTTTGTGTTTAAGCATGTTTAAGTGTTGTTTGTATGTTTCTTGGGGTAATAAGTGAGGTTTAGACCCTTTTATGCATGCGTTATGGTATGTGCTAGTTGGGAGTAGTTGATATGCATGTTGGGTAAGTTTGGGGGAACGGTTTGCATGAAACAGAGCAGGGTTCTGCCCATCGGGCAAAACCAGGTTCGGCCGCCGAAGGAAGGTTCGGCCGCCGAACCCCTTGTGGAGGCAGTTTCGGCTACCAAAGCTTGCCCCCGAAACTTGGGACTTTCGTCTCTGGAGGCAAGGTTCGGCCGCCGAAAGTGCCGTCGAAGGTTGAGTTTCGTCTCTGGACGAGACTTTCGGCCGCCGAAGGTGCCGCCGAACATGCATGAGTTTCGTCTCTGGAGAGGGGTTTCGGCCTCCGAACCTGCCGCCGAAAGTGCCCTGTCCAGCTTTCTTTTGCATGTTTTATGTGATTGTTGGGGGATCTTGTTGAGGGTTTTGGGGAGTTTCCTAGAGATGTTCGTTAGTTAGTTTGGTCCCTCATTTGAGTCCACCTGTGTAGGTACGGACCAGAGGAAACCCAGAGAACAGCAGTGAGCACTGTTGCAGAACCTGCAACGTTAGTACAGAGTCAGCTAGAGGTGAGTGGAACTTCTCTTTTCAGAACTAAACTGCTTTGAGCATATGTCATACATCATAAGAATATAGTAGGGTGTTTGCATTAGTTTCACGAAGGTGATGCATTGCATAATACGATGTGTATGAGGCTGTGGACTGACCAAGGCGACTCCAATTGCCCAAACTCTGTTATAAGACCTGGCCGGGCCAGGCAGCCATCTGTAGGTAAGACCTGACTAGATCAGGCAGCAGAGATAGTAAGACCTGGCTGGGCCAGGCAGGCAGAGTGGTAAGACCTGGCTGGGCCAGGCAGATTGAGGTTGTAAGACCTGGCTAGGCCAGGCATCCTTTGAGTGGGATTGTTGGTGGTCATGTCTATCCTTGAGATGATGTGCTGTAGTGCATTCCATGAGATCATGTTTTCAACTTATGGTTTATATAGTTCTGCTCATTGGGCTTGTATAGCTCATCCCTCTCCCCTATCCCCCAGGTTTGCAGGTTCAGAGTTCAGAGGGAGTCCAGCAGGGTTTGCAAGAAGCAGAGTTATGTAATAGCTAGTGTGGACATGTACATGTAAAGAGATAATGTATAGTGTGTAGCTTTGTGCTTGACTTATAAGAGTTGTAATCCCTTGTTGTAGACACATGATCAGTTTATGTATGTTTCTTTTATTGGTAAGAAATATGAGAAAACCA
The DNA here is from genome assembly GCF_001659605.2 of Manihot esculenta. Lineage (NCBI taxonomy): Eukaryota > Viridiplantae > Streptophyta > Magnoliopsida > Malpighiales > Euphorbiaceae > Manihot > Manihot esculenta. The sequence goes on along the minus strand of NC_035173.2, from coordinate 25,180,982 downwards.
GGCTTAACATTATGAGTTGATAGATCAGAACTAGTGCATGCACAGGTTAAGCCCTAGAGGAAAGAAAAGTTGTTAATGGTTTGACAGAAAATGTATGATCATATATGGGATTTCACAGGTACACAGACAGTATAGCAGGCTTACTACGGGTCCCGGCGACCTTAAGTCGATCTGGATCCTAGTGCCGGTAGCAGTTCGGTTTTCGGGCTGTTACAGATTGGTATCAGAGCCCTAGGTTCACATGGTCGGACCTATAGAGAGAGGGTCGGGCTCATGGAGGTTCTAGTAGGTCAAGCACACTAGGAAAACATGTCCACTAGGATAGGATGTTAGTCCTGTCTGTATGATGATGTGGAATGCCATGAGTTATGCATGTGCATTGTTTCTATGTGATTGATGCTTGAGGGTTCATGTGTTTCCACATGGACTATATGCTACTGATGTGTTATGTTTTGTGATGTTTTCAGAGAGAGTTAAGATGCGAGGAACTCGTCGATCCGCGAGATTGACTGGAGTCCCACCAGAAAGTGAGGGTACAGCTGCTCGTCCTCCTGCATTGCCAAGGGCAAGGACTCATAGGTCAAGCAGGGAGGGAACGTCACAAGACCCTAGAAGGTCTTCTGACGAGAGCAGAAGAGGAGTAGGTAGAGGGGGAAGTTCAGACGAAAGAGTTGATATGGAAGGTGATCAGAGTAGAGATGAAAGTATGGGAGTAGGAAGGTCGGAAGAAGGTATGGGGGAGTCTCAGGGAGGCGCACAGGCCTCGAGGTTTGGCTATCCACCCTTTCCACAGGGCCCAGGGGATCCGATGGGAGGTACGTCGGATTACTCCAGCTTTGCCCCATATCCACCCTACATGCCATATATGCCCTATCCTTCCTTTTATCCACCATATCACATGTATCCACCCCCACCTGTTTATCCAAGTTCAGCATCGCCTGAAGCCAGAGAAACAGTACCTCCACCACCACCACCTGAATCAGTAGCCCCTGTTGTTGAAGCACAACCCAGTTCTTCAGGGGGAACGAAGGTGAAGATGACGGAGTACTTAAAGTTGGATGCTCCTAAATTCAATACGGGAGATGATCCCTTTGAGTATCTCAGTGCAGTCAGAATGATAACAAGTGAGTTGGGAGCTGATGAGAGTAGGGCCATTGAGATGGCAGGGTTCACATTAAAATGTAAGAAAGCTAGAGAATGGTTCAAGAACTATGTGGACCCCAGAATAGATAGTATGACATGGGAAGAGTTCGCCAACGAATTTGCTGGGTGGGCTTTCCCTGACAGTTCTAGGGAGCTAAAGGTTATGGAGTTTGAGCAGTTGAGACAAACGGAGGAGATGAGCGTTGATGAGTATACAGATAAGTTCCTGGAATTGTTACCATACGTGGGTCAGGCGTATGATACGGATCAGAAGAAGGCAAAGAGATATGCCACGAGGCTTCATCCCAGGTATTTCTCCTTGATTCTCCACGCGGAGAAGGAGAGTTTCCACTCCATTGTGGATGCTGCGAGAAAGATGGAGGCCAGTGCCATCAGTCAGGGAGTAGTCAAGCAATTAAAGGCACAGCCTTCTGGTGCTAAACCAGGTTCCTCCTCACAGAGTACAGCAAGTGCGAGCAAAAAGAGATGGGAGAAATTCAGAGGAAAGAGAGGCAAGGTCTGGAACAGGATTAAGATGGGTCTGGGCATGATTAGTGGCTCCAGCTCTGGCACAGATCTTCCAGTTTGTAATAGGTGTGGGAGACCGCACAGAGGAGCTTGTTTGTTGGGATCTACAGCCTGCTATAGATGTGGGCAGGAGGGACATTATGCACGGGAATGTCCTCAGGCAACTTTGGTTACACCATCCCAGCAGATGACCTCAGGTAGTGTCGTACAGTCAGCAGCTTCAGCCCGTTAACCAAGCAGTGGCAGAGGTAGAGGAAGAGGGGTAGCCTCTTCATCAGGGATGGGTTCCCGAGGTGCAGGTCCGTCAGCTCCAGCACGGATTTTCACCATGACGCAACAGGAGGCAGACACGTCGAACACAGTGGTGTCAGGTACTCTCATCATTGGGTGTTCAGAGGTGTATGCTTTGATGGACCCCGGTGCTTCTCACTCTTTCATTTCTTCTAGAGCCGCAGAGAGATTGGGGTTGATTGTATTTGAGTTAGAGTGTCCTCTCTGGGTCAGTGGACCTAGATGTGACCCATCATTGGCAGAGTCAGTCTGTCAGTTTAGTCCAGTGTTTATAGAGGATAGATGCCTTCCAGCTAACCTTGTGGTTCTAGAGTTGACAGATTTTGTAACAGCCCGGAAACCGATACCCCCCTGTAACGGCCCGAACCGCCACCGGCGCTAGGATCCAGATCGGCTTAAGGCCGCCGGGACCCGTAGCAAGCCAACAAACATACTATTACCTGGTAAAATCCCATGCATGATCAAAACTTTAACATAAAACCTGTAATCTGAACATACACCAAGCTTGATCCGTATGCTACAACATAACTGTGACCATAAACTTCCCCATGCTAGAGCCCTCATCAAATGCTCTAGCTGGGTCAACAATACATACAACAAGCCTGGTTCTCAACTCAACATAAAAACATTTCATAATCATGCTTCAACAGGGATTAACCAGTCTATAGGGCCAAGCACACTCTAATCCATAAACATTACTATCAGTTACATACATCATCTCAAATTACATTACATCAACTTATATTACATGTCCACTTCTAAAACTACTAAACATTAACACAATCTAAGCTATTACAACATGTATATCTTAACCTTGACTTTACCCTGCAGCCCCTGGACTCTGACTTAAACCTGCAAAACTGGGGTTAGGGGAAAGGGGTGAGCTAAAAAGCCCAGTGAGTAGAAACAGAAAAAAAAACCATTCATTAATTACATGCTTTCATGAAATGCGTCATAACACAAGTAAATCACATCACTTTGTCCGTCTTGGGGCTCATACAGATAAATATTCCCCACGGAGTGTTTTTAGAGAGTTCCTTTGAATTGCTAGCATCTTTACTCTCAAGGATCGGACATGACCTCAAAAATCCCTCTGTCGGTGCCCGGCTCCCCCAAAGGAGCTCACACAGGACTTTCACATACATGACAGGGTGCCTAGTCCACAGAGAGCTCACAAGGACTTTCCTATATGTACTTGTCCGGCTCTCAAAAGACTCACCCAAGACTCAATGACAGATATGGGCTATTGAAGTCGCCTTGGTCCAAACCTACCTCAGCATCAACATGAAATAATGCAATGCAACATATTCGTGAACTAGTGCAATCAACCTACTATACATAATCATGATGCATGCTCATGCTTTAGGCATTAGAATTTCTTAAAATAAAACATTAAGTTTAGTTCTACTCACTTCCTAGCAGACGCTGACTGACTCTGCAACTGCTACCACTGATGGCCTCCTCGGTCTCTCGGGTCCGATCCTACACAGGTGGACTCGAATGAGGTGCCAAACATACTCTAAACAACTCATAAACAACTCCCCAAAAACCCCCTAGAACATCACTTAAACATGCATAGGAAACACCCAAGAAACGGCTGGACAGGGCACTTTCGGCGGCACCTTCGGCGGCCGAAAGTCCCTTCCAGAGACGAAACTCGGGTAAGTTCGGCGGCAGGTTCGGCGGCCGAAACCCCAGGACAGAAACGAAAGTCCCTCCTTCGGGGGCACGTTCGGCAGCCTAAAGACTGCCTCCCATGCAGGTTCGGCGGCCGAAACTCCTTTCGGCGGCCGAACCTGGTCCCCTCTGAACGACAGGTCCGATTCTGCCAAGCCAAAAACCAAACTCAAAACACCCCAAATCCTCACATACTCTCTCCCAATCACGCATACTCACTCCCACAAGCATAAAGGAGCATAACCTAACATAAACTCCTCAACACAAACATCACATAACATACATTGGGCATAAAACCCACATAAACCTAAACATGCCATTCTACCCATTCAAAACTCCAATAAACTTACTTAAAACTCATTAAAACATAAAAGGAAGCATAGATCTACACTTACCTCTTGAAGATCGAGGGTTGCGAGATCTCTAACTCGGAGGTATGGAGAATCCAAGCTCCAAAAGCTCCAAGCTCCCAAAACTCCTTTTAAGCTTTAAATCTTCAAACACAAGGGTAGAAATCATGAAAAACTTGAGAGATGGGTAGAGAAAACACGAAAACGACCAAAGGAAGGCATAAAACTCACCTGAGCTCGAGAATGGGGAGAAAACTCACCCATTTCCGATCTGAGGGCCCTTTATAGGTGGCCTGGTCGAAGACCTTCGGCGGCCTAACGTGCCCCCTAACTCATGCATGTTCGGCGGCCGAACTTGACTTTCGGCGGCCGAACCTTGGCTCGTTCAAACAAGACTTTCGGAGGCCAAAGGCGCTCCCGAAGCCTGTCCATGTTCGGCGGCCGAACTTCACTTTCGGCGGCCGAACCTGGCAAACGCCTCCTTGGTCTTTTCTTTTTCAAAACTCAATTCTTTTCCATTTAAAACCATGAAATCATATGAAAAACATTTTAGAAAACACATTTTACCCCTTCTAGAGAGATCCAACACCCTAGATTCCGCCGGAAGGCAGGAATCCCGATGCCGGATTCTAGCCGGGTATTACATTTTGATGTCATTCTAGGGATGGATTGGTTATCTACCTATAGTGCTACCTTGCACTGCAGGGACAAGGTAGTGAGTCTCAGAGACCAGGATGGGTCAGAGTGTGTCTTCAGAGGAGACAAGAGAGGGACACCTAGGGGTTTGATATCAGCCCTCCAGGCTCGTAGGATGTTGAGGAAGGGGTGTCAGGGGTTCCTAGCTTATATGAGAGAGCTAGACAGTCGGGTTAGGGAACCATCCTCAGTACCAGTTGTTAGAGAATTCCCAGATGTGTTTCCTGAAGAGCTTCCAGGACTACCACCTGATAGGGACATAGAGTTCGAGATAGAGTTGATGCCCGGTGCCAGACCGATCTCTATTCCTCCCTACAAGATGGCGCCAACAGAGTTGCGAGAGTTGAAAGAACAGTTACAGGATTTGGTAGCAAAAGGTTTCATCCGCCCGAGTACCTCCCCTTGGGGTGCTCCAGTATTATTTGTCAGAAAGAAGGATGGACCACTTAGACTTTGTGTTGACTATAGACAGTTGAACAAAGTCACGATAAAAAAACAAGTATCCTTTACCCAGGATCGATGATCTATTCGACCAACTGACAGGAGCAGGTTGTTTTTCTAAGATAGATCTAAGATTCGGATACCACCAGTTGAAGATTAGGGAAGGAGACGTATCCAAAACTGCTTTTCGAACCAGATATGGGCATTATGAGTTCCTAGTGATGCCGTTCGGGTTGACTAATGCCCTTGCAGCATTCATGGATCTCATGAACAGGGTTTTCAGGGAGTACTTGGATCATTTTGTGATCGTCTTTATAGATGATATCTTGGTGTACTCCAGGAATGCGGAGGAGCATGCTCAGCATCTGAGGGTAGTTTTGCAAACTTTAAGAGAGCATGGCTTGTATGCCAAGTTCTCCAAGTGCGAGTTCTGGCTAAGGAGCATTGCCTTTTTGGGACATGTCGTATCAGAGGAAGGAATAACAGTAGATCCCAAGAAGGTAGAGGCAGTAGCCAATTGGCCTACACCCACGACAGTGACAGAGATCAAGAGTTTTCTGGGTTTGGCGGGCTACTATCGGAGGTTCGTTCAGGACTTTTCGAAGATAGCTGCTCCTATGACCAGACTGACTAGGAAGAATCAGAAGTTCGTATGGGCAGAGGATTGTGATGAGAGTTTTGAAGAGTTGAAGAGACGGTTGACTTCAGCACCGGTGTTAGCTCTGCCAAACAGTGATGATGATTTCACAGTGTTCTGTGATGCATCCCGAGTGGGATTAGGTTGTGTGTTAATGTAGAATGACAGAGTGATAGCTTATGCTTCTAGACAGCTGAAGAGGCACGAGCTGAACTACCCGACACACGATCTTGAGATGGCAGCTGTTATCTTTGCACTTAAGATGTGGAGGCATTACCTCTATGGGGTAAAGTGTGAGATCTATACGAATCATAAGAGCCTGCAGCACATCTTGAGTCAGAGAGAGTTAAACTTGAGGCAGAGACGGTGGGTAGAATTGCTCAGTGATTACGATTGTAAGATTCAGTATCATCCGGGTAAGGCTAATGTTGTAGCTGATGCCTTAAGCCGGAAGTCACTTGGCAGTTTATCCCACATTGCAGTAGAGAGAAGACCGGTGGTGAAGGACTTTTACAGACTCATGGATGAAGGGCTACAGCTAGAGTTATCTGGTACAGGTGCTTTGATTGCACAGATGAGAGTTACACCAGTGTTTCTAGAGCAAGTGGCTCTGAAACAGCACGAAGACCCTGAGTTAGTCAAGATTGCCAGGACTGTTCAGTCTGGCAATAGTGCAGAGTTCAGATTTGATAATGAGGGGATTCTTCATCACGGTAAGAGATTATGTGTACCAGATGATAGCAGTTTGAAGGAAGACATTATGAGGGAAGCTCATAGTGCGAGGTATAGCGTTCACCCTGGAGCCACCAAGATGTATCAAGACCTGAGAAGGGTATATTGGTGGCCAGCGATGAAGAGAGAAGTGGCACAGTATGTGTCAGCCTGCGAAACATGTCAAAGGGTGAAGCTCGAGCACCAGAAGCCGGCTGGAATGCTTAACCCACTGCCGATTCCAGAGTGGAAATGGGAGAACATCGCTATGGATTTTGTAGTGGGGTTACCGGCGACGTCCAACAGGCTAGACTCCATATGGGTGATTGTGGACAGACTGACGAAATCTGCTCACTTCATTCCAGTCAGGAGCAACTATTCTGTGGACAAGTTAGCGCAGGTCTATGTAGAAGAGATAGTCAAGCTGCATGGAGTTCCAGTGTCGATCGTATCAGATAGAGGACCGCAGTTCACCTCCAGGTTTTGGCGGAGTCTGCAAGCTGCTATGGGTACAAGATTGGATTTCAGCACTGCTTGCCATCCACAGACAGACGGTCAGTCAGAAAGGACCATCCAGACCATAGAAGATATGCTGAGAATGTGTGTGTTAGACTTTGGCAGTTCTTGGAGGCAGCATCTACCTCTGGTGGAGTTTGCCTACAACAACAGCCATCATGCTAGCATAGGGATGGCTCCGTATGAAGCGCTGTATGGGAGGAAGTGCAGAACACCTGTGTGCTGGGAAGAGGTAGGAGAGAAGGCTCTTGCAGGGCCAGAGTTAGTTGAAATTACCAGCAAGTTAGTGCCTGTAATTAGAGAAAGGATCAGAACAACTGTAAGCAGGCAGAAAAGCTATGCAGATATCCGTAGGAAGCAGATAGAGTTCCAGGAGGGGGATCTGGTTTTGCTGAAAGTGTCTCCAATGAAAGGAGTGGTTCGCTTTGGACAGAAGGGTAAATTGGCTCCACGGTACATAGGTCCCTTTGAGATCTTGCAGAAGATCGGGCCTGTGTCGTATAAGCTAGATTTACCTGCATCGATGGAACGAGTTCACCCGGTATTTCATGTTTCTATGTTGAGAAAGTTTGTGTCAGATCCAGAGAAGGTTCTTAGTGAGCCTAAGGTGGAAATCTTAAGCGATCTCACCTATGTCGAGCAGCCAGTGCGGATCATTGACACCCAGATTCGAAAGCTGAGAAACAAGGAGATACCAATGGTGAAAGTCCTGTGGAACCACCATAACCTAGAAGAGTGCACCTGGGAGACACGGGAGTCGATGCTCCAACAATATCCATATCTGTTTTAAGGGTAGGTTTTCCCCGTTGCTATGTGTTTATGTGTTTATGTGTTTCGTTGTTTGAGGAACATTCGGGACGAATGTTCTTAAGGGGGGAGAATGTAATACCCGGCTCGAGTCCGGCCTCGGAATTCCTGTCGTCTGGTGGAATCTCGGGTGTCGGAACCCTCGAGAAGGGTAAGACATATGTTTTCATATGTGTTTTAAGAGTTTTGAATGTTTTCAAGTGTGTAAGGAAATGAGGTTTGAAAGAAAAGCAAGAAGGGAGAAATGCAAAGGTTCGGCCGCCGAACATTGCATGGTTTCGGATTCACGTTCGGCTGCCGAAGGTGGTCTGGCCAGCCACCTATTTAAGGGCCAAAGGTCGGTGGAAGGAGGATATTTCTCCTCCACTTGCAGCCAGAGGTGAGTTCCAGCCTCTCCCAAGTTGACTTTCATGTTTTTCATGTTTTTCACCAAATCTTTCAAGAGTTTTAAGAGTTTTGGTGTGTTTTGAAGGTTTTGAGCAAAAATAGCAAGTTTGGACGTTTGGAGCTTTGGAAGAGGTTTTCTTCATATCTCCACGTTAGGATCACTTGATCTCTTGTTTGGAAGAGGTAAAGTTAAGATCCAGAACCTCTTTTACTACTTTTTGAAGGTTTTATGGGAGTTGTATGGATAGTATGCATGAATAGGGTTTTGGTTGAGGTTTTGCATGATTTTGTGTTTAAGCATGTTTAAGTGTTGTTTGTATGTTTCTTGGGGTAATAAGTGAGGTTTAGACCCTTTTATGCATGTGTTATGGTATGTGCTAGTTGGGAGTAGTTGATATGCATGTTGGGTAAGTTTGGGGGAACGGTTTGCATGAAACAGAGCAGGGTTCTACCCATCGGGCAAAACCAGGTTCGGCCGCCGAAGGAAGGTTCGGCCGCCGAACCCCTTGTGGAGGCAGTTTCGGCTGCTAAAGCTTGCCCCCGAAACTTGGGACTTTCGTCTCTGGAGGCAAGGTTCGGCCGCCAAAAGTGCCGCCGAAGGTTGAGTTTCATCTCTGGACGAGACTTTCGACCGCCGAAGGTGCCGCCGAACATGTATGAGTTTCATCTCTGGAGAGGGGTTTCGGCCGCCGAACCTGCAGCCGAAAGTGCCCTGTCCAGCTTTCTTTTGCATGTTTTATGTGATTGTTGGGGGATCTTGTAGAGGGTTTTTGGGGAGTTTCCTAGAGATGTTCGTTAGTTAGTTTGGTCCCTCATTTGAGTCCACCTGTGTAGGTACAGACCAAAGGAACCCCAGAGAACAGCAGTGAGCACTGTTGCAGAACCTGCAACGTTAGTACAGAGTCAGCTAGAGGTGAGTGGAACTTCTCTTTTCAGAACTAAACTGCTTTGAGCATATGTCATACATCATAAGAATATAGTAGGGTGTTTGCATTAGTTTCACGAAGGTGATGCATTGCATAATACGATGTGTATGAGGCTGTGGATAGACCAAGGCGACTCCAATAGCCCAAACTCTGTTATAAGACCTGGCCGGGCCAGGCAGCCATCTGTAGGTAAGACCTGACTAGATCAGGCAGCAGAGATAGTAAGACCTGGCTGGGCCAGGCAGGCAGAGTGGTAAGACCTGGCCGGGCCAGGCAGATTGAGGTTGTAAGACCTGGCTAGGCCAGGTGTAACGACCCGAAAATCGGACCGCTACCGGCGCTAGGATCCGGGTCGACTTAAGGCCGCCGGGACCCGTAGCAAGCCTAACATGAAACCTGTAAACCTGTTTAATACCATACATGATCAAGAACATACATAAAAATTTAAAACTTCTCTTTCATGCATTCTATCATACGCCAAACTCAACCTGTGCATGTACTGAACATATACATAATCATAAACTTGACCCCTCTGTGGGATCTCATCAATGCCCCCAATGGGTGGCATAACATGTGTTGAGTTGGCAAAACATGGACATCCATAAACATTAAGATCATGTATCAAAAAGGGATTACAACATTCATAGGGTCAAGCACAACTTCTAATCCTCAATATCATTATACATAACATAACTACTTAACTTTACATCATTACACAATCTGTCATGTCCACTTTCTAACTATTACATACATAAGACTTCAAGACTCTCGCGAACCTCCTGGTCTACCCTGTACCTGCAAGCCTGGGGGTTAAGGGAGAGGGGTGAGCTACAAGAGCCCAGTGAGCAGAATAATAAAACATTTAAAACATATGATAACATGAAATGCATCACATCACAGCAAATCACATCAAGGATGAATTTGTCACCAATAGTCCTCTACATAGTCCAACTGTGCCAGGGGCGTAGAATGGGCCTCACTGGTCTTTCTCTTTCCTAACATAACATAACATTCCATAATGCCAGGGGCGTAGAATGGGCCTCACTGGTCTTTCTCTTACATAGTGCCAGGGGCGTAGAATGGGCTTCACTGGTCTTCCGTACCGTATCATCATCATATCATAACACACGAGGACTAAAGGATCATTCAACATTCATCCACATCATCAACATATCATGCAATGCAACATATTCGTGAGTTCTAATGCAAGCATCCTATTATATCTCATGGCATTCATGATGCGTGAATCATGCTCAAACGGGTTTATTTATTTAAAAGCATAAGAGTTATTCCACTCACCTCTGGCTGAAGCTCTACTGACTCAGAAGCAGCTGACTCACTGCTGGGGTCCTCGGTTCCTCGGGTCCGAACCTACACAGGTGGACTCAAATGAGGGACCAAACATACATGAACATAACTCTAAACTGCTCCCCAAAAACCCCCTAACACACCTCAAAACATCCATGCAAAACATGCAAGGAAAGGCTGGACAGGGCACTTTCGGCGGCAGGTTCGGCGGCCGAAAGTCCCTCTAGAGCCGAAAGTCAGGCAGGTTCGGCGGCACCTTCAGCGGCCGAAACTCCAGACAGAGGCGAAAGTCAGGCAGGTTCGGCGGCCGAAACTCCCAGACTGAGGCAAAACTCATGCATGTTCGGCGGCACTTTCGGCGGCCGAAACTCCCAGACAGAGACGAAAGTCTCCTTTCGGGGGCAAGCTTCGGCAGCCGAAGGCTGCCTCCACAAGAGGGTTCGGCGACCGAAAGTCCCTTCGGCTGCCGAACCTGGTTTCTCCCAAAGGCAGAAACTTGGTTCAAACATGCACAAAAGCCTCAAACTCATACCATCATGCATTTAGCTCAACCAAAACATGCACACAAGCTCCTAGGGGTCTCAAACTTACTTAAACCCCAACTACAACACACATACACAAGCATTTGCAAGCCACATTGTTCATGAACATACATATATACCATAAACATAACTAAAACCTAAACATGCATTCTACCCCCATGAACTTTATAAAACTTGCTTAAAACATACTATAAGCTAGAGATCGACTCTTACCTCTTGAAGATCGAGAGTAGAGGCGACCAAACTTGGGGTTGGGAGAGATTTGAGTTCTTGAACCTCAAAGCTCCAAAACTTTGCTCAAAAGCTCAAATCTTCAAAACAAGGTTAAAACAAGTGAAAAACTTGAAGGATCTAGAGGAAAAGCATCAAAGATCGGTGAGGGGCGGCGGAGAGCTCACCTTGGCCGAAAATGGGGAAAAACTCGCCCGCTTTCGGCTAAGGGACCCTTTTATAGTGGCTGGCCAGGCCACGTTCGGGGCCGAATGTGCCTCCGCAAGCATGCCATGTTCGGCGGCCGAACTTGAGGTTTGGCGGCCGAACCTGGACTTCCCTCACTTATGCTTTTGGGGCCTAAAGCACACCCGCAACGCATGCATGTTCGGCGGCCGAACCTGAGCTTCCTCCAAGTGTTTTTATTCAAAAACTCATTTCCTCTTTACTTAAAATCATCAAAAACATTAAAACATATCATGAAAACATGGTTTTACCCCTTCTAGAGGTCTCCAACATCCGAGATTCCACCGGACGATAGAAAATCCGATACCGGAGTCTAGCCGGGTATTACATTCTCCCCCCCTTAAGAACATTCGTCCCCGAATGTTCCTCAACTAACACATAGCATAGCATACACATAACATACATGAAACATACAAGAACTAACCTTAGAAAAGATAAGGGTATTGCTGGAGCATGGACTCCCGTGTCTCCCAAGTGCACTCTTCCATATTGTGGTGGTTCCATAGGACTTTCACCATCGGGATTTCCTTGTTTCTTAGCTTTCTGATCTGGGTGTCTATGATCCGCACTGGCTGCTCAACATAGGTGAGATCCTCTTGGATCTCCACATCAGGCTCACTAAGAACCTTGCCCGGATCTGACACAAACTTTCTTAACATGGAAACATGGAAAACCGGATGGATTCTTTCCATTGAAGCAGGCAAATCTAGCTTGTACGACACATTCCCAATCTTTTGCAAGATTTCAAAATGTATCGTGGGGCTAGTTTACCTTTCTTCCCAAAGCGAACCACTCCTTTCATTGGAGACACCTTGAGCAATACCAGATCCCCCTCCTGAAACTCTACCTGTCTTCTGCGGATGTCTGCATAACTCTTCTGTCTGCTTGCAGCAGTCTTGATTCTCTCTCTGATTATGGGTACCACCCTGCTGGTGATCTCTACTAGCTCAAGCCCTGCTAAGGCCTTTTCTCCAACTTCCTCCCAGCAAACAGGTGACCTGCACTTCCTCCCATATAAAGCTTCATATGGAGCCATCCCGATGCTAGCATGATGGCTGTTATTGTAGGCAAACTCTACTAAAGGTAGATGCTGCCTCCAAGAACCGCCAAAGTCCAGCACACACATTCTAAGCATATCCTCTATGGTCTGGATGGTCCTTTCGGACTGTCCGTCCGTCTGGGGTGGAAGGCAGTGCTAAAATCCAACCTAGTACCTATGGCATTCTGCAGACTCCGCCAAAACTTAGAGGTGAACTGGGGCCCTCTATCTGACACTATCGAAACAGGAACCCCATGCAGCCTGACGATCTCATCAACATATACCTGTGCCAACTTGTCCACAGAATAGCCACTCCTGACAGGGATGAAGTGAGCAGATTTGGTGAGTCTGTCCACAATCACCCATATGGAGTCCACTCTGTTGGACGTCGCCGGTAACCCCACTACGAAGTCCATAGCTATATTCTCCCATTTCCATTCTGGAATAGGTAGCGGGTTAAGCATTCCAGCCGGCTACTGATGTTCCAACTTCACCCTCTGACACACTTCGCAGGCTGACACAAACTGTGCCACTTCTTTCTTCATAGCTGGCCACCAATAAACTTTCTTCAGATCCTGATACATTTTGGTGGCTCCGGGGTGAATGTTGTATCTTGCATTATGAGCCTCTCTCATAATATCTCCTTTTAGCCCTATGTCATCTGGTACACACAATCGACTCCCATAGCGGAGGATCCCCTTACTGTCAAATCTGAACTCACTGTCCTTGCCTGACTGAACAGTCCTGGCAATCTTCACTAACTCTGGGTCCTCATGCTGTTTTTGAGCCACCTGCTCCAGAAACACGGGTGTCACTTTCGTATGAGCAACCAAGGCACCTGTACCAGACAACTCCAACTGTAGACCTTCATCAATGAGCTTGTAAAACTCCTTCACCACTGGTCTCCTCTCTGCCGTGATGTGGGATAGACTGCCTAGTGACTTCCGGCTTAGGGCGTCTGCCACGACATTCGCCTTACCCGGATGATACTGAATCTTGCAATCATAGTCACTCAGCAGCTCTACCCATCTCCTCTGTCTCAAGTTCAAATCTCTTTGACTCAGGATGTATTACAGGCTCTTATGATCTGTGAAGATCTCACATTTTACCCCATAGAGGTAGTGCCTCCACATCTTGAGTGCAAAGATTACTGCTGCCATCTCAAGGTCATGTGTGGGGTAATTCAACTCGTGCTTCTTCAGCTGCCTAGAAGCATAAGCAATCACCCTCTCATTCTGCATTAGCACACACACCCAGTCCCACACGGAATGCATCACAAAAGACTGTAAAGTCCTCATCACTAGATGGCAGAGCTAAAACTGGTGCTGAAGTCAACCTCTTCTTAAGCTCTTCGAAACTCTCTTCGCACTGGTCGGTCCACAGAAACTTCTGATTCTTCCTGGTTAGTCTGGTCAGAGGAGCTGCTATTTTCGAGAAGTCCTGAACGAACCTCCTGTAGTAACCTGCCAAACCCAAGAAACTCCTGATCTCCGTCACTGAAGTGGGTCTAGGCCAGTTAGCCACAGTTTCTGTCTTCTTGGGGTCCACCTCTATCCCATTCTCTGACACTACATGCCCCAAGAACGAAATGCTCCTCAGCCAGAACTCACACTTAGAGAACTTGGCATACAAGCCATGTTCCCTCAAGGTCTGCAAGACCAACCGCAGATGATAGGCATGCTCCTCTGCATTCCTGGAATACACTAAGATATCATCTATGAAGACAATAACGAAGTGATCCAGGTACTGGCTAAACACTCTGTTCATGAGATCCATGAATGCTGCAGGGGCGTTGGTTAACCCGAACGGCATTACAAGGAACTCAAAATGCCCATATCTGGTCCTGAAAGCCGTCTTTGGCACATCCTCATCTCTGATCCTCAGCTGATGGTACCCAGATCTTAGATCTATTTTGGAGAAACAACCCGCTCCTGCTAGCTGGTCAAATAGATCGTCGATCCTCGGCAATGGGTACTTATTCTTGGTAGTGACTTTGTTCAACTGCCTGTAGTCGATACAAAGTCTAAGGGATCCATCCTTCTTTCTCACGAACAAAACTGGTGCACCCCAAGGTGAAGTACTCGGTCGGATGAAGCCCTTTTCTATCAACTCTTGCAACTGTTCCTTCAATTCTTTCAACTCGGCTGGAGCCATCCTGTAGGGAGGGATAGAGATCGGTCGGGTTCCAGGCATCAATTCTATCTCGAACTCTATCTCCCTAGCAGGTGGTAAACCTGGCAGCTCGTCTGGGAAGATGTCTAGAAACTCTCTAACCACTGGCACCGAGGCGGGTTCTCTAACCTGACTGCTAAGCTCTCTCACATGAGCCAAATACCCCTGACATCCCTTCCTAAGCAACCTACGAGCCTGAAGAGCTGATATCAGACCTCTAGGTGTACCCCTCCTGTCTCCCTGAAGACAACCTCTGACCCATCCTGACCTCTGAACCTGACTACCTTGTCCCTGCAGTCCAAGGTAGCACCATGGGTAGATAACCAGTCCATCCCTAGAATGACGTCAAAGTCTGTCAAGTCTAGAACGACCAGGTCGGCGGACAAGCATCTTCCCTCAACAAAACAGGACTATACTGGCAGACTGACTCTGCCACTGATGGGTCACACTTGGGCCACTGACCCAGAGAGGACACTCTAACTCAGAGATCATCAACCCCAACCTCTGAACGGCTCTCGGAGCTATAAAAGAATGAGATGCATCAGGGTCCATCAAGGAATACACATCTGAACAACCAATGACTAAATTACCTGCCACCACGGTGTTAGATGCATCTGCCTTGTTGAGTCATGGTGAAGATCCGTGCTGGAGCGGATGGACCTTCTCCTCTGAAACCGCTGAAGAAGAGGCTGACCCTCTTCCCTCTGCCTCTGCCACTGGCCTGAGTCATGGCTGGAGCTGCTGGCTGAGCCACACTACCAGAAGCTGTCTGCTGAGACTGTGCTCCAAAGCTGCCCTAGGACACTCCCGAGCCATGTGTCCCTCCTGCCCACATCTGAAGCAGGCTGTTGTCCCAACCAGACATACTCCCTTGTGCGGTCTCCCACACTTCTTGCATACTGCATTATCCGCACCAGAACTCGCGCCACTCCTCAGTCCCAGACTAGACTTGACCTTGTTCCAAAACTTATTCTTCCTCGACTTCTTGATGGTACTGCTCCACCTCTTGCTGCCTGAAGCTGCTGCACTAAAAGAAGAAGAGCCTGGGGTCTTAGAACCAGAAGGCTGTGCCACTGACTGCTTGACTGTCCCTGAACGATGGCACTGGCCTCCATTTTCCGAGCCATATCCACTATGGATGAAAGCTCTCCCTATCCGCTGACTGGATCAAGAGGAATATCTGGAGTGGAGTTTCATTGATATACCTCCTTAACCTTTTCTGATCCGTGTCAAGATTTTGCCCTGCAAATGGCAACAGCTCCAAGAATCTGTCTGTGAACTCCTCTACACTCATCTCATCAGTCTGCCTCAACTGCTCAAACTCTATCATCTTCAGCTCCCTTGAACTATCTGGGAAAGCCCATCCTGCAAACTCGTTTGCAAAACTCTTCCCAAGACATGCTGTCCACTCTCGGGTTCACATAGTTCTTGAACCACTCTCGTGCTTCTTGCACTTAAGAGTGAACCCAGCCATCTGAATGGCTCTACTGTCATCAGCCCCAATCTCATCCGTGATCACCTTAACCCTTTGGACCGAGTTGACATAGAGTATGCTGACCCTAGGGGTTCTATGAGTTCAGTCATAGTGCATACACAGGTCAAGCTGGTTAAAGGTAAAGTTTTAAATGTTTTATGGAAATGTTTTATTCATGTTTGGGATTATACCAGATGTACAGGAGGTATGTTAGGCTTGCTACGGGTCCCGGCGGCCTTAAGTCGATCTGGATCCTAGCGCCGTTAGCGGTCCGGATTTCCGGGTCGTTACAGCCTCGGTGCCAGTGGTCAGAGAGTTCTTAGATGTCTTTCCAGACGAACTGCCAGGTTTACCACCTGCTAGGGAGATAGAGTTCGAGATAGAATTAATGCCTGGAACTCGACCAATCTCTATCCCTCCCTACAGGATGGCTCCAGCTGAGATGAAGGAATTGAAAGAACAGTTGCAAGAGCTTGTAGAAAAGGGCTTCATCCGACCGAGTACCTCACCTTGGGGTGCTCCAGTCTTGTTTGTGAGAAAGAATGATGGATCCTTTAGACTTTGTATCGACTACAGGCAGTTGAACAAAGTCACTACCAAGAACAGGTACCCTTTGCCAAGGATCGATGATCTATTCGACCAGCTATAAGGAGTGGGTTGTTTCTCCAAAATAGATATGAGATCTGGGTACCATCAGCTGAGGATAAGAGAGGAAGATGTGCCAAAGACAGCTTTCAGGACCAGATATGGGCATTTTGAGTTCCTTGTTATGCCGTTCGGGTTAACCAATGCCCCTGCAGCATTCATGGATCTCATGAACAGAGTGTTTAGCCAATACCTGGATCACTTTGTTATTCTCTTCATAGATGATATCTTAGTGTATTCCAGGAATGCAGAGGAGCATGCCCATCATCTAAGGTTGGTTCTACAGACCTTGAGGGAACATGGCTTGTATGCCAAGTTCTCCAAGTGTGAGTTCTGGCTGAGGAGCATCTCATTCTTGAGGCATGTGGTATCGGAAAATGGAATAGAGGTGGACCCCAAGAAGGTAGAAGCTGTGGCTAACTAGCCTAGACCCACTTCAGTGACGGAGATTAAGAGTTTCTTGGGTTTGGCAGGTTACTACAGGAGATTTTTCCAGGATTTCTCCAAGATTGCAGCTCCTCTGACCAGATTGACCAGGAAGAATCAGAAGTTTGTGTGGACCGACCAATGCGAAGGGAGTTTTGAAGAGCTTAAGAAGAGGTTAACGTCAGCACCAGTGTTAGCTTTGTCAGCTAGCAGTGAGGATTTCACAGTTTTCTGTGATGCATCCCGAGTGGGATTGGGTTATGTGTTAATGCAGAATGAAAGGGTAATTGCTTATGCTTCTAGACAGCTGAAGAAGCATGAGTTGAATTACCCCACACATGACCTAGAGATGGCGGCAGTAATCTTTGCACTCAAGATGTGGAGGCACTACCTCTATGGGGTTAAATGTGAGATCTTCACAGATCATAAGAGCCTGCAGTACATCCTGAGTCAAAGAGATTTGAACTTGAGACAGAGAAGATGGGTAGAGCTGCTAAGTGATTACGATTGCAAGATTCAGTATCATCCGGGTAAGGCAAATGTTGTGGCAGACGCCTTAAGCCGGAAATCACTCGGCAGTTTGTCCCATATATCGGCAGAGAGGAGACCAGTGGTGAAGGAGTTTTACAAGCTCATTGATGAAGGTCTACAACTAGAGTTGTCTGGTACAGGTGTTATGATAGCCCAGATGAGAGTGACACCTGTGTTTCTGGAGCAGGTGGCCCAGAGTTAGTGAAGATTGTCAGGACTGTTCAGTCAGGCAAAGATAGTGAGTTCAGATTCGACAGCAAAGGGATCCTCCGCTATGGGAGCAGACTTTGTGTACCAGACGACATAGGGTTAAAAGGAGACATTATGAGAGAGGCTCATAATGCAAGATACAGCGTTCACCCCGGAGCCACCAAGATGTATCAAGATCTGAAAAAGGTTTATTGGTGGCCAGCTATGAAGAAAGGCACAGTTTGTGTCAGCCTGCGAAGTGTGTCAGAGGGTGAAGCTGGAACATCAGAAGCCGGCTGGAATGCTTAACCCACTACCTATTCCAGAGTGGAAATGGGAAAATATAGCTATGGACTTCGTAGTGGGGTTACTGGCGACGTCCAACAGATTGGACTCCATATGGGTGATTGTGGACAGACTCACCAAATCTGCTCACTTCATCCCTTTCAGGAGTGGCTATTCTGTGGACAAGTTGGCGCAGGTTTATGTTGATGAGATCGTCAAGCTGCATGGGGTCCCTGTTTCAATAGTGTCTGATAGAGGGCCCCAGTTCACCTCCAGGTTTTGGCGGAGTCTGCAGAATGCCATGGGTACCAGGTTAGATTTCAGTACTGCCTTCCATCCACAGACGGACGGACAATCAGAGAGGACCATCCAGACGATAGAGGATATGCTTAGAATGTGTGTGCTGGATTTTGGCGGTTCTTGGAGGCAGCATCTACCATTGGTGGAGTTTGCCTACAATAACAACCATCATGCTAGCATCGGGATGGCTCCATATGAAGCTTTATATGGAAGGAAGTGCAGGTCACCTATTTGCTGGGAAGAAGTTGGAGAGAAGGCCTTGGCAGGGTCTGAACTAGTAGAGATCACCAGCAGGGTGGTACCCATAATCAGAGAAAGAATCAAGACTGCTGCAAGCAGACAGAAGAGTTATGCAAACCTCCGCAGAAGGCAAGTAGAGTTTCAGGAGGGAGATCTGGTATTGCTCAAAGTGTCTCCTATGAAAGGAGTGGTTCGCTTTGGGAAGAAAGGTAAACTAGCCCCACGATACATCGGACCCTTTGAAATCTTGCAAAAAATTGGGAATGTGTCGTACAAGCTGGATTTACCTGCTTCAATGGAAAGAATCCATCCGGTTTTCCATGTTTCAATGTTAAGGAAGTTTGTGTCAGATCCGGGCAAGGTTCTTAGTGAGCCTGATGTGGAGATCCAAGAAGATCTCGCCTATGTTGAGCAGCCAGTGCGGATCATAGACACCCAGATCAGAAAGCTGAGAAATAAGGAAATCCCGATGGTGAAAGTCCTGTGGAACCACCACATTTTGGAAGAATGCACTTGGGAGACACGGGAGTCCATGCTCCAGCAATACCCTTATCTTTTCTAAGGTTAGTTTTATGTGTGTTTCATGTGTTTTATGTATATGATTTGTGTTATGCCTTGCTTGTACTAGTTGAGGAACATTCGGGGATGAATGTTCTTAAGGGGGGAGAATGTAATACCCGGCTAGACTTCGGTATCGGAATTCCTACCGTCCGGTGGAATCCCGGGTGTCGGAGACCTCTAGAAGGGTAAAATCATGTTTTTATAAAATGTTCTAATGTATTTTATGTTTTTAAGCTAGAAGGAAAATGAGTTTTTTTTGCATGAAAATAATCTTGGAGGAAGACCCAGGTTCGGCCGCCGAACCTCAAGTTCGGCCGCCGAACATGCGTGATCTTCGGGAGTGCTTTAGGCCCCCGAAAGCATAAGTGAGGGAAGTCCAGGTTCGGCCGCCGAACCTTATGTTCGGCCACCGAACATGGCATGCATGCGGAGGCACGTTCGACCCCTGAATGTGGCCTGGCCAGCCACCTATAAAAGGGTCCCTTAGCCGAAACGGGTGAGCTTTTTCTCCCCATTTTCGGCCAAGGTGAGCTCTCCGCCGTCCCTCGCCGATCTTGAGTTTCTTCCTTCCATTCTTCATGATTTTTATGAGTTTGCAACTTTATTTTGAAGATTTTTGAGCATAAAGTAAGTTTTGGAGCTTTGAGGTTCAAGAAACTCAATCTCTCCCATCTCCGAGCTAGGGTCGTTTTCCTCTCGATCTTCAAGAGGTAAGAGCCGATCTTGAGCTCACTATATGTTTTAAACAAGTTTTAAGTTGATTCATGGGGTAGAAATGTATGTTTATGTTAGTTGAGCATTTTTAGGTTTTCTGTGTTTTATGGACAATGTATGTTGGATATGCATGTTTGATGTGTTGTAGATGGGGTTTAGGATAGTTTGAAGCCCCTAGGAGCTGATGTATGTATCTATGCATGTTTTGGTTGAGAGATATGCATGATTGAAGGTTTTGGGAGGCAATGTGCATGAGGAGCCGAGTTTCTGCCCTTTTGGCAGAAACCAGGTTCGGCAGCCGAAGGACTTTCGGCCGCCGAACCTGCCTGGGAGGCAAGCCTTTCGGCTGCCGAAGCCTGCCTCCGAAAGAGGACTTTCTTCTCTGGAGGGCAGTTTCGGCCGTCGAAAGTGCCGCCGAACATGCATGAGTTTCGTCTTTGTCTAGGAGTTTCGGCCGCCGAAGGTGCCGCTGAACCTGCCTGACTTTCGGCTCTGGAGGGACTTTCGGCCGCCGAACCTGCCGCCGAAAGTGCCCTGTTCAGCCTTCCTTTGCATGTTTTGCATGATTGTTTTGAGGTATTTTAGGGGGATTTTTGGGGGATGTTTTAGAGTCATGTTCTAGTATGTTTGGTCCCTCATTTGAGTCCACCTATGTAGGTTCGGACCCGAGGAACCGAGGACCCCAGCCGTGAGTCAGCTGCTTCAGTCATTGTCAGAGCTAGCTGAGGTGAGTAGAATAAATTCCTAAGTTTAAATTATGAAAGTTTTAGCATAAATCATTCATCATAAATTTCATGTGATATTTTAGGTTGTTTGCATTAGAATTCACGAATATATTGCATTGCATAATATGGTGACTCTGATGATGTGGATGGACCAAGGCGACCTCAATAGCCCTAAAAATGTTGTAAGACCTGGTCGGGCCAGGCATACAGGTGTTATAAGACCTGGCCGGGCTAGGCATACACATACAGACGTTGTAAGACCTGGCCGGGCCAGGCATACGGAGGTTGTAAGACCTGGCTGGGCCAGGCATACTGACATTGGAGGGAATTTTGGTGGTCATGTCCATCCGAGATGTAAATTGTTGTGATGTGATGCATTACATGATAGCATGTGTTTTAAATGCATTTATTATTCTGCTCACTGGGCTTTAGTAGCTCACCCCTCTCCCTAATCCCCCAGGTTTGCAGGTGCGGGCTAGACAGAGAAGTCGAGATGAATGAAGTCATGTATATGTAATAGTTAGAATGTGGACATGATAAATTGTAAAATGATGTAAAGGTTATGAATAGTTATGTCATGTAAATGTTGATTCTGAGATTTGAAGTTTAGAAGTTGTGCTTGACCGAGTTTATATAGTAATCCCTTTTGTATACATGATCTATGTTTTATGATGTTTATATTCCACTAAGCTTGTGTATGAGGAGATACCCCATTGGAGCATTTGGTTAGAGCTCCAATGTGAGGTTTACGTTTATGTTTATGTATATGCTTATGCGCATGCACAGGTTGAGCTTGGTAAAAGAAAAAGAAAAGTTCAAGTTTTTATGAATGTTGTTGATCATGTATGGGATTAAACAGGTTTACAGGATGTATGTTAGGCTTGCTACGGGTCCCGGCGGCCTTATGCCGACCTGGATCCTAGCGCCGGTAGCGGTCCGGTTTTCGGGTCGTTACAGGATGGCTTGATTTTATATAGAGAAAACTAAATCTAACTCTAAGAGACTAAGGATAAACTAAACTCTAAAATTCCAAATAAGGCTGGCCAAAATTTAATAGCCCATAGCAAAGGAGCGATACACTAAGGCTCAAAACCTAAGCCTAAATAACTAAACTAGCAATAATAAAGCAAATAAGATAGCATAAGCTTAACCGAAATAAATGGGCTTACAAAATATATTATTAAAGCCCAAATAACATGTATAACACATTCCCCAAGACTGCCCATAAATTATGCACATGCTCTAAGTTGCACATGCATTGTATATGTTTCTTCAAATCTGCCCACTTAGTTTGATAGTCTTGTACACCTTGTAATTATGCCCAATGGACTTGAATCTTCACAAAAGCCTTCCTTGATCTTCACTTTAGGTTTCTCTTTGTGTAGTTTTGGCTCATAGACTTGATTATGCTCCTTAAACCCATAATTGCAAGTGTTGCACCAAATCTTTCTCATATGAATTGAAGCAAGCCTTAAGTGTATTGGGATCATATGAATAAATTTTGAACTCCTTTTAGATCCATTTGAATGATATAAGGGTTCTCAACACCATTATTACAAATCTGTCCTATTGGATCTCTATCACCACCCCTAGGACAGCAACTAGGGAGACACCTTTCTCCCTTACTTATGAGGCTGAAGCAGTCATCCAGCAGAGTTTCAGGTTCTTAGCGCCCAAACTTCTGAGCCAGAGCTTGCTATTCAAGATTACACAATCTAATTCTCGCTGGACTAGCTGGAGGAAAAGCAAGATAGAGCCTTCATAAACATGGCAACATATCGAAACAAAATGGTACAACTTTTTAATTTCAAAGTTAAAGGGAGAGCCTTCATAGTAGGTGACTTAGTCCTTCACAGAACTGATTTGAAAAAGGGTAATGTCAGACCAAGCAAACTCATGTGCAACTGGGAGGGGCCATTCAAAGTAGCCAAAGTAATCAGGCTAAGAGCTTTCAAGTTAGCATATTTGAATGAAAAAGCCATTCTAAGGTCATTGAATATCGTCAATCTCAGGAAGTTCTATCAATAGTTAGTTTTTCGCCTCTCTGTTAAGTTTTTTCTGTCATTGGTCAAATTTTTTATTCAAGCCTCTACATACTTCCTTACTGAATAAAAGAATAAGTTCTTAGGCACAAGCTATCCAACTATTTATTTCAGCAATTAGGCGACGTAAGAGCGTCCTCTCAAGCAGCCCTTTGCCCACTTAGGCGTAAGAGTGCCCCTAAGTGATATAAGAGCGCCCTCTTAGGCAACCACTGAGGCGATGTAAGAGCGCCCTCTTAGAAAACCCTTTGCCCACTTAGGTGATGTAAGAGTGCCCTCTCAAGCAACCCTTTTATCCACTTAGGTGATGTAAGAGTGCCCTTAGGCGACGTAAGAGCGCCCTCTCAAGCAATCTTTCCACTTATATCGTACAATCAACAGGCGACCCCAAGGTAGTATGATGATAACACCACACAAATCCTGACCAGTCACTTAACTCTCTAAAGCAGCAAAAGACGCCTAAGTCAGGTGACATTTAAAGTTCATTTACCAAAGCATGTTTCTTTATAAAAGCATGTGGATGCTTTTACATCTTTCATAGGAAACTTAAATCATACAACACTTCATAAAATACTATCCACAAAATAAAGCCTTTAGAAAAGTCAGGCAAATAGGGACATCATGTAGAATAGCTTTTTCATTAGTTTAAAATTTCAGTAAAAGGCAAATAAAAAGAATAATGAAAACATAAAGCAAAAAACTAATAAGGGCCAACAAAGCCAAAATACAAAGTTTGGAACCTAGAGATCTATTCCTTGTCCCCATCTCCTTCGTGATAAAACTCCTCGTTCGCAAGCATAGTCACCTTAGGAATCATATCCAAAATCTAGCTATAGTCCCTTGTAGGATCCTAATGATGTAACTCAATCATGAAGGGCCTGCCTCTTTTCTCCTTTTCTCCTTTTCTCTTCAAGCTTCCTCATCCACAGAACATTATCTCCAGCCATTTTTGCAAAGGGAAAGGAAAATTATTAAGTTAGAAAAAGAAATAGAAAAGTAAAAAACAAAGAACAATACCATGATCAACCTCCTTCGGAGAGAGACCAATAACATTAATCAAATGAGCCCTCTTCTCAGCCCGTATAAAAGGTTGATATGGTTATTTCCCTTAATATGAGGCAATTGACAATAGGCGTGAGTAAGCAACAAACTCATCCTCAATCATATGAAGAGTCCCTTTAAAACTCTACGGATAAAAGGTCAAACTCTCAAGAAAATCACTCCAACCTTCCCTTAAAGGATGCCTTAGCAGGAAAAATTTGGACTTCCAATTCTTCAAATATTGAGAGAAACCATTGAAAATACCACTTTCTTTCTTGGAAATAAGATAATAAATAGTTTCAACACCCTATAAGATAAGGCATACATAGAAGCAAATACATGAGCATAGGGCATTATGCAATGGAGCCAGCAAAGAGACATGAACGAAATCAAAATCCTCCAACTATTAGGATGGATATGAGCTATTCTAGTAGGATAGGAGGACAACACTTCCACAATGAAATGATTAAGGGGAAGCACAATACCCCCTTCAGCGCTTGACTCGCGGTTGTCGAAGCCGGTCAAAAATAATCTTTCCGATTATCAATAATATTACTACTATAGATAGTGGTAAATGATCGAATCCACAGAGAATTGAAAACTTATCTATCTTTCTTCACAAGACCAAGAGAATTAACTGAAAGAGAAACTGAAAGCCAAATAAACTGAAACGAGATAAAACTGAAACCAAATAAACTGAAAGTAAAAGGGAGGGGTTTTGAGATTGATTCAAGAGATCTAAAACTAAAAGCAATAAAAGAAGGCAAATAATAAAAATAAAAAAAAAATCAATAATAAGAAAGCTCTAGTTGAAGAATTGGATCCACTTTAGTTGTTGGGATTGATCATGGAAACTTATGTTCTTTTGATTGATTTAATAGATTAGTTATAGAGATGAAAAACACTTCTCACAACCATGTCTCTCCTTAATCATAAACCAATTAGGGAATGTCCTCTAATTAATTACAAATCAACAAGTTGCTAAGGAATGTCCTTAGGCCTTAGGCATCAAAACAACTATTAATTGCATGAAGAGATAGAGAGAGCCAATCCTAGATACTCAAACGCATGAGATGTTGCTAGATCATACAATTTTCTTAGTTTTTACACCAAGTGTTCTTATGTTTGAATAATACAAAAAAATACGGACTTAAAATTATCCAAACTAACAATATATTACCTTGTGATTAAGAATCAAGTGGCCAATTTGATCAAAACAACAAAGCAATAATAGAATCAAGCATGAAATTGTATGAATATTAAACAAACCAAAGATAACCAGTTTATATTCAGATCTCACAATCCATAAAAGAACTTAAGTTTCAACCAATCTTCAACTAGAATAAAAGGTTTCAGCCACTCATGGCTGAAACAAAACAAAAAATAAAGAAAGAGATGAAGAAGAGATGTAGTCACTTGCAATCCCATAGGTGTGTCCAAGGGGGAGTTGAAAAGGTATGGGGAGGCTCCTTATGTGTCTTTTTATAGTTGAAAGTGTTGGCCTAGGTCTCCTTGCTGCCCAAGTTGCTGCCCAAGAGGTGCTTGCTACCCAAGTTGTGTCTGAAAAGGAAAGAATCGCGTTGCAAGCTCTTCAGAAGGAAGGTGGCGCGCGGAAGGCTCTTCAAAAGGAAGGTGTGCGCGTGGATGGATGTGCAGAAGGGAAAGATATTATGTCCCGTCTTTCCTTTTTAGGTGGAGCCTTCATTTGAATTTTGAATGTTGAATGCAGAAGAGGCAAGTGCGTCTTCTTGAAATCTTGCTGCCTAAATAGGAAGATCTGACTGCTGCAGTGTGTGCACATCTTTGAACAAGGAAAGAAAGATCTGCGATTTGAATTTCAAATAATCTTCTGACTGAGCTTTCCTTATTTGCTTTTGCTTCTGCACTTTCCTTATTTGAAAGCTTTCCTTTTTGAAAACTTTCCTTATTTGAAAACTTTCCTTTTTGAAAACTTTCCTTATTTGAAAACTTTCCTTTTTTTGGCACTTTCCATATTTGGTACTTTTTGGCAGTTTTAAGAGCATTTTCACCAGATTGTCTCTTTACACCTAATATCTGTAAAACATTATTAAAACCACAAAATTAGGCAGAAATGGTATAAAATAACATCAATAATATCATGATAAAATGGGCTAAAATATGCTCTATCAAATACCCCCACACCTAGCTTTTTGCTTGTCCTCAAGCAAATAAACATTGTCAAACAAGTTTTCTTTGCTACTTGATCCTTATTTCCACTTAAGCTCTTACTCTAAACACCTATTTTGAATCATTGCAGTGAAGAATATATGTATCAAGGTTACTCACCTTCTTTCCTTGTTTCCCTTTACTTACCATGGCTAGGATTTGTTTTACTCAAGAGAGAGATTACACATGCACATGTTCTTGTTCAGTTAAGACTTTTTCTAGCTTTCAGAGTGACTTGTCCTTACCTTGAAGTACTTTATTCAACCTTTTACACATTAATCTTGCTTGAAAAAGTCACCAACCTTTTGACATGAAGGTACATATTGGTGATACCCACCCCTAGTTACTCCGTTGGTCACCTGTCCAAGTGGCTACTAGCTCTGTTCATAGTCTTTCAATCATTGGAACAATTTTCAATTTGTGCTCATGAAGTCTAAGCCTTTGCTGAATTTCTTTGATCAATGCATTGGACAAATCAACACCAATTGCTAAAACAAGTCATGTTAAGTTCATTCACACAACTTTCAATTCATTCTCTCTAATGAGTATCATCAATATATTTTTCACCATGGCAAGCTCAAAGATTCAATTCAAAAGGCAATTCTCAAACATGAATACAACTCACTGCAATTGATTCAACATAAGTTTAAAGAGTCATCACATCAATGGGGTCATGGAAAGAAAACTCATTCAACACAGCTCATAAGTTTGAGTAGAGCAAATAAAAAAGAATAAGACTGGTTGTATGTGTGTGTTATTGAAAGCAAAAGCGAAAAATTGAAAAATTGAAAAAAATCACACTAAAAATGAAAACAAAAATTCAAACTGAAAATCAAAGCAAAAATAAACAAAAATTTCAAACTGAAAATCAAAGCAAAAATAAACAAAAATAAAGATTTAGAAATATGCACCCCCACACCTAAATCATGCATTATCCTCAATATATTGGAACAATTAAAATGCAAAAGAAAATTGAGTACTCCCCTGGGAGTGGTGTGCATGGTGTGATCTTGATCAAGGCTCAAGTAATTGGGGAAGGGAAAAGAGTCCCAACTGAATTGAGTGAAAAGTGTAGCATTCCTTTTGATATGGTCATTACTCATCCTATTTTTTCCATGTACTCATGAAGCAACATGATTAGCTTCTCCTCTTTCAGATGAGGTGTGCCTCTAGCCCTTATGTTTGCATTTTTGAGATGATTGGGCAGCACTTTGAACTCCAATTCATGTTTCTCTATGGCTAGCTACAATTTAGTACTGAATTCAGGAAAAACAAACTCTACCTTATCCGGAGGTTTGGGCAGGCATTGATCCGCATGCTCATTCAGTTTAGGTGCTTGGAATACCATTTGTTCCTTGTGAGCATGGGCTGTTTGTGTTGGATCTATGGCTGAATTGGTTTTCGATTCCTCTTTCTGCGCAAGACTTATCTGAAAGGGATGACTGTCCTGCGGTTCAAGCTGAAGAGGCATGCTTGGAATGCTCTCTGTCTGTGCAAGGTTGATCTGCGCACCAAGCTGAAGTGGTGCGATCTGCTTCTGTTCATTCTGCACATGGTTGCAGTCCACTTGTTGGATGCAACAGCCAGTTTCTTTCAGTTCTGACTCTTTCTGGCTCTCTTTCCTGTAAAGATCATTGTTCAGAATATCATCTTGATTTATATAAAAGACATCTTTGCTCAAACAATCAATGATATCTAAACTATCAACAAGTTCTATTTGATTGGTTTGTTTGGACAAACAGTATTCTGGTTGTTTATCTTCAGCAGCTTGTTCTTGTACTTATGAACTCTCATCATCTGTCTCATCATCTTGAAGCTCTTCCTCACTTCTTAACATGCGTGCATTTAATGAGGTGACCATTTGTCCAATCTGCTGTTCGATGCTTTGCATAGAATTTGCTAATGTCTCCATCATCTTCTCAAGGTGCTGATTGGTACTTGGAGGTTCTGGTTGGGCTTGATATCCTTGATAATTTTGGTAGTCGTTATCCCATGCATAACTGAAGTCTAGATAGTCTCCTCAACCTGGATTGTATGTGTTATAGTATGGATCATGTCTTGACTGTTCATAGAATCCTCCAAATGTATGTCTAGGCTGAGTATTGAATCTTTCAAACGCATGCGCTGGTTGGTCATACTCATAAAGTGTAGGACATTGATCAGTTAGGTGTCCTACATATGCACAGATCCCACATGGCCTAGGTGGCTGGGATGCTTGAACCTGTTGAACTAGTCCTATGGCAAAATCTTTCATAAAAGATGTCAGTTTAGAGAATTGAAAAGAAAGATCAGATGTACTTCACTCATCCATGAATCAGTTCTGCGATGGCATGCTCTTCTTGTGAAAGTTCGGTGTGATTCAGGTGCTTCAGAAAGTGCTTCTGCGTAGAGGTGCTCTTCAGGTGCAGATTCGGTGGTGCTTTGTTCCTGATTTGGTACTGAAAGAAAAAATAGATTAGGTGAATCAATTTCCCGGCAACGGCGCTAATTTTTTACTGTGCGGTTGTCGAAACCGGTAAAAAATAACCTTTCTGGTTATCAACAATATTACTACTATAGATAGTGGTAAAGGATCGAATCCACAGAGAATTGAAAACTTATCTATCTTTCTTAACAAGACCAAGAGAATTAACTGAAAGAAAAACTGAAAGCAAAATAAACTGAAATGAGATAAAACTGAAACCAAATAAACTGAAAGTAAAAGAGGGGGGGTTTTGAGATTGATTCAAGAGATCTAAAACTGAAAGCAATAAAAGAAGGCAAATAATTAAAATAAAAGAAAATCAATAATAAGAAAGCTCTAGTTGAAGAATTGGATCCACTTCAGTTGTTGGGATTGATCATGGAAACTTATGTTCTTTTGATTGATTCAATAGATTAGTTATGGAGATGGAAAACGCTTCTCACAACCATGTCTCTACTTAATCATAAACCAATTAGGGAACGTCCTCTAATTAATTACTAATCAACAAGTTGCCAAGGAACGTCCTTGGGCCTTAGGCATCAAAACAACTGTTAATTGCATGAAGAGATAGAGAGAGCCAATCCTAACTACTCAAATGCATGAGATGTTACTAGATCATACAATTTTCTTAGTTTTTACACCAAGTGTTCTTATGTTTGAACAATCCAAGTAATTACGGACTTAAAATTATCCAAACTAATAATATATTACCTTGTGATTAAGAATCAAGTGGCCAATTTGATCAAAACAACAAAGCAATAATAGAATCAAGCATGAAATTGTATGAATATTGAACAAATCAAAGACAACCAGTTTATGTTCAGATCTCACAATCCATAAAACAACTTAAGTTTCAACCAATCTTCAACTAGAATAAAAGGTTTCAGCCTCTCATGGCTGAACAAAAAATAAAGAAAGAGATGAAGAAGAGATGTGGTCACTAGCAATCCCGTAGATGTGTCCAAGGGGGAGTTGAAAAGGTATAGGGAGGCTCCTTATGTGTCTTTTTATAGTTGAAAGTGTTGCCCTAGGTCTCCTTGCTGCCTAAGAGGTGCTTGCTGCCCAAGTTGTGTCTGAAAAGGAAAGAATCGCGTTGCAAGCTCTTCAGAAGGAAGGTGACGCGCGGAAGGCTCTTCAGAAGGAAGGTGTGCGCACGGATGGATGTGCAGAAGGGAAAGATATTATGTCCCGTCTTTCCTTTTTAGGTGGAGCCTTCGTTTGAATTTTGAATGCTGAATGTAGAAGAGGCAAGTGCGTCTTCTTGAAATCTTGCTGCCTAAATAGGAAGATCTGACTGCTGCAGTGTGTGCACATCTTTGAACAAGGAAAGAAAGATCTGCGATTTGAATTTCAAATAATCTTCTGACTGAACTTTCCTTATTTGCTTTTGCTTCTGCACTTTCCTTATTTGAAAACTTTCCTTTTTTGACACTTTCCATATTTGGCACTTTTTGACAGTTTTAAGAGAATCTTCACCAGATTGTCTCTTTACATCTAATATCTGCAAAACATTATTAAAACCACAAAATTAGGCAGAAATGGTGTAAAATAACATCAATAATATCATGATAAAATGGGATAAAATATGCTCTATCAGCACTCCACATAAACTATAATGTATCTACGTTTAGCCACCACAACATCAACTATCTATTTCTCTACAAGGGTACCCCTTAAACATTTCAGGAATTTGGAAGATCAGGGTTATATCCACAATGTGTTCTTGATTGACTAAAGAAGCTAACATGGTAGCCAAAAGTTGAGGAGCATAAGTCCTAGCCAAATCAAACGAGGTAGTAGTAGGAAAAGTCTCAGGTGCTATTTGTCCTGATTGATAGGGAGAAATCTATTTTGAGTAGAAAAATCTTCTTGAGAAGAAAACCCTCAGGCCAAAACCCCTCTTAACCGAAAACCCTTTTGGCCTTAATTATTTAAAGATAGAATTCTAATATTAACAATTAATGGCAATTTTATGGAAAGTAAAATGTAACTTTTAATTCGCTTTTAAATTGTGCTTGGAAATTTTTTATTGTTTTCTTTTAGAATTTTTCATGTTTTTCAAATTGATAGCCTCATTTGATCTTGTAATGATAATGAAATATAGTATTTTTAACTCTAAGTTTATAATTTAAGGATTTAATTTAACCTTTTAGTTATACATACATATATTTCAAATGAAAATCATTTAATTTAGTTTGATATACTTTTGGGAGTCATCATTTATATATATAGTTGAATTTTCAAGAAAAGCATTACCTAACCCCACTAATCGAATTTTAACTTTTGAACTTACCTTTGCAAATATAAATGATGATTAGACATTTCAGGCTCCACTTCTTTTATTTATTTATTTCAATTACTATCTCATCCTCAAATTATATTAAATTAATAACTATATTTTTTTTCTTTTTACTTATCAAAATTTCTAACTTTTAGAGCTCTTAAATTAAATATTCTTCTATTCATTTAAAATAATTTTTTTTTTCAATTTGAATATTCAAACACATTAATTAATTTTGACATATCAAATATAATTTATTTTAAAAGTATTTACTTAATCTTTAGTTGACTAATAAAAAAATTTATAAAATTTTGAACGAAAAACTTTAGTTTCATAAATAAAAATATATTTTATTTAAAAAACTTAATAGATAGATATTGTCAAATAATAATTATTATTGTTATATTTGTTTTCTGTCTTGATTGAGATAAACTGCGGAGCAGGTTAACAAATAGTTGAAATTAAAAGAGAAAAAGAAAATCAACCTAGGCATAAAATGGAGTTTGAAAAATAAAAGGGTTCCCTGACTGGCCTGCCTTTTTTGGACAAGAAATTTGATAAAGGTGACATGAAATATGAAAGCAATGTTCCAGCTAAAACCTTCAACTTCATAGTACATATAGTGTTGTCAAGTTTTGATAGCCAGGACTTCAAATTCACACATTTTATAATTATTATTAATTATTACTCTTTTTCCTAATAATAGTTAGGGTCAACAGTATTCGGTTCAAATTAAAAAAATCGATCGAATCAAATTAATTTGAAAATTTAATTTAATTTTTTATACATTTTAATTCGGTTTGATTTTTAATTTCAAAAATTTTAATTATTTCGGTTCGGTTCAATTTTGATAAAAAAAACTAAAAAAACCGAACCGAACCTATTAGTGATAATAATATATTTTTTCAATAATATAGAAAAATTAAATTATATTAAAATTAAAATATTTTAATTAAATTTTAAAATATTAAAAATAAAGTGTAAAAAATAAAAAATTTATTAAAAATCGAAACCGATCAAACCGAATTGAATCAAACCGAATCAAACTGGTTCGATTCAATTCGGTTTCTGACTAGAATCGATTCGGTTCGATTTTTATAAACACTACAATTTCGATTTTTGATTTATTCAGTTCGGTTCGATTTTAAACCGAACCGACCGAATACTCACCCCTAATAATTTCTTTCTCCTTTATTTAAGAAAAAAATAAAAAAAATTAAATTTACTCTTAAATTGTATAGCGAGATTAAAAATATTAAATTTTAATTTTCAGTTCAAATTTATCTCTAAATGATTATTAAAAACTTAAATAATCTTTTAAAAAAAATCAAATAGTGTATTTTACTTTTAAAATTTTTATAAGTAATAGTCTTATTTTATATTATATTAATAATTTAAAATAAATTTAAATTAAAAAATAAAATTTAATATTTTTAACTTTCGTAAATAATTTGACTTTCTAGAAAAAAAAAATAGACTAGTCTAAGATCAACCCATTTTTCAAATTTAGAAATAAATTCAATTAATTTTCTGTACTTTTTTTCAAAACTAAGTAAGCCCAATTAGTCTTTGTCAAAGGTTAAATAAGTTATGATTTAATATAATATTAATTTTTTAATAATAAAATATTATTTTTAATTTTAAAATATCAAAATTAATATTTTAATTAATATAAAAATTGAAAAAGACATAAAATAATAAATAATTTTGAAAATTATAAAAATAATATTTATTATAAAAATTAATATTATATTAAGTCAACTTATTTAATTCTTGAAAAAATATAAAATTTAATTAATTAAAAAATAATTAAACTTATTTCGTTCTCGAAGAAAAGCACTGAAGTATAATTAGAGTTATTTTCTTTTAAAATTCAAGTGTGAAGTTTGGGGTCAAGCCCTTTAAAAGTCTATAATGGTCTTTTTCGTTTTTAAGAAATTTAATCTATTTGGTTGAATTTTTTGAAGAAAAAAATTAATGGCACGAAAAATTCAGTCTATTCTTTTTTTTTTTTAAAAAATTATGTAATTAGATATATCAAAATTTAAGATAAAATAAGAAGTAGAAAAAATTCCAAATAAACCCATCGATTTTTCATTAAAGTTCAAGTAAGCCTAACTTACAATTTTTTTTTTATCAAAGAAAAACCTAAACAAAAATTAATACAAAAATATAAGAAAAAATATTAAATAATTTTAATATCTAAATTACAAAAAAATATTATTTTATTATTAATAGAATAATATTTTATTAGATCATGTCTTATTTAAAGTTAAACATAAAGTTTAAAGTTTTATTTAGTGAAAAAAATTAAATTTGATTTATTTAGAAATTGATGAAAATTTTAGAGGCAGATTTAAATTTTTGCGAATAAAAAATATAATTTCAATTAATTTAGAATAAATCCAAATTAAATAAAGAAAAAAGTCAAGATGAATCCTTATATAAAGACAAGCACACAGATTGCTCAACGAATAAAATATGAGTAGAGTATTATTTCGATGAGTAATTTGAGGTTAAGTAGACAATTTAAGCTAAATTTAGTACAAATTTAGTGAAAGAAATTATCTAAATTGCTTCAAGTAAATCAGAAAGGCAAAATCACCATTTCCTCGACCTTTTTATAAGTTGTCTTTTCACTACTCTTAGCTTTAATTCGTTTCTATTTTTTATCCCTTAATTTTATAAAAGTGATATTTAACTTTCATTTGTTTGCATAAAATAATTTATATTTAAAAAATATATTTAGTTAACAAATATTTTTTAATAAAATAATTTATTTTTATTATTTAATTTTAATTTAAAAAATAAATATATTAATAAATTTATATATAAGAGTTTTAATGCGAATTTCAAAGTGTAGAAAATAATTTTTTTAATAAAAAAAATTAATCAAAAGATAATGTCATTTTTTTAAAAATAATTTAATTTTTTATTTAATTAAGAAAATGTTTTTTTTAATTAAAATTTTCAAATGTTTCAAACGCCAAAAAATATGAAAAATATTATTTAAGAAAATATTTTTTGTGAAACAAATAGAGTTTTAAGAGTGTTTAAATTCTTATCAGCAACTTGTCTAAATGGACGCAACTTGAAATGAGTGTAAATTGATTTAAATGGTACATGAATATATATATATATATATATATATATATATATATATATATATATAAATTTCAAATGCCTTCCACCAAAGAATGCAACAACTGCATATACCCAAAGGCACCTAGCTTCTCCATCACGTTTGTCTTCAAGGCATCAATTGCTGCCTCCGCACCTCCTTTGAATTCCGCATTCGTACTTCCTCTTTCTTCCTTCTTGCTTCACATTGGTCGACTCTTCCCCTCCTCTCTCCTCTAACTTCACATTCGTAGACTCTTCTCCTCCTCTCCCCTCTAAGTCCCAAGTGCTTCTCTTGCTCCAATTGCTTCTCCTTCACCCACTTCAATTTTGTCCCCTCCCCCTTTCTCCTTTCTATGCCTACCTTAGGTCGATCCCAATTTCTCCTTCTCCGCCTCGATAAAGCTAAAAGTTGTACCATTGATAAGAAAATGACCATAACCTTTCTTTGCACAACAAAAATTGCGACTTTCTCTATAGCAAAGGCAATGATTGTGGTGAGGGTGAAGGTTGAAGGAAAAAGTAAGGAAAGCAATTGTTTGTAAAAAGAGAATTCAGGAGATTGGAGCACGTTGTATTGGTGCGGAAGAGAAAGGAAGTAGAATCCATAGAGATCTCTAGATCTGGAAATTTTGGAAAATGAAAAAGAGAGTTTTGGTGAAGCCATTATTGGTTCACCTAAGAATGTGGACAAAATTGCTTCTTGTCAAGAACAATAGAATTCCCACAACAACTCAACTTATTTTGAAAAGGGTCCATTAACATTTTGAAAACGGTCTTGATAATAGAAGTAATGCAGAGAAAAAATAAAGTTTGAAAAGAGATTTTGTTATTTTTCAATTAGGGTTATTTATGATATTTTATAATACTTTTCTAAATGGTCTGCTGCATTTGACATATGTCATTAATACATCGATGTAGGTGCGAATGTAACACATATATTAATTTATATATTTCGAAAGGATTATTAAATATAATTTTTATAGAGTTGAGGGGTAAAAGGGTATAATATAATTTTTATAAAGTTGAGGGGTAAAAGGATATAAATTAAAATTGAAGAGATAAAATAATAATTTATGAAAAAGGTGAAGAGCAAAAGTTGCTTTTTGCCAATAAAAAATGATGACTAAAATACTTTGATGAAATTTAATTAAAATAAGAAAGCAAAGTAAACTAAAAATAAATAGTAAATATAGCTAATAAAAGATGTTAAATATATAAAAAGTGACTCCAAAGATGGGTATTCACACTTAAATGAACTTGGTATTCCTATAATTAAATCAATGAATGAGCATTTATTTTTTTTTAATAAAATTGATTCAAAAAATACTTGAATTCTCTTTTGAAAAATTAAAGATGTATTTTAAATAAACATAGAAATAACTAAAGGAATGGAAGAAACCAAGGTGATTCTTAGCCTTGATGATGAAATATTAGCCAAAGAAATCTTTGGGTGCGGAAGAAAAGTTGCTGCTGTCCTTCCTTTTCCCAGAAAATTCAAGTTCTATCTAAAGTTTCTCTATGTTTCTAAATGAGGCAAAAATTACAAAAGAAAAGAAAAACAATATGCTTTTATATCCCTTAAAATAAACTCTAATGGGTTAAAAATATCAGTACCAAAGATTGAAGGAGAAATTTAATTCAAATATGGATGTTTCAGCAGAAAGTTTGATACATTGGCTGTGTAATTTTAAGGATTATATCGCATGGCCTATGTGATGTCATCACTAAAGCAGTTTCAGGTCTGAGGTAGGACACAGAGTATGTAATAACATAGGCTATGTAACTTAATCTTGCAGTATTACATGAGGAGAGACATGTCCATGTTCTTGCTTGTGTAACATTCTGTGAAGTTTCCAATTTTGCACAAAGTATTACATTAGCTCATGTATTGGTCCTCTTGTCATTATATGATCTTTTACACGGGCCATGCTAAACCTTGTGTGATCTTATGAACTTCTAAAATCTATAGCTCCTTAAAAGACCTTTAAATTAATATTTAACCTATAAAATTAAGAAATACATAATAAATATATAAATCATACAGATGAAACAAACTAAATGAAAACATTAATAAAATAGAATAAAATAAAATATTAATAAATGCAAAACATATTGTAAAAGTATATAAAATATGAGATGATCAAATATACTCCAATTCAAATATTTGCTTGTCCTTAAGCAAAGAAAAATAAAAGCATTTTGGTGTACCAATTTCTTGAATCAATGAAGTTATCTTCTTTTTAAAACCCTCAAACTTACCCTTAACTCTCCATTTAGATCATACCCACTTTTTTTTTTTATAACCACAGGTATACCAGACCCATTAGGCTAAGATTGAATTTTGTTTGCATTGAGTCACCCCACTAAAGAGTAAAGTGTTCTTGGCGATTATTTGCTCCGTTCATGAGTATTGAACCCTTAATCTCACTTAAAAAAGAAGAGTGCCAAACCAGTTATTTCAACACTCGTTGGTTATACCCACCTTTAAATAAGCATGCACAAGAACTTCAATATTTACCACATCCATTTCCTCTTAACCTCGCATTGATTTTCTAATGCAATGATCATAACCAAATCAAATATATAAACGAAGACAACTCAAATAAACTCAAGGATAATCATAATCAAAGTAGAAAATAAATAAGATGGACAAATAATTTTCAACCTCATAAGCAAATCTTCCATCCCGTCTGCACTAATATGGCAAATGAATAAAAAAAAATCAAAAGGAATTTTTAGGTTGATAATGGGGTTATAAGGCAAAAAAATAAAACTAACAAGAAAGAGATAAAGGCAAAACAAAATATGAGCTAGTATAAAAAAAAAAAAGAAGGTAATCCAAGAGTTTCCTCTATCCCACGTAGATTAGAAATAGACTTTTCTCTTGGTTTATATATGGATTTTAGCTAATGGACTTGTAAAGAGCAAGTAGGAGGAATAACATTTGCGCAGACGAGATTGAATAGAAAAACTAATTTTAGTTCAATTCTATCGATTTGCTCCCCTACATGTGAAAATAAATATAACTGCCAAAATTTTAACTTTCATTTATTTATTTTTTAAAATTTTAAACTTTAACTATAAACAACCTTATTTTACTCAATTTTTTTTTTAAAACTAATTATCAGATTTTATAGCCGTTGTGAATCTAATGAGATTTACCGTCGTTGCATATTTATATATGATTTGATATTTAATTTTTCTAAAAGCTCCAATAGCTATTTTTCAACTATAAAAGGCTTTTACCTTCACAGAATTTGATACAATAATTTTTTACTACTTGCCTTCTCTCTTCTAATCCTCTCTTTTTACTGTTGGGTTATACATTGAATTGATCTTTCTTATTGTTCTGTTTCTGAAAATTTCAAAAGAACTTGTTTAATTTTGAAAGGTTAACAAATAATCCTTAAGGATAGTGCATTCATAACTCAAGCTTCCCTTAAACTCTACTATTTTCTAGCAATCTTAAGGGTTAAAATGGATCCAAACACACTTGTTGCAAATGACACCATCTTTAATGCCACTACTGCTGCTCCTACGGGAGATGCTGCAAATATCGATAGTATTCTTGGTGTTGCCCTTCCAACTGTTTCTACCATCTTGCCTTCTATAACCATACCCGCTACTGCAAATGGAGGCTCCTTTCTGCCTATTATTCCATATACCAAGCCATTTCTCGAAATCTCCAAGATCGAAGAATTTTCAAGTCAAAATTTTAAGAGATGGTAAGAAAGATATTTTTTTTTTCAATTCTTGACATACATGACATAGCCGCAGTCTTCATAAAACCAAAGCCAACTCCTACTGCTGATCCAAAATTACTTGAAACTTGGACCTACTCTAATAAGGTATGTAATCATTAATACTTTTCTAAAGACCTACTTGATGTCTATTATTCTTACAAAGAAATCAAAGAAATACGAGATTCAATGAATCTAAAGTTTGACTTTCGGGTCTATAAAGGGACTTTAGGCTGTCGAACTTACCGCTGAAAGTTCTCTATCCTTCAATTCATTTTTTACATGTTTTCTTATATACTTTTAAAGGTTTCTTGGGGTAGTTTTAAGAGTTTTAAAAGTTATGTTTGGTCCCTCATTCAAGTCCATCTATGCAGGATTGGATTTGGGAGATCATAGAGGCCGGCAGTGAGATAACTGCCTTAGAGTTAAGCTTACGTCAGCTAAAGGTGAGTAGAACTAAATTAAACTATTACTTTAAAAGAAATAAAAAAAAAAATTAAGCATGCTCATGCATCACGAATTCCATGTATATATGAATAGGTTGTTTTGCATCAGAATTCATGAATATGATGCATTGCATAATTCTTTGTTATTGTGGATGGATGTTGGATGACCCACTAGTTTTCAAGCATGTTATGAAATATTTATATATGTATATCAGATGTAACGAGATGTATAGTAGACTTGCTATAGGCTCTATCGACCTTAAGTCGATCTAAATCATAGTACCAGTAGCGGTCCGGTTTCTAACTCATTAGAGAGTGGTATTAAAGCCCTAGGTTTATACAGTCAAATCTAGAGTGTTGGGCTCATAGATTTTAAAGGGCAAGCACAATTAAGAAAATACATGTCCACTAAGGATAGGATATAGAGTTCTGTCCTGATGTATGTATACTTATATGTAATGCATGACTATATGCATGTGCATTGATGATATGATATGTATGTTATAGGTTCATATGTATTCGCATGAACTATATAATGCTAATGTTTATGTTTTTAATGTTATTTTCTAGAAGACATGATGTGTGGCTCATATTGATCTGCACGATTGATCAGTGCCCCACCTGAAAATGAGGGTATGAATGCCCTTCCCCCTGCTGCTCCATCAAGAGCACAGACAAGTAGAAGTAACAGGGGAGAAACGTCAAGGGACCCTAGAATGTCTTTTGATATAAATAAAAGAAGCATAAATCTGGGTAGGATGTCTACAGATATCAAGGAATAAATGGGTGATGAATAGAGAAGAGACAGAAGTTTGAGTATGAGCTTTGAAAGAGAGGTGTGGGAAAGTCTAAAGGAGGATTAGGAGGCGCTAAGGCCTCAAAATCCTCTTATCCACCTTAGTACTAGTTTTACCCACGAGGACCCGGGTATCCAATGGGAGGTTCATCATATTACTATAGCTACCACCCTTACCTCTCATACATGCCCTACTATCTATATACTCACCATATCCACTCTACCCTATGTTCTCACCTCCACCATGTTATCGAAATCCAGTAAACCTTCAGCCAGGGAATGCTGCACCACCACCTTCTCCTCCTCTAGCACAACCAGTAATTCTTGAAACCCAACCACCTAGACCTAACCCATCAGCAGGGAAGAAGGTAAAGATGAAGAATTACCTAAAGTTGGATCCTCCTAAATATAAGGAGGGAGATGACTCTTTTGAGTACATCAAAATAATGAAAATGATAGCTGATGAGTTAGCAGCCAGTGATAGTAGAGCCATTCAGATGGCAGGGTTCACCTTGAAGTGCAAGAAGACAAAGGAGTGGTTCAGGAATTATGTGGAACTGAAATTGGATAGCTTGTCCTGGAAATGATTTGCAAGTGAGTTTGCAGGATGGGCTTTTCAAGAAATTTCAAGGGAGCTAAAGGTGATAGAGTTTGAACAGTTAAGGTAGACCGAAGAAATGAGTATAAATGAGTACATAAACAAATTTCTTGAGTTGCTCCAATATGTGAGTCAGGCTTATGACACAAAATTGAAGGCTAGGAGGTATACCATGAGACTCCACTCTAGGTATTCCTTCCTAATTTTAGTAGCAGAGAGAGAGAGTTTTTCCACACTATAATGGATGCAACTAGAAAGATTAGGGCTAGTGCCATCATTCAGGGAACAGTGAAGAAATAGATGGCATAATCATCAAGTTCTAAGGCCTCAAGTATATGAAAGTTTGATCTATCTTCTTTTAGTGTAGCCGCCACAGGAAACAAAAATTGTAATAAGTCCACTAAGAAGACTAAGAATAATAAGTTCTGGAATAGGTTGAAGTATGGTCTAAGAATGGGCAATGGTTTAATTTTTAGTTTAGATAAATCTAGATGTGTTAGATATGGAAAGCCACATAGAGGGCCTTTTTGGTTTGGGACTATATTACAGATGTGGACAAGAGGAACACATGACAAGTGAGTATCCCAATGCAATCAAGATAGCATAGCCCAGCAGACAGCTTCTAGCAGTGCGGCTCAACCAGCAACTTTAGCCACATCTTAGGGTGAAGAGCAAGGTAGAGAAAGAGGAATAGCCTCTTCTTTAGTAGGTTCCCAAGGAGAAGGTACTTCAGCACCAGTACAGATCTGTAATACCCGGCTAGACTCCGGTATCGAAATTCCTATCGTCCGGTGGAATCTCGGATGTCGGAAGCCTCTAGTAGGGTAGAAACATGTTTTCATAAAATGTTTTAAGGTACTTCATGGTTTTAAGTATGAAAATTTAATGAGTTTTTGCATGAAAAGTCTTTGGAGGAAAACCCAGGTTCGGCCGTCGAAAGTCAAGTTCGGCCGCCGAACATGGCATGCATGCGGAGGCACATTCGGCCCCCGAACGTGGCCTGGCCAGCCACCTATAAAAGGGTCCCTTAGGTCCGCACGGGCGAGCTTTTTCTCCCCCGTCGTCGGCCAAGGTGAGTCTCCGCCACCCCTCCCTCGATCTTGAGTGTTTTCCTTAGATCTTCCATGGTTTTCACGGGTTTTAACTTCTGTTTTGAAGATCTGTGAGTAAAGAGCAAGTTTTGGGTACTTGGAGGTTCAAAGAGCTCAATCTCTCCATCTCCAAGCTAGGGTCGCCTTTCCTCTCGTTTCTTCAAGAGGTAAGCTCGGATCCACCCTTGTTATGTGTTTTAAACAAGCTTTAAGTTGTTTTATGGGTAGAGATGCATGTTTAGGCTTGTTGATGAGTTTATGGGTTTTGATGTTTTGATGAACAATGTATGTTGATTTTTGTGTGTTTGAAGTGTTGTAGTAGGGGTATATGATAGTTTGAGACCCCTAGGTGTGATGTATGGTGTGTATGCATGTTTTAGAACAAGTTTATGCATGATTGGTGAGTTTGGAGGAAAAAATGCATAAGGGAGCCAAGTTTCTGCCCTTTGGCAGAAACCAGGTTCGGCAGCCGAAGGCACTTTCGGCCGCCGAACATGGCTGGGGAGGCAGGCCTTTCGGCTGCCGAAGTTGCCCCCGAAAAGAGACTTTCGTCTCTGCCGAAGGTGCCGCCGAACATGCATGAGTTTCGCCTCTGTCTGGGAGTTTCGGCCGCCGAAGGTGCCGCCGAACCTGCCTGACTTTCGGCTCTGGAGGGACTTTCGGCCGCCGAAGGTGCCGCCGAAAGTGCCCTGTCCAACCATTTCTTGCATGTTTTTATGTAGTTGTTTCATGATGTTTTAGGGGATTTTTGGGGAGTATATTAGAGTTATGTTTATGTATGTTTGGTCCCTCATTGGAGTCCACCTGTGTAGGTTCGGACCCGAGGAACCGAGGACCCCAGCAGTGAGCCAGCTGCTACAGAGTTTGTCAGAGCTAGCCAGAGGTGAGTGGAATAAACTTTAAGTTTTAAAATAAACGAAATATGAATTTTGAGCATGATCCATGCATCATGAATGCCATGAGATATAGTAGGTTGCTTGCATTAGTATTCACGAATATGTTGCATTGCATTTATGATGTTGATGTGGATTGGTCATTGGATGATCCTTTAGTCCTCATATGATATGATGATGTTATGGCATGATATGGTATGAAGTCCAGGTTGTACCCATTCTACGTCCCTGGCACAGTTGGACTGTATGATATGTTATGTTAAGGGAAAGACCGGTTGTACCCATTCTACGTCCCGGCACAGTTGGACTATGTAGAGGACTATTGGTGACAATACCATCCGAGATGTGATTTGTTGTGATGTGTTGCATTACATAATGGCATGAGATTTTAAATATATGTTTTCACTATTCTGCTCACTGGGCTTTGTAGCTCACCCCTCTCCCCTAACCCCAGATGTGCAGGTACAGGGTAGACCAGGAGGTTAGCCAGAGTTTTGAAGTATGTGTATGTAATAGTTAGATGGTGGACATGACAATTGTAATATGATGAAATGTAAAAGATTACAGTATGTTATGTAATGAGGTATATTGAGGTTATAGATGTGCTTGACCCTATGAGTATTGTTATCCCTTTTGATACATGATCTGTAGAAATGTTTTATAATGTTTATGAAAGCCAACTCATCTCATGTTGTATCGCCCGTTGGGGCATTGATGAGATCCCATAGAGGGATCATGACTATGATCAGGACTATGTACATGTATGTTCAGGTTGAGTTGGATGAATGAAAGAAAAGTTTAAATTCTTTTATGTATGTTTGTTGATCATGTATGGGATTAAACAGGTTTACAGGTTATATGTCAGGCTTGCTACGGGTCCCGGCGGCCTTAAGTCGACCCGGATCCTAGCGCCGGTAGCGGTCCGATTATCGGGTCGTTACAGAATGGTATCAGAGCCCTAGGTTCATAGGATCGGACCTAGAGTGTCGGGCTCATAGATGTTCTAGAAGGTCAAGCACAATAGGAAGATCATGTCCACTAGGATAGGATGTGGAGTCCTGTCTTGCATGATGATGTGAATTGCCATGACTTTGTGCATGTGCATTAATGATATGCTATGCTATGTGATGTATGTGATGAGCGTTCATGTGTGCCTACATGAACCATATGATGCTAATGTTTGTATGATGTGTACTGTTTTTCAGAAATAGGATGAGAGGAACTCGTCGATCTGCACGATTGACTGGAGTGCCACCCGAGGATGAGGGCACGAGCGCCCGTCCTCCTACATTGCCTAGGGCAATGTCTTGTAGAGCCAACAGAGAAAGAGTGTCAAGGGACCCTAGAAGGTCTTTTGATGCTAGCAGAAGGGGGACAGATAGAGGAGGAAGTTCTTCAGATGTGAGGGAGGATCAGAGGAGGGATGGAAACCTGGATGTGAGCATGGGGGAAGAAGGGACAGGGGAATCTCAGGGAGGCGTTCAGGCCTCGGGGTATGGTTTTCCACCCCATTATCCACCCTTCCCACAGGGTTCAGGGTATCCGATGGGAGGCACATCGGATTTCTCCAGATTTAACCCCTACCCTACCTACATGCCTTATCCACCTTTCTATCCACCTTACACACAGTACCCAGCTTATCCACCCTCACCTTTCTATCCAAACCCGGCAAACCCCACCTCGGGGAATGCTGCACCTCCACCTCCACCACCTACAGAACCAGCAGTCCCAGTTACTCAACCTCCTAGACCTAGCTCAGCTGATGGGAGCAAGGTAAAGATGACAGATTACCTCAAGCTAGATGCTCCCAAATACAAGTCAGGGGATGACCCCTTTGAGTATCTGAGAGTGGTGAAGACAATAACTGATGAGCTAGGGGCAAGTGACAGCAGGGCCATTCAGATGGCAGGGTTCACTTTAAAGTGCAAGAAGGCACGGGAATGGTTCAAATGTTATGTGGACCCGAGACTAGACGGTATGACCTGGGAAGAATTTGCGAATGAGTTCGCTGGATGGGCTTTTCCAGACAGTTCTAGAGAACTGAAGATGATTGAGTTTGAGCAACTGAGGCAGTCAGAACACATGGGTGTAGAGGAGTTCACGGATAAATTCTTAGAGCTATTGCCTTTTTCAGGGCAAGCTCTAGATACGGATACGAAGAAAGCCAAGAGGTATGTTATGAAGCTGCATTCCAGGTACTCCTCGTTGGTTCAGTCAGCTGAGAGAGAAAGTTTCCACACTGTGGTGGATATGGCTCGAAGAATGGAAGCAAGTGCTATAGTTGAGGGGTCAGTGAAGCAGTCAGTGACCCAGTCTTCAGGGGTTAAGACCCCAGGCAGAGGAGGACCAGGGTTCTCTTCTCAGAGCTCAGGAAAGAAGAGGTGGGATAACACCACCAGGAAGTCGAAGAAGAATAAGTTTTGGAACAAGCTGAAATCCGGTCTGGGATTTGGCGGTGGCTCGAGCTCAGGGTCAGATGGTTCAGAATGCCAGAGATGTGGAAGACCGCACAGGGGAGTGTGTCGAGCTGGGACTAATACATGTTTCAGATGTGGACAGGAGGGACACATGGCTCGGGATTGTCCTAGAGCGCCTTTTATGGGCCAGCCCCAGCAGACAGCTTCTGGTAGTGTGGCACAGCCAGCAGTTCCAGCCACAACTCAGGGCAGTGGTAGAGGTAGAGGGAGAGGGGCAGCCTCTTCTTCTGGTTCCCGAGGTAAAGGTCCATCAGCTCCAGCCAGGATCTTCACCATGACTCAGCAGGAGGCTAACACATCCAACACCGTGGTGTCATGTAATCTCGTCATTGGGTGTTCTGATGTGTATGCATTAATGGACCCGGATGCATCTCATTCATTTATTGCTCCGAGAGCCGTTGAGAGG
The DNA here is from genome assembly GCF_001659605.2 of Manihot esculenta. Lineage (NCBI taxonomy): Eukaryota > Viridiplantae > Streptophyta > Magnoliopsida > Malpighiales > Euphorbiaceae > Manihot > Manihot esculenta. Next base: position 25,136,680 of record NC_035173.2, on the reverse strand, counting down.
TTGGGTCTGATAGTCTCTGGGTTAGAGTGTCCCCTATGGGTCAGTGGACCCAAGTGTGACCCGTCAGTGGCAGTGTCAGTCTGCCAGTACAGTCCAGTTTTTGTTGAGGGAAGATGCCTCTCCGCCGACCTTGTGGTTCTAGATTTGACAGACTTTGATGTCATTCTAGGGATGGATTGGCTATCTACCCATGGTGCTACCTTGGACTGCAGGGACAAGGTAGTCAGGTTCAGAGATCAGAACGGGTCAGAGGTCGTCTTTAGAGGAGACAAGAGGGGCACACCTAGAGGTCTGATATCAGCCCTTCAGGCTCGTAGGTTGCTTAGGAAGGGATGTCAGGGGTACTTAGCTCATGTGAGAGAGCTAGACAGTCAGGTCAGGGAGCCGGCCTCGGTGCCAGTTGTCAGAGAGTTTCAGGATGTTTTTCCGGATGAGCTTCCAGGTTTACCACCTGTTAGGGAGATAGAGTTCGAGATAGAGTTGGTGCCTGGAACTAGACCGATCTCTATCCCTCCCTACAGGATGGCTCCAGCCGAGTTAAAGGAGTTGAAAGAGCAGTTACAAGAGTTGGTAGAGAAGGGCTTCATCCGACAGAGTACCTCACCATGGGGTGCTCCGGTCTTGTTTGTGAGGAAGAAGGATGGATCCCTTAGACTTTGTATCGACTACAGGCAGTTGAACAAAGTCACCACCAAGAATAGGTACCCTTTGCCAAGGATCGATGATCTATTTGACCAGTTAGCAGGAGCAGGTTGTTTCTCCAAAATAGATCTGAGATCGGGGTACCATCAGCTAAGGATAAGGGATGAAGATGTGCCGAAGACAGCTTTCAGGACCAGATATGGGCATTTTGAGTTCCTTGTGATGCCGTTCGGGTTAACCAACGCCCCTGCAGCATTCATGGATCTCATGAACAGAGTATTTAGCCAATACCTGGATCACTTCGTTATTGTCTTCATAGATGATATCTTGGTGTATTCCAGGAATGCAGAGGAGCATGCCCATCATCTGCGGTTGGTCTTGCAGACTTTGAGGGAACATGGCTTGTATGCCAAGTTCTCTAAATGTGAGTTCTGGCTGAGGAGCATTTCGTTCTTGGGGCATGTAGTGTCAGAGAATGGTATAGAGGTAGACCCCAAGAAGACAGAAACTGTGGCTAACTGGCCTAGACCCACTTCAGTGACAGAGATTAGAAGTTTTTTGGGTTTGGCAGGTTACTACAGGAGGTTCGTTCAGGACTTCTCAAAGATAGCAGCTCCTCTGACCAGGTTAACCAGGAAGAATCAGAAGTTTGTGTGGACCGACCAGTGCAAAGAGAGTTTTGAAGAGCTTAAGAAGAGGTTGACTTCAGCACCAGTTTTAGCTCTGCCATCTAGTGAGGAGGACTTTATAGTCTTTTGTGATGCGTCCCGTGTGGGACTGGGTTGTGTACTGATGCAGAATGAGAGGGTGATTGCTTATGCTTCTAGGCAGCTGAAGAAGCATGAGTTGAATTACCCCACACACGACCTAGAGATGGCAGCAGTAATCTTTGCACTCAAGATGTGGAGGCACTACCTCTACGGGGTAAAATGTGAGATCTTTACAGATCATAAGAGCCTGCAGTACATCCTGAGTCAAAGAGATTTGAACTTGAGACAGAGAAGATGGGTGGAGCTGCTGAGTGACTATGATTGCAAGATTCAGTATCATCCGGGTAAGGCGAATGTCGTGGCAGACGCCCTAAGCCGGAAGTCACTAGGCAGTTTATCCCATATATCGGCAGAGAGGAGGCCAGTGGTGAAGGAGTTCTACAAGCTTATTGAGGAAGGTCTACAGATGGAGTTGTCTGGTACAGGTGCCTTGGTGGCCCAGATGAGAGTGGCACCCGTGTTTATGGAGCAGGTGGCTCAGAAACAGCATGAGGACCCGGAGTTAGTGAAGATTGCCAGGACTGTTCAGTCAGGCAATGGTAGTGAGTTCAGATTCGACAACAAGGGGATCCTCCGCTATGGGAGCAGACTATGTGTACCAGATGACATAGGGCTAAAAGGAGACATTATGAGAGAGGCTCATAGTGCAAGATACAGCGTTCACCCCGGAGCCACCAAGATGTATCAAGATCTAAGGAAGGTTTATTGGTGGCCAGCTATGAAGAAAGAAGTGGCACAGTTCGTGTCAGCCTGCGAAGTGTGTCAGAGGGTGAAGCTGGAACATCAGAAGCCGGCTGGAATGCTTAACCCGCTACCTATTCCAGAATGAAAATGGGAGAATATAGCTATGGACTTCGTAGTGGGGTTACCGACGACGTCCAACAGATTAGACTCCATATGGGTGATTGTGGACAGACTCACCAAGTCTGCTCACTTCATTCCTGTTAGGAGTGGCTATTCTGTGGACAAGTTGGCGCAGGTGTATGTGGATGAGATCGTCAGGCTGCATGGGGTTCCTGTTTCGATAGTGTCAGATAGAGGGCCCCAATTTACCTTCAGGTTTTGGCGGAATCTGCAGAACGCCATGGGTACCAGGTTGGATTTCAGTACTGCCTTCCACCCCCAGACTGATGGACAGTCAGAAAGGACCATCCAGACTATCGAGGATATGCTTAGAATGTGTGTGCTGGATTTTGGCGGTTCTTGGAGGCAGCATCTACCTTTGGTGGAGTTTGCCTACAACAACAGCCATCATGCTAGCATCGGGATGGCTCCATATGAAGCTTTGTACTGAAGGAAGTGTAGATCACCTGTTTGCTGGGAGGAAGTTGGAGAAAAGGCCTTGGCGGGGTCTGAACTAGTAGAGATCACCAGCAGGGTGGTACCCATAATCAGAGAGAGAATCAAGACTGCTGCCAGCAGACAGAAGAGCTATGCAGACGTCCGCAGGAGACAGTTAGAGTTTCAGGAGGGGGATCTGGTATTGCTCAAGGTGTCTCCAATGAAGGGAGTGGTTCGCTTCGGGAAGAAAGGTAAACTAGCCCCACGATACATCGGACCCTTTGAAATCTTGCAAAAGATTGGGAATGTGTCGTACAAGCTGGATTTACCTGCATCAATGGAAAGAATCCATCCGGTTTTCCATGTTTCCATGTTGAGGAAGTTTGTGTCAGATCCGAGCAAGGTTCTTAGTGAGCCTGATGTGGAGATCCAAGAGGATCTCACCTATGTTGAGCAGCCAGTGCGGATCATAGACACCCAGATCAGAAAGCTAAGAAACAAGGAAATCCCGATGGTGAAAGTCCTTTGGAACCACCACAATATAGAAGAATGCACCTGGGAGACACGGGAGTCCATGCTCCAGCAATATCCCCATCTCTTTTAGAGGTTAGTATCCTTGTGTGCTATGTGTTATGTATGTATGTTATGTTGTTTTGCCATGCTATGTGTGCTAGTTGAGGTACATTCGGGGACGAATGTTCTTAAGGGGGGGAGAATGTAATACCCGGCTAGACTCCGGTATCGGAATTCCTATCGTCCGGTGGAATCTCGGATGTCGGAAGCCTCTAGTAGGGTAGAAACATGTTTTCATAAAATGTTTTAAGGTACTTCATGATTTTAAGTATGAAAATTTAATGAGTTTTTGCATGAAAAGTCTTTGGAGGAAAACCCAGGTTCGGCCGCCGAAAGTTAAGTTCGGCCGCCGAACATGCATGCGTTTTGGAGGCACGTTAGGCCCCCGAAAGCATGAGTGAGGGAAGTTCAGGTTCGGCCGCCGAAAGTCAAGTTCGGCTGCCGAACATGGCATGCATGCGGAGGCACATTCGGCCCCCGAACGTGGCCTGGCCAGCCACCTATAAAAGGGTCCCTTAGGTCCGCACGGGCGAGCTTTTTCTCCCCCGTCGTCGGCCAAGGTGAGTCTCCGCCACCCCTCCCTCGATCTTGAGTTTTTTCCTTAGATCTTCCATGGTTTTCACGGGTTTTAACTTCTGTTTTGAAGATCTGTGAGTAAAGAGCAAGTTTTGGGTACTTGGAGGTTCAAAGAGCTCAATCTCTCCATCTCCAAGCTAGGGTCGCCTTTCCTCTCGTTTCTTCAAGAGGTAAGCTCGGATCCACCCTTGTTATGTGTTTTAAACAAGCTTTAAGTTGTTTTATGGGTAGAGATGCATGTTTAGGCTTGTTGATGAGTTTATGGGTTTTGATGTTTTGATGAACAATGTATGTTGATTTTTGTGTGTTTGAAGTGTTGTAGTAGGGGTATATGATAGTTTGAGACCCCTAGGTGTGATGTATGGTGTGTATGCATGTTTTAGAACAAGTTTATGCATGATTGGTGAGTTTGGAGGCAAAAATGCATAAGGGAGCCAAGTTTCTGCCCTTTGGCAGAAACCAGGTTCGGCAGCCGAAGGCACTTTCGGCCGCCGAACATGGCTGGGGAGGCAGGCCTTTCGGCTGCCGAAGTTGCCCCCGAAAAGAGACTTTCGTCTCTGTCTGGGACTTTCGGCCGCCGAAGGTGCCGCCGAACATGCATGAGTTTCGCCTCTGTCTGGGAGTTTCGGCCGCCGAAGGTGCCGCCGAACCTGCCTGACTTTCGGCTCTGGAGGGACTTTCGGCCGCCGAAGGTGCCGCCGAAAGTGCCCTGTCCAGCCATTTCTTGCATGTTTTTATGTAGTTGTTTCATGATGTTTTAGGGGGTTTTTGGGGAGTATATTAGAGTTATGTTTATGTATGTTTGGTCCCTCATTGGAGTCCACCTGTGTAGGTTCGGACCCGAGGAACCGAGGACCCCAGCAGTGAGCCAGCTGCTACAGAGTTTGTCAGAGCTAGCCAGAGGTGAGTGGAATAAACTTTAAGTTTTAAAATAAACGAAATATGAATTTTGAGCATGATCCATGCATCATGAATGCCATGAGATATAGTAGGTTGCTTGCATTAGTATTCACGAATATGTTGCATTGCATTTATGATGTTGATGTGGATTGGTCATTGGATGATCCTTTAGTCCTCATATGATATGATGATGTTATGGCATGATATGGTATGGAAGTCCAGGTTGTACCCATTCTACGTCCCTGGCACGATGTAAGAGGAAGTCCAGGTTGTACCCATTCTACGTCCCTGGCACAGTTGGACTGTATGATATGTTATGTTAAGGGAAAGACCGGTTGTACCCATTCTACGTCCCGGCACAGTTGGACTATGTAGAGGACTATTGGTGACAATACCATCCGAGATGTGATTTGTTGTGATGTGTTGCATTACATAATGGCATGAGATTTTAAATATATGTTTTCTCTATTCTGCTCACTGGGCTTTGTAGCTCACCCCTCTCCCCTAACCCCAGATGTGCAGGTACAGGGTAGACCAGGAGGTTAGCCAGAGTTTTGAAGTATGTGTATGTAATAGTTAGATGGTGGACATGAAAATTGTAATATGATGAAATGTAAAAGATTACAGTATGTTATGTAATGAGGTATATTGAGGTTATAGATGTGCTTGACCCTATGAGTATTGTTATCCCTTTTGATACATGATCTGTAGAAATGTTTTATAATGTTTATGAAAGCCAACTCATCTCATGTTGTATCGCCCGTTGGGGCATTGATGAGATCCCACAGAGGGATCATGACTATGATCAGGACTATGTACATGTATGTTCAGGTTGAGTTGGATGAATGAAAGAAAAGTTTAAATTTTTTTATGTATGTTTGTTGATCATGTTTGGGATTAAACAGGTTTACAGGTTATATGTCAGGCTTGCTACGGGTCCCGGCGGCCTTAAGTCGACCCGGATCCTAGCGCCGGTAGCGGTCCGATTATCGGGTCGTTACAAGATCCTTATCATGACACAACAGGAAGCCAACACGTTAAACACAGTGGTATCGGGTAAACTCACTATTGGGTGTTTCGATGTGCATGCTCATGGACCCTGGTGCCTCTCATTCTTTTATATCTCTGAGAGCTGTAGGTAGTTTGAGTTTGTAGCTTTTAGGTTAGAGTGTTCTCTTTGGATCAGTGGGCCCAAGTGTGATCTGTCTTTGACAGAGTCTATCATTTCAGTTCAGTTATAGTTGAGGACAGGTGCCTTCCAACCGACTTTGTAGCTCTAGATTTGACTAATTTTGACATCATTCTAGGGATTGATTGGCTCTCTACTTATGATGTTATCTTGGACTGCAGAGACAAGGTAGTTAGGTTTAGAGATCAAGATGGATTAGAGGTTTTCTCCGAGAGTACAAGTTAGGTATGCCTAGAGGTTTGATTTCTACCTTACAAGCTCATATGTTGCTTAAGAGGGGTCGTTAAGGGTTTCTTGCACATATTAGAGAGTTTGACAGTCAGGTTAGGGAACCAGTTTCAATGCCCGTAGTTAGAGAGTTTCTTGATGTTTTCCTAGACAATCTGCCAGGTTTACCACCTGATAAGGAAATAGAATTTGAAATTGAAGTGTTTTTAGGAACTAAACCCATCTCTCTTCCTCCCTGCAGGATGACACCTGTCGAGTTGAAAGAGCTAAAGTAACAGTTGCAAGAGTTGGTAGAAAATGATTTCATCTAACCTAGTACCTCACCCTGGGGTACACCAGTGTTATTTGTGAAAAAGAAGGATGGATCCTTAAGACTTTGTATTGACTATAGATAGTTGAACAAAGTCACTAGCAAGAATAAGTATCTTTTACCCAAGATTGATGATTTGTTTGACGCACTAGCAGGAGTCGGTTGTTTCTCCAAGATATATTTGAGATCCAAGTATCATGAGTTGAGATCAGAGAAGAACATGTGCCTGAGATAGCTTTCAGGACTAGATATGTGCATTATGAGTTCTTAGTAATGTCGTTTGAGCTAATCAATGCCCCTGCAACATTCATGGATCTCATGAACAGAGTTTTCAGGCAGTTTTTGGATCATTTTGTTATTGTCTTTATTAACAATATCTCAGTGTATTCCAGAAATGCAGAGGATCATGCCCATCATCTAAAGAAAGCGTTGATGACCTTGAGAGAACACAAGTTGTATGCCAAGTTTTCTAAGTTTGAGTTCTAGTTGAGAAATATCTCTTTCTTGGGGCATGTAATGTAATACCCGGCTAGACCCCGACGTCGGAATTCATACTTTCCGGCGGAATCTCCGTTGGAATTTAGAATTTTAAGGATGTCGGAGTTGCCTAGAAGGGTAAAAGAAAGGTTTTTCAAAGGATTTTGCATGTTTTTAAGTGTTTTGAGTAAGAAAATTGGAGTTTTGAAAAGAAAAGACCAAGGAGGAAAATGTAAGGTTCGGCCGCCGAACCTCACTTTCGGCCGCCGAAGGTGGCTAGCTTTCGTTGCCACCAAAGCCCAAGTTCGGCTTCCGAAAGTGCTGAAGCTGTGGAGACAGCTTTGGCCGTCGAAGATGGTTGACCGGCCACCTATAAAAGGGCCCCTTATCCGGATTTGAGGTGAGTTTTTTCTCTCTTTTCGGGTATAGGTGAGTTCTTAACCTCCCTTAGTGGATTTCTTGATTTTTCCTGCATGTTGAACAAGTTTAAGTAGTTTTCATGTTGGTTTTGAAGTTTTTGAGCAAAGAAGCAAAGTTGTGAGGCTTGGAGAGTTCAGATCTATTTTCCCTTGCATCTCCGAGTTTAGACCATCAATCCTCTCGATCTTCAAGAGGTAAGCATGGATCCTCACCTGTCTTGATGTTTTAAGTGAGTTTTGAAGGGGTTTTGCATGATTTTCGCATGGTTTGCATGGGTAGGGTTTATGTTGATCATAAGTCATATGTGTGTATATGTGTTGGTTTGGGGGGTTTGAGCTAGTTCTAAGCCCTTATATGCATGAAGAAAGGTATATGCATGTGTTTTAGAGCTTGGTTGTGAGTTGTGCATGTTTTGCAGAGGTTTTGGAGGCTGGAGACGTAAGGTTGTGTAATACCCGGCTAGACTCCGGTATCGGAATTCCTACCGTCTGGTGGAATCTCGGATGTCGGAGACCTCTAGAAGGGTAGAACCATGCTTTCATAGAATGTTTTCATGTTTTTAATGGTTTTAAAGTATGAAACTAAATGAGTTTTTGCATGAAAATAGCATTGGAGGAAAACCCAGGTTCGGCCGCCGAAAGTCAGGTTCGGCCGCCGAACATGCATGCGTTTTGGAGGCACGTTAGGCCCCCGAAAGCATGAGTTAGGGAAGTTCAGGTTCGGCCGCCGAAAGTCAAGTTCGGCCGCCGAACATTGCATGGATGCGGAGGCACATTCAGCCCCCGAACGTGGCCTGGCCAGCCACCTATAAATGGGGCACTTAGCCGAAATGGGCGAGCTTTCTCCCATTTTCGGCCACAGCAAGCTTCCGACCTTTCCTTTGCAAATCTTGTGTTCTTCCTCCAAATCTCTTCCATTTTCCTTGAGTTTTAAACTCACATTGCAAGTTTTGAGCATTTAAACCAAGTTTTGGAGCTTTGGGAACTCAGGAGCTCATTTTCGTGGATTTCCAAGTTTAGGTCGTCTCCCCCTCGATCTTCAAGAGGTAAGGGCCGATCTTAAGCTCCTTATATGTTTTAAGTAAGTTTTATGCTAGATCTATGAGTAGAAATGCATGTTAGGTTATTTGTTGAGTTATGGGTTAATATTGATGTTTTGGTCAATGTGTGTTGATTGTGGGTGTTTGAAGTGTTGTAGTTGGGGTATTTGATGTTTTGAGGCCCCTAGGAACTTGTATGCATGTTTTGGTTGAGTGGTATGCATGATTGGTGAGTTTGGAGGAGAAAGTGCACAAAGGAGCCAAGTTTCTGCCCTTTGGCAGAAACCAGGTTCGGCAGCCGAAGGCACTTTCGGCCGCCGAACATGGCTGGGGAGGCAGGCCTTTCGGCTGCCGAAGTTGCCCCCGAAAAGAGACTTTCGTCTCTGTCTGGCACTTTCGGCCGCCGAAGGTGCCGCCGAACCTACCTGAGTTTCGTCTCTGTCCAGGACTTTCGGCCGCCGAAGGTGCCGCCGAAAGTGCCCTGTCCAGCCACTTCATGCATATCTCTATGTGATATTTTTAGGATGTTTTAGGGGGTTTTTGGGGAATACATTAGAGTTATGTTTATGTATGTTTGGTCCCTCATTGGAGTCCACCTGTGTAGGTTCGGACCCGAGGAACCAAGGACCCCAGCAGTGAGCCAGCTGCTACAGAGTTTGTCAGAGTCAGCCAGAGGTGAGTGGAACTAAACTTAACTTTTTAAATTAAGAAATGAAATGCTTTTATCATGCTTCATGCATCATGATCATATTATAGGTTGTTTGCATTAGAATTCACGAATATGCCGCATTGTATTGTTGTGATAGATGATAGTGGATGGACATTAGGATGATTCATTAGCCTTCTATATACGAAGTCCTGTGGTGCCCATAATAGGGCCGGGCAATACGAAGACCTGTGGTGCCCATAATAGGGCCAGACAATAACTCCGAGTACGAAGTCCTGTGGTGCCCATAATAGGGCCGGGCATGGAGTTGAGGGATTTTTGAATCAGTCCATCCGTGGTGTGATTCATTTGTGCAGTGACGCATTTCATGATAGCATGTTTTAAATATTCTTTTTACAGTTCTACTCACTGGGCACCTAGCTCACCCCTCTCCCCTAACCCCCAGGTTTGCAGGTACGGGATAGATAGAGAAGGCAAGAAGAGAAAAAGTCATATGTATGTAATAGTTAGCTTGTGGACATGACAATTGCATTATGATGAAATGTAAAAATATTCAGGATGTTATGTAATGAGGTTATTGAGGATAGAGTTGTGCTTGACCATAATATATTGTTAATCCCTTTTGTATATACATGGTCTTATGTTATGATGTTTATGTAAACTAACTCAACACAGGTTGTTTTGCCTTTAAGGCTTGATGAGATCCCACAGAGGGACTATGTTATGTATATGATCAGAGTATGCACAGGTTGAGTTAGTTGATGACAGTATGTATGAAGAAAAGTTTTAATTTTTATGCATGTTGTTGATCATGTATGGGATTATACAGGTTTACAGGTTATATGTCAGGCTTGCTACGGGTCCCGGCGGCCTTAAGTCGACCCGGATCCCAGCGCCGGTAGCGGTCCGGATTTCCGGGGCATTACAGGTTGAATCGAGTTCTGCCTTCCTGGCGAACTCAGGTTCGGCCGCCGAACCCCTTGAGGAGGTTGTTTTGGCCGCCTAAACCCGCCCCCGAAAGTTTGGACTTTCAGCTCTGGAGTGGAGTTTCGGCCGCCGAACATGCCGCGAAGGTTGTGGACTTTCGTCTCTGGAAGGACTTTCGGCTGCCGAACCTGCCTTCGAAAGTGCCTGACTTTCGGCTCTGGAGGGACTTTCGGCCGCCGAACCTGCTGCCGAAAGTGCCCTGTCCAGCCTTCCTTTGCTTGTTTTTCCATGCATGTTTGAGGTGTTTTAAGGGGGTTTTGGGGGAATGTTTAGAGTTATGATAGAGTATGTCGATACCTCATTTGAGTCCACCTGTGTAGGATCGGACTCGAGGAACCAAGGAGGCCCTCAGAGTTAGCTGGTTCAGAGGTATTCCAGCGTCTACTAGATGTGAGTAGAACTAAATTATGTTTTAAATTAATGAAAGGTTTTAGCATGACTCATGCATCATAAATGCCATGTTTATGTACTAGGTTGGTTGCTTAGTATGCATGACTCATGCATCATAAATGCCATGAATATATAGGATGTTTGCATTAGTATTCACGAAATTGATGCATTGCATAATATGGTGTTGATATGGATGGATATTAGAGGATCCTTTAGCCCTCTATGTGATACGATATGAGATGAGATTGATAGAGCATATTTTAGTCCACTTTATCATGATCTTATTGATGTTTATTTACACCTTTCCTACCTAATTTTGTGGTTTTAATCATGTTTTACAGATATTAGGTGTAAAGAGACAATCAAGAGAAAATGCTCTTAAAACTGCCAAAAAGTGCCAAAACTGGAAAAGCCACCTTCGAAAGCACTTTCGGAAGCCGAAAGTCAAGTTCAGAGTCGAAACTCAACCACTTTCGGAAGCACTTTCGAAAGCACTTTCGAAAGCCGAAAGTCACCCACCTTCGGAGGCACCTTCGGCCGCCGAACCTTCACTCTAGAGCCGAAAGTCCAGCCTCTGAAACTAATCTTAGGCGGCCGAAAGTCCCTCCGAACAGCCTCCTCCTTGTTCAATAAGCCAAATCTTGAAGATCACATGTTTCTCACTTTATGCCATGCACATTCAAAATTCAAATCAAGGCTCCACCTTCCTCTTTAGTGCATGAATAATGTGAAGAAGGCTTCTTGGACACACTTGGACAGCAATTAAAAGACCAAAAAGGGCTTGCAACTCCACACATGCACATAGAAGACACAAGGGCACTTTGGGCAGCCACAGTCCAAGGCTTCTCCCCTTTGGTTCTTCATATTCTTGCTTTCTTTTCTTTTATTTTCTGTTTTGGTTCAGCCATGAGTGGCTGAAACCCTAATTCTAGTTGAAGTTTGGTTGAAACTAAGGTTGTTTAAAGGGTTATGAGATCTGAATATAAAGTGTTTGCTTTTGGTTTATTCAATATTCATGCAATTGTGTGCTTAATTCTAAGATTGCTTTGTTGTTTTGATCAAATTGGCCATTTGATTCTTGATTGCAAAGTTAATTGATTGTTAGTTAGGATATTTGTTAGTCCGTAATTGCTGGAAATATTCTGACCTAAGAACACTTGATGTAAAAACTAAGGAATTGTATGATCTAGCATCATCTTCATGCGTTTGGAGTAGCTAGGATTGGATCTCTCTCATTCTTTATGCAATTGACAATTGTTTCGATGCCTAAGGCCCAAGGACGTTCCTTGGCAATTTGTTAATTAGTAGTTGATTAGAGGACGTTCCCTAATTGATTTAATCATAAGGAGAGACATGGTGATGAGAAGCGTTTTCCATCCCTATAACTAATCTATTGAATCAATCAAGAAAACCTAAGTTTCAATCATCAACCCAAACAACCAAAGTGGATCCATATCTTCAACTAGACCTTTCTCATATTGATTCCCTCTTTTATTTTAATTACTTGCTGTTTTAATTGCTTTCAATAGTTGTTAGTCAAATCATCTCAAAACCCCCCTTTTTACTTTTATTGCACTTTACTTTCATTCAGCTTTCAATTACTTACTTTCAATTGTGTTTTTAATTAGTTCTCTTGGTCTTGATTGAGAAAAATAAATAGGTAATCAATTCTCTGTGGATTCGAACCTTCACCACTATCTGCAGTTGTAAATTGTTGATAACCAAGAAGGTTATTTTTGACCGGCTTCGACAACCGCAGAGTCAGAGATGGAAAGACCAGGTGTGGCCTAATCGCCCCTGGCATAGTGGATATGTTACGATTTATAGAGGGTTCTTGGTGACAAGTCCATCCGTGATGTTACTTGTTTGTGATGTGATGCATTTCATGGAAGCATGTTTTGTTACATGTTTTTATTAGTGCTATACTCACTGGGCTCTAGTAGCTCACCCCTTTCCCTAACTCCCAGGTTTGCAGGGCCAGAGATAGCATGGGATAGCTACAGGAGAAGAGTTTATGTAATAGTGGTAGTGGACATGTATTATAAAATGATGTAAAGTCATGTACTGTATATTGATGATAGTATTGTGCTTGGCCCTAGTGTGGGTAAATCCCTTTTGTACATGATTTATCTATTATTATGTTTTATAATGATATATGATGAGAACCAAGCTTAATGTATGAAATGATGACCCAATTAGAGCATTTGATGAGGGCTCTAGTATGGGGTTTTATGTTTACAGAGATAGTGTGTATGCACAAGTTAAGCTTGGTAGATGTAAAGTCTCAAATTTTTTATGGAAATTATTGATCATGTATGGGATTTATGAGATTTACAGAATGCATAGTAGGCTTGCTACGGGTTCCAACGACCTTAAGTTGATCTGAATCCTAGCGCCGGTAGCGGTCCGGTCTCCGGGTCGTTACAGATTGGTATCAGAGCTCTAGGTTCATATGGTCGGACCTAAAGAGTGTTGGGCTCATAGATGTCATAGAAGGGCAAGCACAATAGGATCAATCATGTCCACTAGGATAGGATGTAGAGTCCTGTCTTGCTGATGATGTGAAATGCCATGACTTTTATGCATGTGCATTAATGCTATGTTATGTATGTGTGGGGTTCATGTGTTTCCATATGGACCATATGATGCTAAGGTTTATGTGAATGTGTTGTGTTTTCAGAAGTCAGAATGCGAGGTACTCGTCGATCTGCACGATTGACTGGAGTTCCACCAGAGAATGAGGGCATGGATGCCCATCCCCCTGCTTTGCCAAGGGCAAGGTCTAGCAGGACAAGCAGAGAAGGTACATCAAGGGACCCTAGAAGGTCTTTTGATGCAAGCAGAAGAGGAACAGTTCAGGGTGAAGAGCCTGTGGATGTGAGGGAGGCTATGGATGTGGACCAGAGAGAAGGAAGTGTGGGTGTTGGCATGTCTGAAGAGGGTATGGGAGAGTCTCAGGGAGGCGCTCAGGCCTCGGGGTTTGGTTATCCACCCCAATATCAACCTTTCTTTCAGGGCCCAGGGTATTCGATGGGAGGTACATCGGATTACCCTAGTTTTAACCCATATCCCACCTTCATGCCATATCCTCCTTTTTACCCACCACCATATCCACAGTACCCTATGTATCCACCCTCACCCTTCTACCCAAGTCCAACAACTCCTTATCCAGGAAGTGTTGTACCTCCTCTGCCACCAGCAGAACCAGTTGTCCCTGTTATCCAAACAACTAAGCCTAGCTCACCGGGGAAGAGCAAAGTAAAGATGACAGATTACTTAAAACTGGATGCTCCTAAGTACAAAACAGGAGGTGATCCGTTTGAGTATCTGAAAACGGTGAAAATGATAGCAGATGAGCTGGGGGCAGATGATACTAGAGCCATTCAGATGGCGGGGTTCACTCTGATGTGCAAGAAAGCAAAGGAGTGGTTTAATAATTATGTGGACCCTAGATTGGATAGCATGTCTTGGGAGGAGTTTGCTAATGAATTTGCTGGGTGGGCTTTTCCAAACAGTTCCAGAGAGTTAAAGATGATAGAGTTTGAGCAACTGAGGCAGTCTAAAGATATGAGTGTCGATGAATACACTGATAAGTTCTTGGAGTTGTTGCAGTATACGGGTCAGGCTTATGACACAGATCAGAAGAAAGCAAAGAGGTATACCATGAGGCTTCATCCCAGGTATTCTTCCCTGATCCTAGCAGTAGAGAGGGAGAGCTTCCACTTCATAGTGGATGCAGCTAGAAAAATGGAGGCTAGTGCCATTATTCAGGGGACAGTTAAGCAATTCGGGGCACAGTCTTCAGGTTCCAAGACCCCAGGTGGGGGAAAGCTAGATCTCTCTTCTCAAAGTGCAGCAGCTTCAAGCAGTAAAAAGGGCGACAGAGGCCTCAGAAAATCAAAGAAGAACAAGTTCTGGAATCGCTTGAAGTCAGGTCTGGGTTTAGAGAATGGCTTGAGCTCAGGTTCAGGTGGTGCAGAGTGTATGAGGTGCGGTAAGTCGCACAAGGGAGTGTGTCGATTTGGGACTACAGCCTGCTTCAGGTGTGGGCAGGAGGGACACATGGCTCGGGAGTGTCCGAGGGCGCCTTTCATGGCACCGTCCCAGCAGACAGCTCCAGGCAGTATGGCTCAGCCAGCAGCTCCAGCCATGACTCAGGGCAGTAGTAGAGGCAGAGGGAGAGGAGCAGCCTCTTCTTCAGCAGGTTCCCGAGGTGAAGGTCCATCAGCTCCAGCCCGGATCTTCACACTGACACAGTAGGAGGCTAACGCGTCAAACACAGTGGTGTTAGGTAATCTCATCATTGGGTGTTCTGATATGTATGCTTTAGTGGACGGACCCTGGTGCTTCGCATTCCTTTATTGCACCGAGAGCCATAGAGAGAGTGGGTTTGTTGACTTCTGGGTTAGAGTGTCCCCTTTGGGTCAGTGGGCCCAAGTGTGATCCATCAGTGGCAGAGTCAGTTTGCCAGTTTAGTCTTGTATTCATTGAGGGTAGATGCCTTCCAGCCGACCTTGTGGTTCTAGATTTGACGGATTTTGATGTCATTCTAGGGATGGATTGGCTATCCGCTCATGATGCTACCTTGGACTGGAGAGACAAGGTAGTCAAGTTCAGAGATCAGGATGGATCAGAGTTTATCTTCAGAGGAGACAGGAGGGGTATGCCTAGAGGTTTGATATCAGCCCTGTAGGCTCGCAGGTTGCTTAGGAGGGGTTGTCAGGGGTTTTTAGCTCATATGAGGGAGCTTGACAGTTAGGTTAGGGAGCCCGTCTCAGTGCCCGTAGTCAGGGAGTTTCCAGATGTGTTCCCAGATGAGCTTCCGAGACTACCACCTGCTAGGGAGATAGAGTTTGAAATAGAAGTCATGCCTGGAACCAGACCGATCTCTATCCCTCCCTACAGGATGGCACCAGCAGAGTTGTAAGAGTTAAAGGAACAGTTGCAAGAGTTGGTAGACAAGGGTTTCATCCGATCGAGTACCTCACCTTGGGGCGCTCCAGTTCTGTTTGTAAAGAAGAAGGATGGATCCTTGAGACTTTGTATCGACTACATGCAGTTGAACAAAGTCACTACCAAGAACAGGTATCCTCTACCCAGGATCGACGATCTATTTGACCAGCTAGCAGGAGCAGGTTGTTTTTCCAAAATAGATCTAAGTTCTGGGTATCATCAGCTGAGAATCAGAGAAGAGGATGTGCCAAAGACAGCGTTCAGGATCAGATATGGGCATTATGAGTTCCTAGTGATGCTGTTCGGGTTAACTAATGCCCCTATAGCATTCATGGATCTCATGAACAGATTTTTCAGTCAGTATCTGGATCACTTCGTAATTGTCTTCATCGATGACATCTTAGTGTATTTCAGGAATGCAGAGGAGCATGCCCATCATCTGAGGTTAGTATTGCAGACCTTGAGAGAGCATGGCTTGTATGCCAAGTTCTCCAAGTGTGAATTCTGGTTAAGGAGCATTTCTTTCTTGGGGCATGTTGTATCAGACCAAGGCATTGAAGTAGACCCCAAGAAGATAGAAGCTGTAGCTAGTTGGCCGAGACCCACTTCAGTGACAGAGATTAAAAGTTTTTTGGGTTTAGCAGGCTATTACAGGAGGTTCATTCAGGACTTCTCTAAGATTGCTGCTCCTATGACCAGATTAACCAAGAAGAATCAGGCTTTTGTGTGGTATGACCAATGTGAAGAAAGTTTTGAAGAGCTCAAGAAAAGGTTGACTTCAGCACCGGTGTTAGCTCTGCCTGTAATACCCGGCTCGAGTCCGGCCTCGAAATTCCTGTCGTCTGGTGGAATCTCGGGTGTCGGAACCCTCGAGAAGGGTAAGACATATGTTTTCATGTGTGTTTTAAGAGTTTTGAATGTTTTCAAGTGTGTAAGGAAATGAGGTTTGAAAGAAAAGCAAGAAGGGAGAAATGCAAAGGTTCGGCCGCCGAAGGTCACTTTCGACCGCCGAACATTGCATGGTTTCGGATTCACGTTCGGCTGCCGAAGGTGGTCTGGCCAGCCACCTATTTAAGGGCCAAAGGTCGGTGGAAGGAGGATATTTCTCCTCCACTTGCAGCCAGAGGTGAGTTCCAGCCTCTCCCAAGTTGACTTTCATGTTTTTCATGTTTTTCACCAAATCTTTCAAGAGTTTTAAGAGTTTTGGTGTATTTTGAAGGTTTTGAGCAAAAATAGCAAGTTTGGACGTTTGGAGCTTTGGAAGAGGTTTTCTTCATATCTCCACGTTAGGATCACTTGATCTCTTGTTTGGAAGAGGTAAAGTTAAGATCCAGAACCTCTTTTACTGCTTTTTGAAGGTTTTATGGGAGTTGTATGGATAGTATGCATGAATAGGGTTTTGGTTGAGGTTTTGCATGATTTTGTGTTTAAGCATGTTTAAGTGTTGTTTGTATGTTTCTTGGGGTAATAAGTGAGGTTTAGACCCTTTTATGCATGCGTTATGGTATGTGCTAGTTGGGAGTAGTTGATATGCATGTTGGGTAAGTTTGGGGGAACGGTTTGCATGAAACAGAGCAGGGTTCTGCCCATCGGGCAAAACCAGGTTCGGCCGCCGAAGGAAGGTTCGGCCGCCGAACCCCTTGTGGAGGCAGTTTCGGCTACCAAAGCTTGCCCCCGAAACTTGGGACTTTCGTCTCTGGAGGCAAGGTTCGGCCGCCGAAAGTGCCGTCGAAGGTTGAGTTTCGTCTCTGGACGAGACTTTCGGCCGCCGAAGGTGCCGCCGAACATGCATGAGTTTCGTCTCTGGAGAGGGGTTTCGGCCTCCGAACCTGCCGCCGAAAGTGCCCTGTCCAGCTTTCTTTTGCATGTTTTATGTGATTGTTGGGGGATCTTGTTGAGGGTTTTTGGGGAGTTTCCTAGAGATGTTCGTTAGTTAGTTTGGTCCCTCATTTGAGTCCACCTGTGTAGGTACGGACCAGAGGAAACCCAGAGAACAGCAGTGAGCACTGTTGCAGAACCTGCAACGTTAGTACAGAGTCAGCTAGAGGTGAGTGGAACTTCTCTTTTCAGAACTAAACTGCTTTGAGCATATGTCATACATCATAAGAATATAGTAGGGTGTTTGCATTAGTTTCACGAAGGTGATGCATTGCATAATACGATGTGTATGAGGCTGTGGACTGACCAAGGCGACTCCAATTGCCCAAACTCTGTTATAAGACCTGGCCGGGCCAGGCAGCCATCTGTAGGTAAGACCTGACTAGATCAGGCAGCAGAGATAGTAAGACCTGGCTGGGCCAGGCAGGCAGAGTGGTAAGACCTGGCTGGGCCAGGCAGATTGAGGTTGTAAGACCTGGCTAGGCCAGGCATCCTTTGAGTGGGATTGTTGGTGGTCATGTCTATCCTTGAGATGATGTGCTGTAGTGCATTCCATGAGATCATGTTTTCAACTTATGGTTTATATAGTTCTGCTCATTGGGCTTGTATAGCTCATCCCTCTCCCCTATCCCCCAGGTTTGCAGGTTCAGAGTTCAGAGGGAGTCCAGCAGGGTTTGCAAGAAGCAGAGTTATGTAATAGCTAGTGTGGACATGTACATGTAAAGAGATAATGTATAGTGTGTAGCTTTGTGCTTGACTTATAAGAGTTGTAATCCCTTGTTGTAGACACATGATCAGTTTATGTATGTTTCTTTTATTGGTAAGAAATATGAGAAAACCAGGCTTAACATTATGAGTTGATAGATCAGAACTAGTGCATGCACAGGTTAAGCCCTAGAGGAAAGAAAAGTTGTTAATGGTTTGACAGAAAATGTATGATCATATATGGGATTTCACAGGTACACAGACAGTATAGCAGGCTTACTACGGGTCCCGGCGACCTTAAGTCGATCTGGATCCTAGTGCCGGTAGCAGTTCGGTTTTCGGGCTGTTACAGATTGGTATCAGAGCCCTAGGTTCACATGGTCGGACCTATAGAGAGAGGGTCGGGCTCATGGAGGTTCTAGTAGGTCAAGCACACTAGGAAAACATGTCCACTAGGATAGGATGTTAGTCCTGTCTGTATGATGATGTGGAATGCCATGAGTTATGCATGTGCATTGTTTCTATGTGATTGATGCTTGAGGGTTCATGTGTTTCCACATGGACTATATGCTACTGATGTGTTATGTTTTGTGATGTTTTCAGAGAGAGTTAAGATGCGAGGAACTCGTCGATCCGCGAGATTGACTGGAGTCCCACCAGAAAGTGAGGGTACAGCTGCTCGTCCTCCTGCATTGCCAAGGGCAAGGACTCATAGGTCAAGCAGGGAGGGAACGTCACAAGACCCTAGAAGGTCTTCTGACGAGAGCAGAAGAGGAGTAGGTAGAGGGGGAAGTTCAGACGAAAGAGTTGATATGGAAGGTGATCAGAGTAGAGATGAAAGTATGGGAGTAGGAAGGTCGGAAGAAGGTATGGGGGAGTCTCAGGGAGGCGCACAGGCCTCGAGGTTTGGCTATCCACCCTTTCCACAGGGCCCAGGGGATCCGATGGGAGGTACGTCGGATTACTCCAGCTTTGCCCCATATCCACCCTACATGCCATATATGCCCTATCCTTCCTTTTATCCACCATATCACATGTATCCACCCCCACCTGTTTATCCAAGTTCAGCATCGCCTGAAGCCAGAGAAACAGTACCTCCACCACCACCACCTGAATCAGTAGCCCCTGTTGTTGAAGCACAACCCAGTTCTTCAGGGGGAACGAAGGTGAAGATGACGGAGTACTTAAAGTTGGATGCTCCTAAATTCAATACGGGAGATGATCCCTTTGAGTATCTCAGTGCAGTCAGAATGATAACAAGTGAGTTGGGAGCTGATGAGAGTAGGGCCATTGAGATGGCAGGGTTCACATTAAAATGTAAGAAAGCTAGAGAATGGTTCAAGAACTATGTGGACCCCAGAATAGATAGTATGACATGGGAAGAGTTCGCCAACGAATTTGCTGGGTGGGCTTTCCCTGACAGTTCTAGGGAGCTAAAGGTTATGGAGTTTGAGCAGTTGAGACAAACGGAGGAGATGAGCGTTGATGAGTATACAGATAAGTTCCTGGAATTGTTACCATACGTGGGTCAGGCGTATGATACGGATCAGAAGAAGGCAAAGAGATATGCCACGAGGCTTCATCCCAGGTATTTCTCCTTGATTCTCCACGCGGAGAAGGAGAGTTTCCACTCCATTGTGGATGCTGCGAGAAAGATGGAGGCCAGTGCCATCAGTCAGGGAGTAGTCAAGCAATTAAAGGCACAGCCTTCTGGTGCTAAACCAGGTTCCTCCTCACAGAGTACAGCAAGTGCGAGCAAAAAGAGATGGGAGAAATTCAGAGGAAAGAGAGGCAAGGTCTGGAACAGGATTAAGATGGGTCTGGGCATGATTAGTGGCTCCAGCTCTGGCACAGATCTTCCAGTTTGTAATAGGTGTGGGAGACCGCACAGAGGAGCTTGTTTGTTGGGATCTACAGCCTGCTATAGATGTGGGCAGGAGGGACATTATGCACGGGAATGTCCTCAGGCAACTTTGGTTACACCATCCCAGCAGATGACCTCAGGTAGTGTCGTACAGTCAGCAGCTTCAGCCCGTTAACCAAGCAGTGGCAGAGGTAGAGGAAGAGGGGTAGCCTCTTCATCAGGGATGGGTTCCCGAGGTGCAGGTCCGTCAGCTCCAGCACGGATTTTCACCATGACGCAACAGGAGGCAGACACGTCGAACACAGTGGTGTCAGGTACTCTCATCATTGGGTGTTCAGAGGTGTATGCTTTGATGGACCCCGGTGCTTCTCACTCTTTCATTTCTTCTAGAGCCGCAGAGAGATTGGGGTTGATTGTATTTGAGTTAGAGTGTCCTCTCTGGGTCAGTGGACCTAGATGTGACCCATCATTGGCAGAGTCAGTCTGTCAGTTTAGTCCAGTGTTTATAGAGGATAGATGCCTTCCAGCTAACCTTGTGGTTCTAGAGTTGACAGATTTTGTAACAGCCCGGAAACCGATACCCCCCTGTAACGGCCCGAACCGCCACCGGCGCTAGGATCCAGATCGGCTTAAGGCCGCCGGGACCCGTAGCAAGCCAACAAACATACTATTACCTGGTAAAATCCCATGCATGATCAAAACTTTAACATAAAACCTGTAATCTGAACATACACCAAGCTTGATCCGTATGCTACAACATAACTGTGACCATAAACTTCCCCATGCTAGAGCCCTCATCAAATGCTCTAGCTGGGTCAACAATACATACAACAAGCCTGGTTCTCAACTCAACATAAAAACATTTCATAATCATGCTTCAACAGGGATTAACCAGTCTATAGGGCCAAGCACACTCTAATCCATAAACATTACTATCAGTTACATACATCATCTCAAATTACATTACATCAACTTATATTACATGTCCACTTCTAAAACTACTAAACATTAACACAATCTAAGCTATTACAACATGTATATCTTAACCTTGACTTTACCCTGCAGCCCCTGGACTCTGACTTAAACCTGCAAAACTGGGGTTAGGGGAAAGGGGTGAGCTAAAAAGCCCAGTGAGTAGAAACAGAAAAAAAAACCATTCATTAATTACATGCTTTCATGAAATGCGTCATAACACAAGTAAATCACATCACTTTGTCCGTCTTGGGGCTCATACAGATAAATATTCCCCACGGAGTGTTTTTAGAGAGTTCCTTTGAATTGCTAGCATCTTTACTCTCAAGGATCGGACATGACCTCAAAAATCCCTCTGTCGGTGCCCGGCTCCCCCAAAGGAGCTCACACAGGACTTTCACATACATGACAGGGTGCCTAGTCCACAGAGAGCTCACAAGGACTTTCCTATATGTACTTGTCCGGCTCTCAAAAGACTCACCCAAGACTCAATGACAGATATGGGCTATTGAAGTCGCCTTGGTCCAAACCTACCTCAGCATCAACATGAAATAATGCAATGCAACATATTCGTGAACTAGTGCAATCAACCTACTATACATAATCATGATGCATGCTCATGCTTTAGGCATTAGAATTTCTTAAAATAAAACATTAAGTTTAGTTCTACTCACTTCCTAGCAGACGCTGACTGACTCTGCAACTGCTACCACTGATGGCCTCCTCGGTCTCTCGGGTCCGATCCTACACAGGTGGACTCGAATGAGGTGCCAAACATACTCTAAACAACTCATAAACAACTCCCCAAAAACCCCCTAGAACATCACTTAAACATGCATAGGAAACACCCAAGAAACGGCTGGACAGGGCACTTTCGGCGGCACCTTCGGCGGCCGAAAGTCCCTTCCAGAGACGAAACTCGGGTAAGTTCGGCGGCAGGTTCGGCGGCCGAAACCCCAGGACAGAAACGAAAGTCCCTCCTTCGGGGGCACGTTCGGCAGCCTAAAGACTGCCTCCCATGCAGGTTCGGCGGCCGAAACTCCTTTCGGCGGCCGAACCTGGTCCCCTCTGAACGACAGGTCCGATTCTGCCAAGCCAAAAACCAAACTCAAAACACCCCAAATCCTCACATACTCTCTCCCAATCACGCATACTCACTCCCACAAGCATAAAGGAGCATAACCTAACATAAACTCCTCAACACAAACATCACATAACATACATTGGGCATAAAACCCACATAAACCTAAACATGCCATTCTACCCATTCAAAACTCCAATAAACTTACTTAAAACTCATTAAAACATAAAAGGAAGCATAGATCTACACTTACCTCTTGAAGATCGAGGGTTGCGAGATCTCTAACTCGGAGGTATGGAGAATCCAAGCTCCAAAAGCTCCAAGCTCCCAAAACTCCTTTTAAGCTTTAAATCTTCAAACACAAGGGTAGAAATCATGAAAAACTTGAGAGATGGGTAGAGAAAACACGAAAACGACCAAAGGAAGGCATAAACTCACCTGAGCTCGAGAATGGGGAGAAAACTCACCCATTTCCGATCTGAGGGCCCTTTATAGGTGGCCTGGTCGAAGACCTTCGGCG
This sequence comes from Manihot esculenta, assembly GCF_001659605.2. Taxonomy (NCBI): domain Eukaryota; kingdom Viridiplantae; phylum Streptophyta; class Magnoliopsida; order Malpighiales; family Euphorbiaceae; genus Manihot; species Manihot esculenta. The sequence continues at coordinate 25,114,258 of NC_035173.2, read as the reverse complement.
GCCTAACGTGCCCCCTAACTCATGCATGTTCGGCGGCCGAACTTGACTTTCGGCGGCCGAACCTTGGCTCGTTCAAACAAGACTTTCGGAGGCCAAAGGCGCTCCCGAAGCCTGTCCATGTTCGGCGGCCGAACTTCACTTTCGGCGGCCGAACCTGGCAAACGCCTCCTTGGTCTTTTCTTTTTCAAAACTCAATTCTTTTCCATTTAAAACCATGAAATCATATGAAAAACATTTTAGAAAACACATTTTACCCCTTCTAGAGAGATCCAACACCCTAGATTCCGCCGGAAGGCAGGAATCCCGATGCCGGATTCTAGCCGGGTATTACATTTTGATGTCATTCTAGGGATGGATTGGTTATCTACCTATAGTGCTACCTTGCACTGCAGGGACAAGGTAGTGAGTCTCAGAGACCAGGATGGGTCAGAGTGTGTCTTCAGAGGAGACAAGAGAGGGACACCTAGGGGTTTGATATCAGCCCTCCAGGCTCGTAGGATGTTGAGGAAGGGGTGTCAGGGGTTCCTAGCTTATATGAGAGAGCTAGACAGTCGGGTTAGGGAACCATCCTCAGTACCAGTTGTTAGAGAATTCCCAGATGTGTTTCCTGAAGAGCTTCCAGGACTACCACCTGATAGGGACATAGAGTTCGAGATAGAGTTGATGCCCGGTGCCAGACCGATCTCTATTCCTCCCTACAAGATGGCGCCAACAGAGTTGCGAGAGTTGAAAGAACAGTTACAGGATTTGGTAGCAAAAGGTTTCATCCGCCCGAGTACCTCCCCTTGGGGTGCTCCAGTATTATTTGTCAGAAAGAAGGATGGACCACTTAGACTTTGTGTTGACTATAGACAGTTGAACAAAGTCACGATAAAAAACAAGTATCCTTTACCCAGGATCGATGATCTATTCGACCAACTGACAGGAGCAGGTTGTTTTTCTAAGATAGATCTAAGATTCGGATACCACCAGTTGAAGATTAGGGAAGGAGACGTATCCAAAACTGCTTTTCGAACCAGATATGGGCATTATGAGTTCCTAGTGATGCCGTTCGGGTTGACTAATGCCCTTGCAGCATTCATGGATCTCATGAACAGGGTTTTCAGGGAGTACTTGGATCATTTTGTGATCGTCTTTATAGATGATATCTTGGTGTACTCCAGGAATGCGGAGGAGCATGCTCAGCATCTGAGGGTAGTTTTGCAAACTTTAAGAGAGCATGGCTTGTATGCCAAGTTCTCCAAGTGCGAGTTCTGGCTAAGGAGCATTGCCTTTTTGGGACATGTCGTATCAGAGGAAGGAATAACAGTAGATCCCAAGAAGGTAGAGGCAGTAGCCAATTGGCCTACACCCACGACAGTGACAGAGATCAAGAGTTTTCTGGGTTTGGCGGGCTACTATCGGAGGTTCGTTCAGGACTTTTCGAAGATAGCTGCTCCTATGACCAGACTGACTAGGAAGAATCAGAAGTTCGTATGGGCAGAGGATTGTGATGAGAGTTTTGAAGAGTTGAAGAGACGGTTGACTTCAGCACCGGTGTTAGCTCTGCCAAACAGTGATGATGATTTCACAGTGTTCTGTGATGCATCCCGAGTGGGATTAGGTTGTGTGTTAATGTAGAATGACAGAGTGATAGCTTATGCTTCTAGACAGCTGAAGAGGCACGAGCTGAACTACCCGACACACGATCTTGAGATGGCAGCTGTTATCTTTGCACTTAAGATGTGGAGGCATTACCTCTATGGGGTAAAGTGTGAGATCTATACGAATCATAAGAGCCTGCAGCACATCTTGAGTCAGAGAGAGTTAAACTTGAGGCAGAGACGGTGGGTAGAATTGCTCAGTGATTACGATTGTAAGATTCAGTATCATCCGGGTAAGGCTAATGTTGTAGCTGATGCCTTAAGCCGGAAGTCACTTGGCAGTTTATCCCACATTGCAGTAGAGAGAAGACCGGTGGTGAAGGACTTTTACAGACTCATGGATGAAGGGCTACAGCTAGAGTTATCTGGTACAGGTGCTTTGATTGCACAGATGAGAGTTACACCAGTGTTTCTAGAGCAAGTGGCTCTGAAACAGCACGAAGACCCTGAGTTAGTCAAGATTGCCAGGACTGTTCAGTCTGGCAATAGTGCAGAGTTCAGATTTGATAATGAGGGGATTCTTCATCACGGTAAGAGATTATGTGTACCAGATGATAGCAGTTTGAAGGAAGACATTATGAGGGAAGCTCATAGTGCGAGGTATAGCGTTCACCCTGGAGCCACCAAGATGTATCAAGACCTGAGAAGGGTATATTGGTGGCCAGCGATGAAGAGAGAAGTGGCACAGTATGTGTCAGCCTGCGAAACATGTCAAAGGGTGAAGCTCGAGCACCAGAAGCCGGCTGGAATGCTTAACCCACTGCCGATTCCAGAGTGGAAATGGGAGAACATCGCTATGGATTTTGTAGTGGGGTTACCGGCGACGTCCAACAGGCTAGACTCCATATGGGTGATTGTGGACAGACTGACGAAATCTGCTCACTTCATTCCAGTCAGGAGCAACTATTCTGTGGACAAGTTAGCGCAGGTCTATGTAGAAGAGATAGTCAAGCTGCATGGAGTTCCAGTGTCGATCGTATCAGATAGAGGACCGCAGTTCACCTCCAGGTTTTGGCGGAGTCTGCAAGCTGCTATGGGTACAAGATTGGATTTCAGCACTGCTTGCCATCCACAGACAGACGGTCAGTCAGAAAGGACCATCCAGACCATAGAAGATATGCTGAGAATGTGTGTGTTAGACTTTGGCAGTTCTTGGAGGCAGCATCTACCTCTGGTGGAGTTTGCCTACAACAACAGCCATCATGCTAGCATAGGGATGGCTCCGTATGAAGCGCTGTATGGGAGGAAGTGCAGAACACCTGTGTGCTGGGAAGAGGTAGGAGAGAAGGCTCTTGCAGGGCCAGAGTTAGTTGAAATTACCAGCAAGTTAGTGCCTGTAATTAGAGAAAGGATCAGAACAACTGTAAGCAGGCAGAAAAGCTATGCAGATATCCGTAGGAAGCAGATAGAGTTCCAGGAGGGGGATCTGGTTTTGCTGAAAGTGTCTCCAATGAAAGGAGTGGTTCGCTTTGGACAGAAGGGTAAATTGGCTCCACGGTACATAGGTCCCTTTGAGATCTTGCAGAAGATCGGGCCTGTGTCGTATAAGCTAGATTTACCTGCATCGATGGAACGAGTTCACCCGGTATTTCATGTTTCTATGTTGAGAAAGTTTGTGTCAGATCCAGAGAAGGTTCTTAGTGAGCCTAAGGTGGAAATCTTAAGCGATCTCACCTATGTCGAGCAGCCAGTGCGGATCATTGACACCCAGATTCGAAAGCTGAGAAACAAGGAGATACCAATGGTGAAAGTCCTGTGGAACCACCATAACCTAGAAGAGTGCACCTGGGAGACACGGGAGTCGATGCTCCAACAATATCCATATCTGTTTTAAGGGTAGGTTTTCCCCGTTGCTATGTGTTTATGTGTTTATGTGTTTCGTTGTTTGAGGAACATTCGGGGACGAATGTTCTTAAGGGGGGAGAATGTAATACCCGGCTCGAGTCCGGCCTCGGAATTCCTGTCGTCTGGTGGAATCTCGGGTGTCGGAACCCTCGAGAAGGGTAAGACATATGTTTTCATATGTGTTTTAAGAGTTTTGAATGTTTTCAAGTGTGTAAGGAAATGAGGTTTGAAAGAAAAGCAAGAAGGGAGAAATGCAAAGGTTCGGCCGCCGAACATTGCATGGTTTCGGATTCACGTTCGGCTGCCGAAGGTGGTCTGGCCAGCCACCTATTTAAGGGCCAAAGGTCGGTGGAAGGAGGATATTTCTCCTCCACTTGCAGCCAGAGGTGAGTTCCAGCCTCTCCCAAGTTGACTTTCATGTTTTTCATGTTTTTCACCAAATCTTTCAAGAGTTTTAAGAGTTTTGGTGTGTTTTGAAGGTTTTGAGCAAAAATAGCAAGTTTGGACGTTTGGAGCTTTGGAAGAGGTTTTCTTCATATCTCCACGTTAGGATCACTTGATCTCTTGTTTGGAAGAGGTAAAGTTAAGATCCAGAACCTCTTTTACTACTTTTTGAAGGTTTTATGGGAGTTGTATGGATAGTATGCATGAATAGGGTTTTGGTTGAGGTTTTGCATGATTTTGTGTTTAAGCATGTTTAAGTGTTGTTTGTATGTTTCTTGGGGTAATAAGTGAGGTTTAGACCCTTTTATGCATGTGTTATGGTATGTGCTAGTTGGGAGTAGTTGATATGCATGTTGGGTAAGTTTGGGGGAACGGTTTGCATGAAACAGAGCAGGGTTCTACCCATCGGGCAAAACCAGGTTCGGCCGCCGAAGGAAGGTTCGGCCGCCGAACCCCTTGTGGAGGCAGTTTCGGCTGCTAAAGCTTGCCCCCGAAACTTGGGACTTTCGTCTCTGGAGGCAAGGTTCGGCCGCCAAAAGTGCCGCCGAAGGTTGAGTTTCATCTCTGGACGAGACTTTCGACCGCCGAAGGTGCCGCCGAACATGTATGAGTTTCATCTCTGGAGAGGGGTTTCGGCCGCCGAACCTGCAGCCGAAAGTGCCCTGTCCAGCTTTCTTTTGCATGTTTTATGTGATTGTTGGGGGATCTTGTAGAGGGTTTTTGGGGAGTTTCCTAGAGATGTTCGTTAGTTAGTTTGGTCCCTCATTTGAGTCCACCTGTGTAGGTACAGACCAAAGGAACCCCAGAGAACAGCAGTGAGCACTGTTGCAGAACCTGCAACGTTAGTACAGAGTCAGCTAGAGGTGAGTGGAACTTCTCTTTTCAGAACTAAACTGCTTTGAGCATATGTCATACATCATAAGAATATAGTAGGGTGTTTGCATTAGTTTCACGAAGGTGATGCATTGCATAATACGATGTGTATGAGGCTGTGGATAGACCAAGGCGACTCCAATAGCCCAAACTCTGTTATAAGACCTGGCCGGGCCAGGCAGCCATCTGTAGGTAAGACCTGACTAGATCAGGCAGCAGAGATAGTAAGACCTGGCTGGGCCAGGCAGGCAGAGTGGTAAGACCTGGCCGGGCCAGGCAGATTGAGGTTGTAAGACCTGGCTAGGCCAGGTGTAACGACCCGAAAATCGGACCGCTACCGGCGCTAGGATCCGGGTCGACTTAAGGCCGCCGGGACCCGTAGCAAGCCTAACATGAAACCTGTAAACCTGTTTAATACCATACATGATCAAGAACATACATAAAAATTTAAAACTTCTCTTTCATGCATTCTATCATACGCCAAACTCAACCTGTGCATGTACTGAACATATACATAATCATAAACTTGACCCCTCTGTGGGATCTCATCAATGCCCCCAATGGGTGGCATAACATGTGTTGAGTTGGCAAAACATGGACATCCATAAACATTAAGATCATGTATCAAAAAGGGATTACAACATTCATAGGGTCAAGCACAACTTCTAATCCTCAATATCATTATACATAACATAACTACTTAACTTTACATCATTACACAATCTGTCATGTCCACTTTCTAACTATTACATACATAAGACTTCAAGACTCTCGCGAACCTCCTGGTCTACCCTGTACCTGCAAGCCTGGGGGTTAAGGGAGAGGGGTGAGCTACAAGAGCCCAGTGAGCAGAATAATAAAACATTTAAAACATATGATAACATGAAATGCATCACATCACAGCAAATCACATCAAGGATGAATTTGTCACCAATAGTCCTCTACATAGTCCAACTGTGCCAGGGGCGTAGAATGGGCCTCACTGGTCTTTCTCTTTCCTAACATAACATAACATTCCATAATGCCAGGGGCGTAGAATGGGCCTCACTGGTCTTTCTCTTACATAGTGCCAGGGGCGTAGAATGGGCTTCACTGGTCTTCCGTACCGTATCATCATCATATCATAACACACGAGGACTAAAGGATCATTCAACATTCATCCACATCATCAACATATCATGCAATGCAACATATTCGTGAGTTCTAATGCAAGCATCCTATTATATCTCATGGCATTCATGATGCGTGAATCATGCTCAAACGGGTTTATTTATTTAAAAGCATAAGAGTTATTCCACTCACCTCTGGCTGAAGCTCTACTGACTCAGAAGCAGCTGACTCACTGCTGGGGTCCTCGGTTCCTCGGGTCCGAACCTACACAGGTGGACTCAAATGAGGGACCAAACATACATGAACATAACTCTAAACTGCTCCCCAAAAACCCCCTAACACACCTCAAAACATCCATGCAAAACATGCAAGGAAAGGCTGGACAGGGCACTTTCGGCGGCAGGTTCGGCGGCCGAAAGTCCCTCTAGAGCCGAAAGTCAGGCAGGTTCGGCGGCACCTTCAGCGGCCGAAACTCCCAGACAGAGGCGAAAGTCAGGCAGGTTCGGCGGCCGAAACTCCCAGACTGAGGCAAAACTCATGCATGTTCGGCGGCACTTTCGGCGGCCGAAACTCCCAGACAGAGACGAAAGTCTCCTTTCGGGGGCAAGCTTCGGCAGCCGAAGGCTGCCTCCACAAGAGGGTTCGGCGACCGAAAGTCCCTTCGGCTGCCGAACCTGGTTTCTCCCAAAGGGCAGAAACTTGGTTCAAACATGCACAAAAGCCTCAAACTCATACCATCATGCATTTAGCTCAACCAAAACATGCACACAAGCTCCTAGGGGTCTCAAACTTACTTAAACCCCAACTACAACACACATACACAAGCATTTGCAAGCCACATTGTTCATGAACATACATATATACCCATAAACATAACTAAAACCTAAACATGCATTCTACCCCCATGAACTTTATAAAACTTGCTTAAAACATACTATAAGCTAGAGATCGACTCTTACCTCTTGAAGATCGAGAGTAGAGGCGACCAAACTTGGGGTTGGGAGAGATTTGAGTTCTTGAACCTCAAAGCTCCAAAACTTTGCTCAAAAGCTCAAATCTTCAAAACAAGGTTAAAACAAGTGAAAAACTTGAAGGATCTAGAGGAAAAGCATCAAAGATCGGTGAGGGGCGGCGGAGAGCTCACCTTGGCCGAAAATGGGGAAAAACTCGCCCGCTTTCGGCTAAGGGACCCTTTTATAGTGGCTGGCCAGGCCACGTTCGGGGGCCGAATGTGCCTCCGCAAGCATGCCATGTTCGGCGGCCGAACTTGAGGTTTGGCGGCCGAACCTGGACTTCCCTCACTTATGCTTTTGGGGGCCTAAAGCACACCCGCAACGCATGCATGTTCGGCGGCCGAACCTGAGCTTCCTCCAAGGTGTTTTTATTCAAAAACTCATTTCCTCTTTACTTAAAATCATCAAAAACATTAAAACATATCATGAAAACATGGTTTTACCCCTTCTAGAGGTCTCCAACATCCGAGATTCCACCGGACGATAGAAAATCCGATACCGGAGTCTAGCCGGGTATTACATTCTCCCCCCCTTAAGAACATTCGTCCCCGAATGTTCCTCAACTAACACATAGCATAGCATACACATAACATACATGAAACATACAAGAACTAACCTTAGAAAAGATAAGGGTATTGCTGGAGCATGGACTCCCGTGTCTCCCAAGTGCACTCTTCCATATTGTGGTGGTTCCATAGGACTTTCACCATCGGGATTTCCTTGTTTCTTAGCTTTCTGATCTGGGTGTCTATGATCCGCACTGGCTGCTCAACATAGGTGAGATCCTCTTGGATCTCCACATCAGGCTCACTAAGAACCTTGCCCGGATCTGACACAAACTTTCTTAACATGGAAACATGGAAAACCGGATGGATTCTTTCCATTGAAGCAGGCAAATCTAGCTTGTACGACACATTCCCAATCTTTTGCAAGATTTCAAAATGTATCGTGGGGCTAGTTTACCTTTCTTCCCAAAGCGAACCACTCCTTTCATTGGAGACACCTTGAGCAATACCAGATCCCCCTCCTGAAACTCTACCTGTCTTCTGCGGATGTCTGCATAACTCTTCTGTCTGCTTGCAGCAGTCTTGATTCTCTCTCTGATTATGGGTACCACCCTGCTGGTGATCTCTACTAGCTCAAGCCCTGCTAAGGCCTTTTCTCCAACTTCCTCCCAGCAAACAGGTGACCTGCACTTCCTCCCATATAAAGCTTCATATGGAGCCATCCCGATGCTAGCATGATGGCTGTTATTGTAGGCAAACTCTACTAAAGGTAGATGCTGCCTCCAAGAACCGCCAAAGTCCAGCACACACATTCTAAGCATATCCTCTATGGTCTGGATGGTCCTTTCGGACTGTCCGTCCGTCTGGGGGTGGAAGGCAGTGCTAAAATCCAACCTAGTACCTATGGCATTCTGCAGACTCCGCCAAAACTTAGAGGTGAACTGGGGCCCTCTATCTGACACTATCGAAACAGGAACCCCATGCAGCCTGACGATCTCATCAACATATACCTGTGCCAACTTGTCCACAGAATAGCCACTCCTGACAGGGATGAAGTGAGCAGATTTGGTGAGTCTGTCCACAATCACCCATATGGAGTCCACTCTGTTGGACGTCGCCGGTAACCCCACTACGAAGTCCATAGCTATATTCTCCCATTTCCATTCTGGAATAGGTAGCGGGTTAAGCATTCCAGCCGGCTACTGATGTTCCAACTTCACCCTCTGACACACTTCGCAGGCTGACACAAACTGTGCCACTTCTTTCTTCATAGCTGGCCACCAATAAACTTTCTTCAGATCCTGATACATTTTGGTGGCTCCGGGGTGAATGTTGTATCTTGCATTATGAGCCTCTCTCATAATATCTCCTTTTAGCCCTATGTCATCTGGTACACACAATCGACTCCCATAGCGGAGGATCCCCTTACTGTCAAATCTGAACTCACTGTCCTTGCCTGACTGAACAGTCCTGGCAATCTTCACTAACTCTGGGTCCTCATGCTGTTTTTGAGCCACCTGCTCCAGAAACACGGGTGTCACTTTCGTATGAGCAACCAAGGCACCTGTACCAGACAACTCCAACTGTAGACCTTCATCAATGAGCTTGTAAAACTCCTTCACCACTGGTCTCCTCTCTGCCGTGATGTGGGATAGACTGCCTAGTGACTTCCGGCTTAGGGCGTCTGCCACGACATTCGCCTTACCCGGATGATACTGAATCTTGCAATCATAGTCACTCAGCAGCTCTACCCATCTCCTCTGTCTCAAGTTCAAATCTCTTTGACTCAGGATGTATTACAGGCTCTTATGATCTGTGAAGATCTCACATTTTACCCCATAGAGGTAGTGCCTCCACATCTTGAGTGCAAAGATTACTGCTGCCATCTCAAGGTCATGTGTGGGGTAATTCAACTCGTGCTTCTTCAGCTGCCTAGAAGCATAAGCAATCACCCTCTCATTCTGCATTAGCACACAACCCAGTCCCACACGGAATGCATCACAAAAGACTGTAAAGTCCTCATCACTAGATGGCAGAGCTAAAACTGGTGCTGAAGTCAACCTCTTCTTAAGCTCTTCGAAACTCTCTTCGCACTGGTCGGTCCACAGAAACTTCTGATTCTTCCTGGTTAGTCTGGTCAGAGGAGCTGCTATTTTCGAGAAGTCCTGAACGAACCTCCTGTAGTAACCTGCCAAACCCAAGAAACTCCTGATCTCCGTCACTGAAGTGGGTCTAGGCCAGTTAGCCACAGTTTCTGTCTTCTTGGGGTCCACCTCTATCCCATTCTCTGACACTACATGCCCCAAGAACGAAATGCTCCTCAGCCAGAACTCACACTTAGAGAACTTGGCATACAAGCCATGTTCCCTCAAGGTCTGCAAGACCAACCGCAGATGATAGGCATGCTCCTCTGCATTCCTGGAATACACTAAGATATCATCTATGAAGACAATAACGAAGTGATCCAGGTACTGGCTAAACACTCTGTTCATGAGATCCATGAATGCTGCAGGGGCGTTGGTTAACCCGAACGGCATTACAAGGAACTCAAAATGCCCATATCTGGTCCTGAAAGCCGTCTTTGGCACATCCTCATCTCTGATCCTCAGCTGATGGTACCCAGATCTTAGATCTATTTTGGAGAAACAACCCGCTCCTGCTAGCTGGTCAAATAGATCGTCGATCCTCGGCAATGGGTACTTATTCTTGGTAGTGACTTTGTTCAACTGCCTGTAGTCGATACAAAGTCTAAGGGATCCATCCTTCTTTCTCACGAACAAAACTGGTGCACCCCAAGGTGAAGTACTCGGTCGGATGAAGCCCTTTTCTATCAACTCTTGCAACTGTTCCTTCAATTCTTTCAACTCGGCTGGAGCCATCCTGTAGGGAGGGATAGAGATCGGTCGGGTTCCAGGCATCAATTCTATCTCGAACTCTATCTCCCTAGCAGGTGGTAAACCTGGCAGCTCGTCTGGGAAGATGTCTAGAAACTCTCTAACCACTGGCACCGAGGCGGGTTCTCTAACCTGACTGCTAAGCTCTCTCACATGAGCCAAATACCCCTGACATCCCTTCCTAAGCAACCTACGAGCCTGAAGAGCTGATATCAGACCTCTAGGTGTACCCCTCCTGTCTCCCCTGAAGACAACCTCTGACCCATCCTGACCTCTGAACCTGACTACCTTGTCCCTGCAGTCCAAGGTAGCACCATGGGTAGATAACCAGTCCATCCCTAGAATGACGTCAAAGTCTGTCAAGTCTAGAACGACCAGGTCGGCGGACAAGCATCTTCCCTCAACAAACACAGGACTATACTGGCAGACTGACTCTGCCACTGATGGGTCACACTTGGGCCCACTGACCCAGAGAGGACACTCTAACTCAGAGATCATCAACCCCAACCTCTGAACGGCTCTCGGAGCTATAAAAGAATGAGATGCATCAGGGTCCATCAAGGAATACACATCTGAACAACCAATGACTAAATTACCTGCCACCACGGTGTTAGATGCATCTGCCTCCTGTTGAGTCATGGTGAAGATCCGTGCTGGAGCGGATGGACCTTCTCCTCTGAAACCCGCTGAAGAAGAGGCTGACCCTCTCCCTCTGCCTCTGCCACTGGCCTGAGTCATGGCTGGAGCTGCTGGCTGAGCCACACTACCAGAAGCTGTCTGCTGAGACTGTGCTCCAAAAGCTGCCCTAGGACACTCCCGAGCCATGTGTCCCTCCTGCCCACATCTGAAGCAGGCTGTTGTCCCAACCAGACATACTCCCTTGTGCGGTCTCCCACACTTCTTGCATACTGCATTATCCGCACCAGAACTCGCGCCACTCCTCAGTCCCAGACTAGACTTGACCTTGTTCCAAAACTTATTCTTCCTCGACTTCTTGATGGTACTGCTCCACCTCTTGCTGCCTGAAGCTGCTGCACTAAAAGAAGAAGAGCCTGGGGTCTTAGAACCAGAAGGCTGTGCCACTGACTGCTTGACTGTCCCTTGAACGATGGCACTGGCCTCCATTTTCCGAGCCATATCCACTATGGCATGAAAGCTCTCCCTATCCGCTGACTGGATCAAGGAGGAATATCTGGAGTGGAGTTTCATGATATACCTCCTTAACCTTTTCTGATCCGTGTCAAGATTTTGCCCTGCAAATGGCAACAGCTCCAAGAATCTGTCTGTGAACTCCTCTACACTCATCTCATCAGTCTGCCTCAACTGCTCAAACTCTATCATCTTCAGCTCCCTTGAACTATCTGGGAAAGCCCATCCTGCAAACTCGTTTGCAAACTCTTCCCAAGACATGCTGTCCACTCTCGGGTTCACATAGTTCTTGAACCACTCTCGTGCCTTCTTGCACTTAAGAGTGAACCCAGCCATCTGAATGGCTCTACTGTCATCAGCCCCAATCTCATCCGTGATCACCTTAACCCTCTCAAGATACACAAACGGGTCATCCCCTTTTTCATACTGGGGAGCACCCAACTTCATGTAGTCGATCATCTTGACCTTGCTCCGACTGGCTGAGCTAGGTCTAGGAGGTTGGGTAACTAGGGCTGCTGGTTCTGTAGGTGGAGGAGGTGGTGCAACATCTTCTGAGGTAGGGTTTGGATAGTAAGGTGGGGGTGGATACATTGGGTATTGTGAATATGGTGGGTAGTAGGGTGGGTATGGCATCTGTGTGGGATAAGGGGTGCAACTAGGGTAATCCGATGTACCTCCCATCGAATACTCGGGATTTTGTGAGAAGTGTGGGTAGTGGGGTGGCTGAACAAATCCCGAGGCCTGAGTGCCTCCTTGGGACTCTCCCATTCCCTCTTCTGACATACTAACTCCCAAACTGCCATCCCTTCTCTGCTCTACATCCATATCGTCCCCCATGTCCTCTGACACTCCTCCCTGAACTGTTCCTCTGACTGATCTGCTTCTACCCAGATCCAAAGACCTTCTAGGGTCTCTTACTGCTCTGTCCCTGTTGGACCTGCTTGACATTGCCCTAGGCAATGTAGGAGGACGGGCACTCATGCCCTCATCCTCAGGTGGCACTCCAGTCAATCGTGCAGATCGACGAGTTCCTCTCATCCTGTTTTCTGAAAGGCAGCACATAACAAGCAAACATAAGCATCATATGGTTCATGTGGGCACACATGAACCCTCATCACTTATCATTAATGCACATGCATATAATCATGGCAATTCACATCATCATGTAAGACAGGACTCCACATCCTATCCTAGTGGACATGATCTTCCTATTGTGCTTGACCTTCTATAACCTCTATGAGCCCGACACTCTAGGTCCGACCATATGAACCTAGGGCTCTGATACCATTTTGTAACGACCCAAAAATCGGACCGCTACCGGCGCTAGGATCCGGGTCGACTTAAGGCCGCCGGGACCCGTAGCAAGCCTAACATGAAACCTGTAAACCTGTTTAATCCCATACATGATCAAGAACATACATAAAAATTTAAAACTTCTCTTTCATGCATTCTATCATACGCCAAACTCAACCTGTGCATGCACTGAACATATACATAATCATAAACTTGACCCCTCTGTGGGATCTCATCAATGCCCCCAATGGGTGGCATAACATGTGTTGAGTTGGCAAAACATGGACATCCATAAACATTAAGATCATGTATCAAAAAGGGATTACAACATTCATAGGGTCAAGCACAACTTCTAATCCTCAATATCATTATACATAACATAACTACTTAACTTTACATCATTACACAATCTATCATGTCCACTTTCTAACTATTACATACATAAGACTTCAAGACTCTCGCGGACCTCCTGGTCTACCCTGTACCTGCAAGCCTGGGGGTTAAGGGAGAGGGGTGAGCTACAAGAGCCCAGTGAGCAGAATAATAAAACATTTAAAACATATGATAACATGAAATGCATCACATCACAGCAAATCACATCAAGGATGAATTTGTCACCAATAGTCCTCTACATAGTCCAACTGTGCCAGGGGCGTAGAATGGGCCTCACTGGTCTTTCTCTTTCCTAACATAACATAACATTCCATAATGCCAGGGGCGTAGAATGGGCCTCACTGGTCTTTCTCTTACATAGTGCCAGGGGCGTAGAATGGGCTTCACTGGTCTTCCGTACCGTATCATCATCATATCATAACACACGAGGACTAAAGGATCATTCAACATTCATCCACATCATCAACATATCATGCAATGCAACATATTCGTGAGTTCTAATGCAAGCATCCTATTATATCTCATGGCATTCATGATGCGTGAATCATGCAAAAACGGGTTTATTTATTTAAAAGCATAAGAGTTATTCCACTCACCTCTGGCTGAAGCTCTACTGACTCAGAAGCAGCTGACTCACTGCTGGGGTCCTCGGTTCCTAGGGTCCGAACCTACACAGGTGGACTCAAATGAGGGACCAAACATACATGAACATAACTCTAAACTGCTCCCCAAAAACCCCCTAACACACCTCAAAACATCCATGCAAAACATGCAAGGAAAGGCTGGACAGGGCACTTTCGGCGACAGGTTCGACGGCCAAAAGTCCCTCCAGAGCCGAAAGTCAGGCAGGTTCGGCGGCACCTTCGGCGGCCGAAACTCCCAGACAGAGGCGAAACTCATGCATGTTCGGCGGCACTTTCGGCGGCTGAAACTCCCAGACAGAGACGAAAGTCTCCTTTCGGGGGCAAGCTTCGGCAGCCGAAGGCTGCCTCCACAAGAGGGTTCGGCGGCCGAAAGTCCCTTCGGCTGCCGAACCTGGTTTCTCCCAAAGGGCAGAAACTTGGTTCAAACATGCACAAAAGCCTCAAACTCATACCATCATGCATTTAGCTCAACCAAAACATGCACACAAGCTCCTAGGGGTCTCAAACTTACTTAAACCCCAACTACAACACACATACACAAGCATTTGCAAGCCACATTGTTCATGAACATACATATATACCCATAAACATAACTAAAACCTAAACATGCATTCTACCCCCATGAACTTCATAAAACTTGCTTAAAACATACTATAAGCTAGAGATCGACTCTTACCTCTTGAAGATCGAGAGTAGAGGCGACCAAACTTGGGGTTGGGAGAGATTTGAGTTCTTGAACCTCAAAGCTCCAAACCTTTGCTCAAAAGCTCAAATCTTCAAAACAAGGTTAAAACAAGTGAAAAACTTGAAGGATCTAGAGGAAAAGCATCAAAGATCGGTGAGGGGCGGCGGAGAGCTCACCTTGGCCGAAAATGGGAAAAAACTCGCCCTCTTTCGACTAAGGGACCCTTTTATAGTGGCTGGCCAGGCCACGTTCGGGGGCCGAATGTGCCTCCGCAAGCATGCCATGTTCGGCGGCCGAACTTGAGGTTCGGCGGCCGAACCTGGACTTCCCTCACTTATGCTTTCGGGGGCCTAAAGCACACCCGCAACGCATGCATGTTCGGCGGCCGAACTTGAGTTTCGGCAGCCGAACTTGTGTTTCGGCGACCGAACCTGAGCTTCCTCCAAGGTGTTTTTATTCAAAAACTCATTTCCTCTTTACTTAAAATCATCAAAAACATTAAAACATATCATGAAAACATGGTTTTACCCCTTCTAGAGGTCTCCGACATCCGAGATTCCACCGGACGGTAGAAAATCCGATACCGGAGTCTAGCCGGGTATTACACCAGGCATCCTTTGAGTGGGATTGTTGGTGGTCATGTCTATCCCTGAGAT
The DNA here is from genome assembly GCF_001659605.2 of Manihot esculenta. Taxonomy (NCBI): domain Eukaryota; kingdom Viridiplantae; phylum Streptophyta; class Magnoliopsida; order Malpighiales; family Euphorbiaceae; genus Manihot; species Manihot esculenta. The sequence goes on along the minus strand of NC_035173.2, from coordinate 25,099,110 downwards.
GATGTGCTGTAGTGCATTCCATGAGATCATGTTTTCAACTTATGGTTTATATAGTTCTGCTCATTGGGCTTGTATAGCTCATCCCTCTCCCCTATCCCCCAGGTTTGCAGGTTCAGAGTTCAGAGGGAGTCCAGCAGGGTTTGCAAGAAGCAGAGTTATGTAATAGCTAGTGTGGACATGTACATGTAAAGAGATAATGTATAGTGTGTAGCTTTGTGCTTGACTTATAAGAGTTGTAATCCCTTGTTGTAGACACATGATCAGTTTATGTATGTTTCTTTTATTGGTAAGAAATATGAGAAAACCAGGCTTAACATTATGAGTTGATAGATCAGAACTAGTGCATGCACAGGTTAAGCCCTAGAGGAAAGAAAAGTTGTTAATGGTTTGACAGAAAATGTATGATCATATATGGGATTTCATAGGTACACAGACAGTCTAGCAGGCTTACTACGGGTCCCGGCAACCTTAAGTCGATCTGGATCCTAGTGCCGGTAGCAGTTCGGTTTTCGGGCTGTTACACTGCCTATCAGCAATGAAGACTTCACAGTGTTTTGTGATGCGTCCCGAGTGGGACTGGGTTGTGTGTTGATGCAGAATGAGAGGGTAATTGCTTATGCTTCTAGACAGTTGAAGAAGCACGAGTTGAATTATCCTACACATGACCTAGAGATGGCAGCTGTGATCTTTGCACTCAAGATGTGGAGGCATTACCTTTACGGGGTTAAATGTGATATCTTCACGGATCATAAAAGCTTGCAGTACATCTTGAGTCAGAGAGAGTTGAATTTGAGGCAGAGGAGATGGGTAGAACTGCTTAGTGACTATGATTGTACGATTCAGTATCATCCGGGTAAGGCAAATGTTGTGGTAGATGCCCTCAGCCGGAAATCACTTGGCAGTTTGTCCCACATCGCTGTAGAGCGAAGACCGGTGGTGAGGGAATTTTATAAGCTTGTTAATGAGGGGTTGTAGTTAGAGTTGTCTGGTACAGGTGCCTTGATCGCTCAGGACGCCTGTGGTTCTAGAGCAGGTAGCTCAGAAATAGCACGAGGATCCAGAGTTGATAAAGATTGCCAGGACTGTTCAGTCAGGCAGCAATGATGAGTTCAGATTTGACAACAAAGGAATCCTCCATTATGGAACCAAGTTATGTGTACCAGATGATGTAAGCCTGAAAGGAGACATTATGAGGGAAGCTCATAATGCCAGGTACAGTGTTCACCCTGGAGCCACCAAGATGTACCAGGATCTAAAGAGAGTTTATTGGTGGCCAACCATGAAGAGAGAAGTGGCACAGTTTGTGTCAGCCTGCGAGGTATGTCAGAGGGTGAAACTGGAACATTAGAAGCCGGCTGGAATGCTTAACCCACTGCCGATTCCAGAGTGGAAATGGGAGAACATAGCTTTAGATTTTGTGGTGGGGTTACCGGCAGCGTCCAACAGACTAGACTCCATCTGGGTGATTGTGGACAGACTGACCAAATCTGCTCACTTCATCCCTGTCAGGAGTGGCTACTCTGTGGATAAGTTGGCTAAGGTATTTGTTGATGAAGTAGTCAGGTTGCATGGGGTTCCTGTTTCAATTGTGTCCGATAGAGGACCCTAGTTCACCTCCAGGTTTTGGCGGAGTCTGCAGAATGCTATGGGCACAAGGTTGGACTTTAGCACTGCTTTCCATCCACAGACTGACGGACAGTCAGAGAGGACCATCCAGACTATTGAGGATATGCTCAGAATGTGTGTGCTAGATTTTGGCGGTTCTTGGAGGCAGCATCTACCTTTGGTGGAGTTTGCCTACAATAATAGCTATCATGCTAGCATAGAGATGGCTCCATATGAAGCTCTTTATGGGAGGAAGTGCAGATCACCTGTTTGCTGGGAAGAAGTTGGAGAGAGGTCCTTAGCAGGGCCTGAGTTGATTGAGATCACCAGCAAGGTAGTGCCTATTATAAGAGAAAGAATTAGAACTGCTGTAAGTCGGCAGAAAAGCTATGCAGATGTTCGCAAGAAGCATCTAGAGTTTCAGGAAGGAGATTTGGTGTTGCTCAAAGTGTCTCCAATGAAAGGGGTGGTTCATTTTGGGAAGAAAGGTAAGCTAGCCCCACGGTACATCGGACCCTTCGAGATATTGCAGAAAGTTGGGAATGTATCATATAAGTTAGATTTACCTGCTTCTATGGAAAGAATCCATTCGGTTTTCCACGTTTCTATGCTACGGAAGTTCGTATCAGATCCGGGCAAGGTTCTTAGTGAGCCTGATGTAGAGATCCTTGGAGATCTCACTTATGTTGAGCAGCCAGTGCGGATTCTAGACACGCAGATCAGAAAGCTGAGAAACAAGGAAATTCCAATGGTGAAAGTCCTTTGGAACCACTATAATATCGAAGAATGTACCTGGGAGACGCGGGAGTCTATGCTCCAGCAATACCCTTATCTCTTTTAAGGTTAGTTTTTTTTTTAATGTTTCTTTATGTGTTTTCTATGTTGTTATGTTGATGTGTTTATGTTCTTCCTTTGCATGTGATAGTTGAGGAACATTCGGGGATGAATGTTCTTAAGGGGGGGAGAATGTAATACCCGACTAGACCCCGGCATCGGAATTCATACTTTCCGGCGGAATCTCCGTTGGAATTTAGAATTTCAAGGATGTCGGAGTTGCCTAGAAGGGTAAAAGAAAGGTTTTTCAAAGGATTTTGCATGTTTTTAAGTGTTTTGAGTAAGAAAATTGGAGTTTTGAAAAGAAAAGGCCAAGGAGGGAAATGTAAGATACGGCCGCCGAACCTCACTTTCGGCCGCCGAAGGTGGCTAGCTTTTGTTGCCACCGAAGCCCAAATTCGACTTCCGAAAGTGTTGAAGTTGTGGAGACAGCTTTGGCCGCCGAAGGTGGTTGACCGGCCACCTATAAAAGGGCCCCTTATCCGGATTTGAGGTGAGTTTTTTCTCTCTTTTCGGGTATAGGTGAGTTCTTAACCTCCCTTGGTGGATTTCTTGATTTTTCTTGCATGTTGAACAAGTTTAAGTAGTTTTCATGTTGGTTTTGAAGTTTTTGAGCAAAGAAGCAAAGTTTTGAGGCTTGGAGAGTTCAGATCTATTTTCCCTTGCATCTCTGAGTTTAGACCATCAATCCTCTCGATCTTCAAGAGGTAAGCATGGATCCTCACCTGTCTTGATGTTTTAAGAAAGTTTTGAAGGGTTTTTGCATGATTTTTGCAAGGTTTGCATAGGTAGGGTTTATGTTGATCATAAGCCATATGTGTGTATATGTGTTGGTTTTGGGGGTTTGAGCTAGTTCTAAGCCCCTATATGCATGAAGAAAGGTATATGCATGTGTTTTAGAGCTTGGTTGTGAGTTGTGCATGTTTTGGAGAGGTTTTGGAGGCTGGAGACGTAAGGTTGAATCGAGTTCTGCCTTCTTGGCGAACTCAAGTTCGGCCGCTGAAGCAAGGTTCGGCCGCCGAACTCCTTGAGGAGGTTGTTTTGGCCGCCTAAACCCGCCCCCGAAAGTTTGGACTTTCAGCTCTGGAGTGGAGTTTCGGCCGCCGAACATGCCGCGAAGGTTGTGGACTTTCGTCTCTGGAAGGACTTTCGGCTGCCGAACCTGCCTTCGAAAGTGCCTGACTTTCGGCTCTGGAGGGACTTTCGGCCGCCGAACCTGCTGCCGAAAGTGCCCTGTCCAGCCTTCCTTTGCTTGTTTTTCCATGCATGTTTGAGGTGTTTTAAGGGGGTTTTGGGGGAATGTTTAGAGTTATGATAGAGTATGTCGATACCTCATTTGAGTCCACCTGTGTAGGATCGGACCCGAGGAACCAAGGAGGCTAATTAATTAAATAATAAGGAGAGATAATGGTGGTGAGAGGCTTTTTCCATCTCCATAACTAATCTATTGAATCAACCCAAAAGAACAAAGTGTCTGTGATCAATTCCAACAACTAAAGTGGATCCAATACTTCAACTAGAGCTTTCTCATTATTGATTACTTTTTATTTAATTATTTGTTTTCCATTATTATTCTCATTATTAGTTTACTACAATCAATCTCAAACCCCCCTGTTATTTTGTTGACAGTTTTGATCCCAATTTTCAGTTTATCTCATTTGATCCCACTTTCAGTCTTTTATCTCATTTTTAATTTATTATCGTGTCAGTTTATTTTCTTGGTCATAAAAGAAAAATAGGTGAGTTCTCAATTCTCTGTGGATTCAATTCTTTCACTACTATCTACAGTTATAAATTGTTGGTAACCAGAAAGGTTATTTTTGACCGGCTTCGACAACCGCGAGTCAAAAATTGGATTTTTGACTCGCGGTTGTCGAAGCCGGTCAAAAATAACCTTTCTGGTTATCAACAATTTACAACTGCAGATAGTGGTGAAAGGATCAAATCCACATAAAATTGATAACTTACCTATTTCCTTATCAAGACCAATAAAATAAACTAAAACAAAAATAAACTGAAAAAAAAAAAGAAGAAAACTGAAAACGAGATAAACTGAAACGAGATAAACTGAAAGAGAAATAAACGGAAATGAGATAAAACTGAAACGAGATAAAACTGAAAGAAAAATAAACGGAAAGCAAAATGAACTAAAAGCGAAATAAACTGAAACGAGATATAACGAGATAAAACTGAAAGATAAATAAACGAAAAGCAAAATAAACTGAAACGAGATAAAACTGAAAACGAGATAAACTGAAAGCGGAATAAAAATAAATTGCAGTAAAAGTAAAATGGGGGGTTTGAGATTGATTTGATTAACAAACTACTGAAAACAATTAAAATAAGCGAATAATAAAATAAAAGAGAAATAAATAATAAGAAAGCTCTAGTTGAAGAATTGGGTCCACTTTAGTTGTTGGGATTGATCATTGGCACTTTGTTCTTTTGGGTTGATTCAATAGATTAGTTATGGAGATGGAGGAAGCCTCTCACCACCATTATCTCTCCTTATTATTTAATTAATTAGGGAACGTCCTCTAATTAATTACTAATCAATAAGTTGCCAAGGAACGTCCTTGGGCCTCAGGCAATAAACAACTATCAATTGCATTAAGAAATAGAGAGATCCAATCCTAGCTACCCAAACGTATGGAGATAACGCTAGATCATGCAACTTCCTTGGTTTTTATGCCAAGTGTTTTTATGTAAGAATAATCTAAGCAATTACGGACTTAAATCATTCAAACTAACAAATAATTATTTTGCAATTAAAAATCAACGTAGATTTCAATAACAAAGTAATATGAAAATTAAGTATGAAATTACATGAATATTGAACTCCCAAAAATTAAACAATATTTGATCAAGTCTCACAACCCATTAATCAACTAAATCTTCAACCAATATTCAACTAGATCAAAGAAATCAGCCACTCATTGGCTGAATTAAAACAGAAAAATAAAAGGGAAAAGAAAGAAACCCAAGGAGCTGAATTCTTCCTCGCGCCGGGCTGCGGAATTGCCGAGAGATGAAATTGTGTGTGTTGGTCGTCCACTGAAGAGCCTTTAAATAAGTGCAGAGGAGCCCTAAATTGCCAATTATTGTACGTGTGTTGATGTCCCATGTGCGGGAGAATTGGCGTGAGTGGGCCGCGTGAGTGTTGAGTGCTTGGTGGGTCTGTTGCGTGAGTGGTCCACGTGAAGTGCTTGAGCTTGGTCCATTGCATGAGTTGATGAAGAGCGTTGGTCCATGTGCAAGAATAGGGTGTCCACAAGCGGGCCCAAGTGCGGGAGCTTGGTCCACGTGCGCGTGAATGTGCGGGAATGGGCCATGTGCATGTGTCCAAGTGCTAGAGTTGATGGAGTGGGAGTGTGGGCCATGTGCGTGTGTTGAAGTGCTGGCCACATGTGATGTTGAGGCGCTTTGGCCCACGGTGAAGGTGCGGTCCGTGCAAGTGTCCATGTGCTGGAGTTGATGAAGCACTTTGGCGGGCCCATACGCTTGGCTTGGTCCACGTGAGTGGTGTGCATGAGTGGGCTATCCGTGTTTGAGGGAATGGGCTGTCCGTGGTCCCTTGTGCGTGAGCTTGGGCTGTCCAAGTGTGTTGACGGGTCCATATTTGCAAGAACGGGCTGGTCCATGTGTTTGCCCAAGTGCTGAGTTGCTTGAATATTTAAATTTCAAAATATTTTCCTCATTTAGCTTGACTTGAATCCAACTTGGCAGGCTTGCTCTCTTTTGCTCCAAATAAGGCAGTTTTAGGGGGATTTTCTCCAAAATGTCCTTTTACACTAAAATAATATTAAAAGCACTAAATTAAGCAGAAATCATGTAAATATTCATCAATAATATTAATATAAAATGGACTAAATTATGCTCTATCAGAGGCCCTCAGAGTTAGCTGGTTCAGAGGTATTCCAGCGTCTACTAGATGTTAGTAGAACTAAACTATGTTTTAAATTAATGAAAGGTTTTAGCATGACTCATGCATCATAAATGCCATGTTTATGTACTAGGTTGGTTGATTAGTATGCATGACTCATGCATCATAAATGCCATGAATATATAGGATGTTTGCATTAGTATTCACGAAACTGATGCATTGCATAATATGGTGTTGATATGGATGGATATTGGAGGATCCTTTAGCCCTCTATGTGATACGATATGAGATGAGATGGAAAGACCAGGTGTGGCCTAATCGCCCCTGACACAGTGTAAGAGAAGACCAGGTGTGGCCTAATCGCCCCTGGCACAGTGTAAGAAAAGACCAGGTGTGGCCTAATCGCCCCTGGCACAGTGGATATGTTACGATCTGTAGAGGGTTCTTGGTGACAAGTCCATCCATGATGTTATTTGTTTGTGATGTGATGCATTTCATGGAAGCATGTTTTGTTACATGTTTTTATTAGTGCTCTACTCACTGGGCTCTAGTAGCTCACCCCTTTCCCTAACCTCCAGGTTTGCAGGGCCAGAGATAGCATGGGATAGCTACAGGAGAAGAGTTTATGTAATAGTGGTAGTGGACATGTATTATAAAATGATGTAAAGTCATGTACTGTATATTGATAATAGTATTGTGCTTGGCCCTAGTGTGGATAAATCCCTTTTGTACATGATTTGTATATTATTATGTTTTATAATGATATATATTGAGAACCAAGCTTAATGTATGAAATGATGACCCAATTAGAGCATTTGATGAGGGCTCTAGTATGGGGTTTTATGTTTACAGAGATAGTGTGCATGCACAGGTTAAGCTTGGTAGATGTAAAGTCTCAAATTTTTTATGGAAATTGTTGATCATGTATGGGATTTACCAGGTTTACAGAAGGCATAGTAGGCTTGCTACGGGTTCCGGCGACCTTAAGTCGATCTGAATCCTAGCGCCGGTAGCGGTCCGGTCTCCGGGTCGTTACATGTAATGTCAGAAATTAAGGTAGACCCTAAGAAAGTAGAAGCGGTATCTAACTGGTCCAAACCCATTACAGTAATAGAGATTAAAAACTTTTTGGGTCTGGTAGGTTACTACAAGAGATTTGTTCAGGATTTCTCCAAAATATTTGCTCTTATGACCAAGTTGACCCAGAAGAATCAGAAGTTTATTTAGTCAAATCAGTGTGAAGAGAGTTTTCAAAAGTTAAAGAGAATGTTGATGTCAATACCAGTGTTGGCTCTGCCTTCAAGTAACGAGGATTTTACAGTGTTTTGTGATGCATCTCGATTGGGACTAGATTCTATGTTGATGTAAAATGATAGGGTAATAGCTTATGCTTCTAGGCAATTGAAGAAACATGAGTTAAATTACCCTACACACGATCTAGAGATGACAATTGTGATCTTTGCACTCAAAATGTGGAGGCACTACCTGTATTGGGTGAAATGTGAGATCTTTACGGATCATAAAGCTTACAATATATCTTGAGTTACAGAGAGTTGAACTTGAGGCAGAGGAGATAGGTAGAACTGCTTAGTGATTATGATTGCAAAATCCAGTATCATCCGGGTAAAATAAATGTAGTAGCAGATGCTCTTAGCCGAAAATCACTTGCCGTCAAAAATAAACCTATTATCAATCAACAAAATAACTTGTAGATAGTGGCAATAGGGTCGAACCAAAGGGATTTGATACTAAGAATTCTCCTAACTATGACTTAGGCAAATAAATAATAAAAATTAAAATAAAGGGGGTTTGTTTTTTATGATAGTGAGCTGAAATTAAAACTAAGTAGTAGAGGAAAGCAATAATTAAGAAAATGAGTAAATCAATAGTAAAAGGAATCTAGTTGAAATATGGATTTATTTTAGTTTTTAGAATTGATCATTGATTTTTTGATACTCCTATTTATTTCAATAAATTAGTTTAGGTTGTGAAAGACGCTTCTCACAACCAAATTCCTCCTTAGTTTTAGTTTGATTGGGAAACGTTCGCTAATCAAACACTAATTAACAAGTTGCCAAGGAACGTTCTTGGGGTTTTTTACTTTTTAATTGTTAACTGCATTAAGACTCAGAGACACCTAATTCTAACCTTGTCAACCGCGTCATCAAGTTTAGATTATACAACCAAGTGTGCTTGTGTTCAAACAATCTAAGTAATTACGGACCTAAATTATTCAAACTAACAATATATTACTTATGCAATTAAAAGCAACAAGCCTTAATTGATTCTAATAGCAAAGCAATAATAGCATGAAGAACTAGTTGCATAAATATTGAAAAATAGAAGCTTAACAATGGAGTTTTAAATCTCCCAATTCATCACAAAACTGAAATTTCCCAACTTCAACTAAAAAAGAAGATGTTTAACCACTCATGGTGGACAAAAATACACAAAAAAGAAAAAGAAGAAAGGTAGAAAGGAGGCTGATGTGTTGCTGCTGAAATTCTGCAGAAATTTCGATGCCCCCTTGCTGGTTTGTGGCTGTCTCCTTTTATAAGTGAAGAGTCCTAGTCCAATTAGGATTTGAAATCCTAATTTGACTTGGTCTTTTGTAGTTTTTTATTCCTTCTTTGCCTTTGTATTTAATAATGAATAAATCTTCTTTTTGGAGAAAGTTTTTCTTAGGAGTGACTCTTGGAGATGTCATAGGATTGGTCTTGTGGTGTTTGAAGTAGGATAGGATTCCAACACTATTGAAATTCTGATTTTTCCTTTTTCCCGCACTGCTGTCTTTGTCTGCATCAGTTTGATTTGGGTAGTTGATTTGCCCAAATCGCTTGTCCAAATCGTTTGTGTAGGTCTCCTCCAGGTTTCTGCTTTAGCTTTCCTACAGGTGATTTGGCCAAATCACATCAACCCAATCAATTTTCCAGCTTTTTCTGCAGTTTTTCTCCAAGTTTTCAGTTTTCTCCTTTTTTGTAAAAATATCATAAAACATAAATTAAACTAGAAAAATGTGTAATTAAACAGTAATAAAAATAATAAAAATGTGGCTAAATTATGCTTGATCAGCAATTTATCCCATGTCTCAATGGAAAGGAGACCAGTGATAAAAGAGTTTTACATGCTAGTTAATGAAGGCTTACAGCTGAAGTTGTCTGGTATAGGTGCTTTGGTGGCACAGATGAAAGTGACACTTGTGTTTTTGGAATAAGTAGTATAGAAACAGCATAAGGACCCAGAGTTGGTAAAAATAGCAGGAACAGTTCAGCAAGGTAAGAATGTTAATTTCAGGTTTGACAATAAAGGAATTCTTCATTATGGAAATAGAATATGTGTACCAGATAATATAGGATTGAAAGAAGACATTATGAAAGAAGCTCATATTGCCAAGTACAGTGTCCACCTTGGAGCCATCAAGATATATCAGGATCTAAAGAAAGTATATTGGTGGCCTTCTATGAAGAGAGAAGTGGCTTAGTTTGTGTCTGCTTGTGAGGTGTTTCAGAGGGTGAAGTTGGAGCATCAGAAGCCACCTAGAATGAAAATGGGAGCACGTGGCAATGGATGTTATAGTAGGGTTACTAGTAACATCTAACAAACATGACTCTATATAGGTAATAGTGGACAAATTGACCAAATCTACTCATTTTATCCCTATCAGAAGTGGTTAGTCTATGGACAAGTTGGCATAGATGTATGTGGAAGATATTATCTGGTTGCATGGGACTTCAGTTTTTATAGTGTCAGGTAAAGAACCCCAGTTTACCTCTAGACTTTGGCAGAATTTGTAGAATGTTATGGGTACAAGGTTAGATTTTAGCACTACTTTCCACCCACAGACTAATGGACAGTTAGAAAGAAATCCAAACCATAAAGGACATGTTAAGAATGTGTATACTAGACTTTGGTGGTTCTTAGAATTAACATCTACCATTAGTAGAGTTTGCTTACAATAAGAGTTATCATGCTAATATTGGGATAGCTCCTTATGAGGCTTTATATAGGAGGAAGTGCGGATCACCTGTTTGTTGGAAAGAAGTAAGAGAAAAGGCTTTAGTAGGGACAGAATCAGTAGAGATCACCAATAGAGTGGTGCCCATCATCAAAGAAAGAATCAGAATAATTGTGAATAGGGAGAAGAGCTATGCAGATATTCGTAAGAAGTAAGACGTCTTTCAGAAAAAAGACATGGTATTGCTTAAGGTGTCTCCTATGACAGGGGTGATTCATTTTGGAAAGAAAGCTAAACTAGTTTCAAGGTACATCAGACCCTTCAAAATCTTATAAAAGATTGGAAATGTCTTTTACAAGTTAGATTTACCTACTTCCATGGAAATAATCCATCTGGTTTTCTATGTTTCCATATTATAGAAATTCATTTCAAATCTCGGCAAGGTTTTTAGTGAGCCTGATGTAGAGATCCTAGGAAATCTCATCTATATTGAGCAGTCAGTATGGATTGTAGACACGTAGATCAGAAAGGTGTGAAATAAGGAAATCACGATGATAAAAGTTTTATGGAATCACCACGATATGAAAGAGTGTACCTGGAAGATCAAAGAGTTGATATTTAGGCAGTACCCTCATTTCTTTTGAAGTAAGCTGTTAGATGGTTTTGTATGTTTCCTTTGATGTGCATACTATGTGTTTTATATGTATGTTTGAACATTTGAGAACGAATGTTCTTAAGAGGAGAGTAATGTAGTACCTGACTAAATTCCAGTGTTGTTATTTTAAATTTCCAATAGGATATTCATTGAAATCCAGAATCATAGAACCGAAAACCTTAGAAGGATGAAATAGATATTTTATAAAATAAAATTTAAGTATTTTAAAAAAGGTAACTAGCCTCTTTAAACTCTTAAAAATTTTATCAAACATCATTTAAATCCTTATCAAACAAAATGGAAAATAAAATTTAAGTATTTTAAAAAAGGTAACTAGCCTTTTTAAACTCTTAGAAAATTTTACCAAACTTGGTTTAAATCCTTATCAAACAAAATGGTCTATTTGACCTCTCAAATTAATATATAATAACTATTTAAATCCATATAGCCCCAAACCGATAACATCTTAACTCTCCATTTACGAATTAAAAAAAATAACATTTAAACCCCTAAAAATTAGCTTAATAGCCGCTGAAACTCTTATTAGATAAATAAATTTAAGTTTTAAATTCTAATATCTAGTTTATAAATATATTTATTTATATTTATATTTTTTATAAATAAAAATAAAAAATTTATAAAATAAACAAAATATAATAGAAATTTATAAATATTTAAATTTAAAATTATTATAAAGTATAAAAGAATAGTTCACTTTAAAAAAATTTAAATTACCTTTTATTTTTTCTTTAATTAAATATCAATTTTAATATCACCGTCTCATTTTAAAAATTATAAGTGTTATTAAAATATGTAAATATTATTATAATTATAGATAATATTACATGTATAAGATAAATAATACAAAACATAAAAATACATTAAAATATAAAAAGCTAATTAATATTTTTTTAAAACTTAACTATAAAAACTACGAAAATATAAAAATTATTAAAAGTTATTCAAAGTTAATAAAAAATTATAAGATATTTTCTAAATTAATTTACAACAATATTTAATCTCATATGTACATAAGAAAATTACATTTAAATTTTTAATATATTTTATTATTTTTTTATTTTTATTACATATATCATATTGTAGATATGTTAAAAATTTTTAAAATATTTTCTAATGTTAAAGTTTGATTTTTAATTAATAAGAAAATAAAAAAAATATAAAATCGTGTATGGTTTTGATTGATATAAAAAAATTTTAATTTACTATTTATTAAATTTTAATTTTAATTTTTTCTAAAACTTTTAAATAATACTTTACTTATTTTATTAATTTCATAAAATTATTTTATTCATTTATAACAATATAAATTTACATAAACTATTTATAAACTAAATTTATAAACTAAATTATTAAAATGTAATATTAAGATTATTTAATCAAGGGCTTAAATGACTATTATGATATTTATTAAGGATTTTATTATTTTTTATGGATATTTAACGGTATTAGATTTTGGATTTTTTTGTGCCATTTTTAATAGTATAAGGGGTCCAATGGACCATTTTATTTGACTGGGATTTAAATAACTTTTGGCAAAATTTTCAAAGGCCTAAAGAGACCATTTGCTTTTAAAAAAATGTATTTCAGAAATTTCAAGTTTGGCCGCCGAAGGTGGCTTTTCCAGCCTACTTATAAA